>NC_052341.1:0-203290 GCF_016432855.1 Salvelinus namaycush | reverse complement strand
GGGATGGAACAGCCTTGTTGTTTGATGGAACAGCCTTGTGTTTGATGGAAACAGCCTTGTTGTTTGATGGAACAGCCTTGTTGTTTGATGGAACAGCCTTCGTTGTTGATGGAACAGCCTTGTGTTGTTTGATGGAACAGCCGTGTGTTTGATGGAAACCAGCTTGTTGTTGATGGAACAGCCGTGTTGTTTGATGGAACAGCCTTGTTGGATGGAACAGCCTTGTTGTTTGATGGAACAGCCGTGTTGTTTGATGGAACAGCCGTGTTGTTTGATGGAACAGCCTTGTTGTTGGATGGAACAGCCTTGTTGTTTGATGGAACAGCCGTGTTGTTTGATGGAACAGCCTTGTGGTTTGATGGAACAGCGTGTTGTTTGATGGAACAGCCGTGTTGTTTGATGGAACAGCCATGTTGTTTGATGGAACAGCCGTGTTGTTTGATGGACAGCCTTGTTGTTTGATGGAACAGCCTTGTTGTTTGATGGAACAGCCGTGTTGTTTGATGGAAACAGCCATGTTGTTTGATGGAACAGCCTTGTTGTTTGATGGAACAGCCTTGTTGTTTGATGGAACAGCCTTGTTGTTTTGATGGAACAGCCTGTTGTTGATGGAACAGCCTTGTTGTTTGATGAACAGCCATGTTGTTTGATGGAACAGCTTGTTGTTTGATGGAACAGCCTTGTTGTTTGATGGAACAGCCGTGTTGTGATGAGAACAGCCGTGTTGTTTGATGGAACAGCCTTGTTGTTTGATGGAACAGCCGTGTTGTTTGATGGAACAGCCGTGTTGTTTGATGGAACAGCCTTGTTGTTTGATGGAACAGCCTTGTTGTTTGCTGGAACAGCCTTGTTTGATTAAATAATGTGTGTGATTACGTGCTTTTCATGACAATAACACAACCAATCCATTATCGACAACACAACCAATCCATTATCTACAACACAACCAATCCATTATCGACAACACAACCAATCCATTATCTACAACACAACCAATCCATTATCTACAACACAACCAATCCATTATTTACAACACAACCAATCCATTATCTACAACACAACCAATCCATAATCGACAACACAACCAATCCATTATCGACAACACAACCAATCCATTATCGACAACACAGCCAATCCATTATCTACAACACAACCAATCCATTATCGACAACACAACCAATCCATTATCGACAACACAACCAATCCATTATCTACAACACAACCAATCCATTATCGACAACACAACCAATCCGTTATCGACAACACAACCAATCCATTATCGACAACACAACCAATCCATTATCGACAACACAGCCAATCCATTATCTACAACACAACCAATCCATTTCGACAACACAACCAATCCATTATCGACAACACAACCAATCCATTATCTACAACACAACCAATCCATTATCGACAACACAACCAATCCGTTATCGACAACACAACCAATCCATTATCGACAACACAACCAATCCATTATCGACAGCACAACCGATCCATTATCGACAACACAACCGATCCATTATCTACAACACAGCCAATCCATTATTTACAACACAACCAATTCATTATCTACAACACAACCAATCCATTATCTACAACACAACCAATCCATTATCGACAGCACAACCGATCCATTATCGACAACACAACCGATCCATTATCGACTACACAACCAATCCATTATTGACAACACAACCAATCCATTATCGACAACACAACCAATCCATTATCTACAACACAACCAATCCATTATCGACAACACAACCAATCCATTATCTACAACACAACCAATCCACTATCTAAACACAACCAATCCATTATCTACAACACAACCGATCCATTATCGACAGCACAACCGATCCATTATCGACAACACAACCGATCCATTATCGACAACACAACCAATCCATTATTGACAACACAACCAATCCATTATCGACAACACAACCAATCCATTATCTACAACACAACCAATCCATTATCGACAACACAACCAATCCATTATCGACAACACAACCAATCCATTATCTAGAGAACCCCTTGTTTGGTTTATTTGCATTATTTCACAATCATACACATTCATAGTTCACTCAGCACTGTAACAGATCAGGAACACTCCATGAACATCAACAAGGAATATCTATCACTTTAGAATCATCATCATCATCATCATTATTACTACCATTATCATCATTAGTACTACCATCATCATCATCATTATTACTACCATCATCATCATCATCATCATTATTACGACCATTAACATCATCGTCATTAATACTACCATAATCATCGTCATTATTACGACCATTATCATCATCGTCATCATCATTAATACTACCATCATCATCATCATCATCATTATTACGACCATTATCATCATCGTCATTAATACTACCATCATCATCGTCATTATTACTACCATCATCATCATCATTATTACTACCAGCATCATCATCATTATTACTACCATCATCATCATCATCATTATTACTACCATCATCATCATTATTACTACCATCATCATCATCAGTATTACTACCATCATCATCATCATTAATACTACCATCATCATCATCATCATCATTACTACCATCATCATCATCATAATCATCATTAATACTATCCATCATCATCAACAATTATTACCACCATCATCATAATCATTCATTTAATACTAACTGTCATCATCATCATTATTACTACCATCATCATCATCATTCATTACTACCATCATCATCATCATCATCATCATATCATCATTACTCCCACATCATCATCATTCTACCATCATCATCATCATTACTATATCTCACCTCAATCCATCATCATACTACACCATCATCATCATACTACCATCATTCATCATCATCATATTTACACCATCATATCATCCTATCTATCTCATCTCTCTCCTCATCATCAAATTAATACTACCATCACCTCACCTCAATCATTATACTACCATCATATCATCATTAAATACCTACCATCATCATCATCGACTTAACATCACATCATCTCATCTTAATACTAACCACATCAATCTCCTTATTTCCCCCATCCTACCCATCATTCACCTACATCCTTATATCTCCCCCCCACCCACCTCCCCCTCACCCCATCATCATTCCCCTACTCAAAAACTAACTCCATCCTCCGTACTCTCCCCTCCTCCTCCTCTCTCCCATCATACCACCCACCACACCAACCATCCCCTCTACCCCTCCCCTCCCCTACCCCCACACTCCCAACCCTCCCTTTCTTCCCCTACCACCATCTCCGCACCCCCCTTCTCCTCCCACCTTCCTCTTTCCCGTCATCCTAGAGTAAGACAAAGGTGTTCAGGGTCCTAGGTCATTTAAGAGAATGAACAAGGTGTTTCAGGGTCTAGGTCATCCAGAGTAAGACAAGGTGTTTCAGGGTCTAGGTCAGCTAGAGAAACAAGGTGTTTCAGGGTCTAAGGTCATCTAGAGAAGACCAAGGTGTTTCAGGGGTCTAGGATCATCCTAGAGAAGACAATGTGTTCAGGTCTAGGTCATCCTAGAGAAAGACAAGGTGTTGCAGGGGTCTAGGTCATCTTAGAGAAGGACAAGGTGTTTGCAGGGTCTAGGTCATCCAGATGAAGACAAGTGTTTTCATGGTCCTACGGTCAAATTCCAGAGAAGACAAGGTGTTTCAGGGGTCTAAGGTCACTAAGAAGACAAGGCTTTTTCAAGGTCTAGTCACCGAGAAGACCAGGTGTATTCAGTGTCTAGGTCATCTAGAGAAAGACAAGGTGGTTTCAGGGTCTAAAGGTCATCCAGAGAAGACAATGTGTTTCAAGGGTATACGGTCATCTAGAGAAGGACAAGGGTGTTTCATCAGGGTCTAGGTCATCCTAGAGAGGACAAGGTGTTTTCAGGGGTCTAGGTCATCCAGAGGAAGACAAGGTGTTTCAGGGTCTAAGGTCATCCGTAGAAGAGACAAGGTTGTTTCAGGGTCGAGGTCATCCTAGAGAAGACAAGGGTGTTTCAGGGTCTAGGTCATCCTAGAGAAGAAAGGGTGTTTCAGGGTCCTAGGTCATCCCTAGAAGAAGACAAGGTGTTTCAAGGGTCCTAGGGCATCTTAGAGAAGACAAGGTGTTTTCAAAGGGTCTAGGTCATCTAGAGAAGCACAAGGGTTGGTTTCAGGGTCTAAGGTCATCTAGAGAAGACAAGGTGTTTCAGGGTCTAGTCATCCCAGAGGAAAGACAAGGTGTTTCCAGGGTCTAGGTCATCTAGAGAAGACAAGGTGTTTCAAGGGTCTAGGTCAGCCTAAGAGAAGACAAGGTGTTTCAGGGTCTAGGTCATCTAGAGAGACAAGGTGTTTCAGGGTCTAGGTCAATCCATGAGAAGACAAGGTGTTTCAGGGGTCTAGGTCATCCCAGAGAAGACAGGTGTTTCGGGGTCTAGGGTCATCTAGAGAAACAAGGTGTCAGGTCTAGGTCATCCCAGAGAAGACAAGGTGTTTCAGGGTCTAGGTCATCTAGCAGAAGACAAGGTGTTTCAGGGTCCTAGGTCATTACCAGAGAAGACAAGGTGCTTCGGGTCTAGGTCATCCCAGAGAAGACAAGGTGTTTACAGGGTCTAGGTCATCCAGAGATGACCAAGGTGTTTCAGGGTCTAGGTCATCCAGAGAAGACAAGTGTTTCAGGGTCCTAGGTCATCTAGAGAAGACAAGGTGTTTCAGGGTCTAGGTCATCTAGAGAAGACAAGGTGTTTCAGGGTCTAGGTCATCTAGAGAAGACAAGGTGTTTCAGGGTCTAGGTCATCTAGAGAAGACAAGGTGTTTCAGGGTCTAGGTCATCCCAGAGAAGACAAGGTGTTTCAGGGTCTAGGTCATCTAGAGAAGACAAGGTGTTTCGGGGTCTAGGTCATCCCAGAGAAGACAAGGTGTTCAGGGTCTAGGTCATCTAGAGAAGACAAGGTGTTTCAGGGTCTAGGTCATCTAGAGAAGACAAGGTGTTTCAGGGTCTAGGTCATCTAGAGAAGACAAGGTGTTTCAGGGTCTAGGTCATCTAGAGAAGACAAGGTGTTTCAGGGTCTAGGTCATCTAGAGAAGACAAGGTGTTTCAGGGTCTAGGTCATCCCAGAGAAGACAAGGTGTTTCAGGGTCTAGGTCATCTAGAGAAGACAAGGTGTTTCAGGGTCTAGGTCATCCCAGAGAAGACAAGGTGTTTCGGGGTCTAGGTCATCTGATCTCACAGAAGAATACTGGTGCACATACCTAACTATTGTTCCTGCATACTGCAGTAAGACTTACAGGGATTGTTCCTGCATACTGCAGTTAGACTTACAGGGATTGTTCCTGCATACTGCAGTTAGACTTACAGGGATTGTTCCTGCATACTGCAGTAAGACTTACAGGGATTGTTCCTGCATACTGCAGTTAGACTTACAGGGATTGTTCCTGCATACTGCAGTTAGACTTACAGGGATTGTTCCTGCATACTGCAGTTAGACTTACAGGAATTGTTCCTGCATACTGCAGTTAGACTTACAGGAATTGTTCCTGCATACTGCAGTTAGACTTACAGGGATTGTTCCTGCATACTGCAGTAAGACTTACAGGGATTGTTCCTGCATACTGCAGTTAGACTTACAGGGATTGTTCCTGCATACTGCAGTTAGACTTACAGGGATTGTTCCTGCATACTGCAGTTAGACTTACAGGGATTGTTCCTGCATACTGCAGTTAGACTTACAGGGATTGTTCCTGCATACTGCAGTAAGACTTACAGGGATTGTTCCTGCATACTGCAGTAAGACTTACAGGGATTGTTCCTGCATACTGCAGTTAGACTTACAGGGATTGTTCCTGCATACTGCAGTTAGACTTACAGGGATTGTTCCTGCATACTGCAGTTAGACTTACAGGGATTGTTCCTGCATACTGCAGTTAGACTTACAGGGATTGTTCCTGCATACTGCAGTTAGACTTACAGGGATTGTTCCTGCATACTGCAGTTAGACTTACAGGGATTGTTCCTGCATACTGCAGTTAGACTTACAGGGATTGTTCCTGCATACTGCAGTAAGACTTACAGGGATTGTTCCTGCATACTGCAGTTAGACTTACAGGGATTGTTCCTGCATACTGCAGTTAGACTTACAGGGATTGTTCCTGCATACTGCAGTTAGACTTACAGGGATTGTTCCTGCATACTGCAGTTAGACTTACAGGGATTGTTCCTGCATACTGCAGTAAGACTTACAGGGATTGTTCCTGCATACTGCAGTTAGACTTACAGGGATTGTTCCTGCATACTGCAGTTAGACTTACAGGGATTGTTCCTGCATCCTCCAGCGGTCGAACCTTTCCTCCAGGAACCATCGTAGTTAGACACGCTCCAGTGTTTAACGTCATCAGTGGTCAGGGTGTCAGGGGTCAGAGTGCAGAGCTCCAGACGATGGTAGTGTCTCGTGAAGTCAGAGAAGGACATCCTGTATAGACATGAAGAAACACCAAGTCTGTGAAATATATCCTGTAAAAAAAAAACAGATCGCAAAGCAGTACAGATAAAAACCACTAAAACCAAACAGACACTGAGGATAATGAGCACAGAACGTCTATTGCTTCAGTGACTATAAGGGAGTTATAACAGACACTGAACAGACACTGAGGATATAATGATAAGACATTATGGCCTGGCTTCCTGGACCCAGATAAAGTCTTGGACCAAAAAAGCGGAGATTCTCTATTGAAAGCTATTTTTACTCAAGGACTAGGTTAAATCTAGGTCCGGGAAACTGGTCCTTTGAGTTCTGTATTGATTGATGAAGTTACCAGAACTCTCCATCGTCTGCCTTCACGTTGTCCCGCTCAGAAACATCCACGCTGTTCCACTCAGAGGAGCTGGAGAAAAAGAGGAACCACAGTTCTGTTACACTCAAGTTAAATGATCTGAGAAAGATTTACTAGATTCATGTTGAACCAAGTTGAGTGGAAACTGGAAAGCATCAAGGTCTGGGGGGGTGGTCAATTAGGGATGTGCATCTTTCCTTTTCAAGACGATAGCCTGTGTTTTTTGCCCCCCCAGCCCCCACACTTTGGTTCTGAAATCCTCATCAACCACTAATTAAACTTGTCATTTTCGCAGATTCAGATTTTGAGCTAGTAATATATTGTAGGGGGTGGGTCCCAAAGACCCTCCTCATTATTGATTAAGGGGATCTTAAAATTCATATGTTTTGCTGCAGGCCTTATAATAAGATACTGTTGTTATGTGTCTAAAAACTCTGCCACTATACGTTGCACAAGCCATCTATATTATTCTTTGTGGTTAAACTCTGGCTGTCGTGAGAGTGTGCTTGCAGGCCGGGTCTGAGTCAGACCGAAACGAGATAAAGAGAAGTAACCACTGTCTGGTTTTGACATGTTGATCTTGTGAGAAAGTGGACAATTCTAAGAAATTCAGAGAAGCTACTGTACCGGGTTGCCTTATAAGATAACCTCAGCTTATTGAT
This sequence comes from Salvelinus namaycush, assembly GCF_016432855.1. Classification (NCBI taxonomy): domain Eukaryota; kingdom Metazoa; phylum Chordata; class Actinopteri; order Salmoniformes; family Salmonidae; genus Salvelinus; species Salvelinus namaycush. Next base: position 195,794 of record NC_052341.1, on the reverse strand, counting down.
ACACACATACATTGACGTAGGTGATCAATACCACTAGGGAGTGATCGCATGTATAAAATCAGCTGGGCCCTGAGGTGGGGTGAAGAACTTACTGGGAAACATGCGAGCTGTGTTCCTGCTGTCAACTTCTGTCTGCAATTGCATTAATAAATGAATGATTGATTTACTTAAAAGATATTGTCTGAATGCTAATTTCACCAATGAGCCAATGACTGACAAGGAACAAGGAACAAATCCCCAACAGTATCAATAAGTATCATTTACAAATTAGCCATGACATAGCCAATGCATATATAGCACAACTTTGGATTTCACCCCCCCACCATGTCAAAATATAATGGTTTTCACCCCCCCACCATGTCAAAATATAATGGTTTTCACCCCCCCACCATGTCAAAATATAATGGTTTTCACCCCCCCACCATGTCAAAATATAATGGTTTTCACCCCCCCACCATGTCAAAATATAATGGTTTTCACCCCCCCACCATGTCAAAATATAATGGTTTTCACCCCCCCACCATGTCAAAATATAATGGTTTTCACCATTTGGAAGTTTTTTTCTCCTCTGGCTTCAGCCATGCGGCTCGCTACGTATCATTATCATATCATATCATCATCGTATCATCGACCGATGCGTATCATTCAGGGGACCGATGCGTATCATTCAGGGGACCGATGCCTATCATTCAGGGGACCGATGCGTATCATTCAGGGGGCCGATGCCTATCATTCAGGGGGCCGATGCCTATCATTCAGGGGACCGATGCGTATCATTCAGGGGACCGATGCGTATCATTCAGGGGGCCGATGCCTATCATTCAGGGGACTGATGCGTATCATTCAGGGGACCGATGCGTATCATTCGGGGGGCCGATGCGTATCATTCAGGAGACCGATGTGTATCATTCAGGGGGCCGATGCGTATCATTCGGGGGGCCGATGCGTATCATTCAGGAGACCGATGTGTATCATTCAGGGGGCCGATGCGTATCATTCAGGGGGCCGATGCGTATCATTCAGGGGGCCGATGCGTATCATTCAGGGGACCGATGCCTATCATTCAGGGGACCGATGCGTATCATTCAGGGGACCTATGCGTATCATTCAGGGGGCCGATGCGTTTCATTCAGGGGGCCGATGCGTATCATTCAGGGGGCCGATGCCTATCATTCGGGGGCCGATGCCTATCATTCAGGGACCGATGCGTATCATTCGGGGGACCGATGCCTATCATTCAGGGACCGATGCGTATCATTCGGGGGACCGATGCGTATCATTCAGGGACCGATGCGTATCATTCAGGGGGCCGATGCGTATCATATGGGGGACCGATGCCTATCATTCAGGGGACCGATGCGTATCATTCGGGGGACCGATGCGTATCATTCGGGGGACCGATGCGTATCATTCGGGGGACCGATGCGTATCATTCGGGGGGCCGATGCCTATCATTCAGGGGGGCCGATGCGTATCATACGGGGGGCCGATGCGTATCTTACTTGTCACTCCAGGCCCCAGTCCACTCCACTGTTCCCCAGGGGTTACGCACTCTGACCAGCTTCTCCTTGCGGCCGCGGTAGTTCACCTGGTTTAGTAAGGTCATCATACAGTAGTTAGACCCTGCTTTGGGTTCAGACAGATCTCATACACTACGAGGGTTAGACTGGTCCAAGATCTGTTCCTGCTCTATAGCCAACTTATATGGCCATTGTCCATTAGGGGTTGGCCATAGGGGGTTGGCCATAGGGGGTTGGCCATAGGGGGTTGGCCATAGGGAGTTGGCCATAGGGGGTTGGCCATAGGGAGTTGGCCATAGGGGGTTGGCCATAGGAGTTGGCCATAGGAGTTGGCCATAGGGGGTTGGCCATAGGGGGTTGGCCATAGAGGGTTGGCCATAGGGGGTTGGCCATAGGGGGTTGGCCATAGGGGGTTGGCCATAGGGGGTTGGCCATAGGGGGTTGGCCATAGGGGGTTGGCCATAGGGGGTTGGCCATAGAGGGGTTGGCCATAGGGGGTTGGCCATAGGGGGTTGGCCATAGGGGGTTGGCCATAGGGGGTTGGCCATAGGGGGTTGGCCATAGGGGGTTGGCCATAGGGGGTTGGCCATAGGAGTTGGCCATAGGGGGTTGGCCATAGGAGTTGGCCATAGGAGTTGGCCATAGGGGGTTGGCCATAGAGGGTTGGCCATAGGGGGTTGGCCATAGAGGGTTGGCCATAGGGGGTTTGCCATAGGGGGTTGGCCATAGGGGGTTGGCCATAGGGGGTTGGCCATAGGGGGTTGGCCATAGGGGGTTGGCCATAGGGGGTTGGCCATAGGGGGTTGGCCATAGGGGGTTGGCCATAGGGGGTTGGCCATAGAGGGTTGGCCATAGGGGGTTGGCCATAGGGGGTTGGCCATAGAGGGTTGGCCATAGGGGGTTGGCCATAGGGGGTTGGCCATAGGGGGTTGGCCATAGGGGGTTGGCCATAGGAGTTGGCCATAGGGGTTTGGCCATAGGGGGTTGGCCATAGGGGGTTGGCCATAGAGGGTTGGCCATAGGGGGTTGGCCATAGGGGGTTGGCCATAGGGGGTTAGCCATAGGGGGTTGGCCATAGAGGGTTGGCCATAGGGGGTTGGCCATAGAGGGTTGGCCATAGAGGGTTGGCCATAGGGGGTTGGCCATAGGGGGTTGGCCATAGAGGGTTGGCCATAGAGGGTTGGCCATAGAGGGTTGGCCATAGGGGGTTGGCCATAGGAGTTGGCCATAGAGGGTTGGCCATAGGGGGTTGGCTGTAAAGCACAAACAGAGCTGTGACCAGGCTAGGATAGTGTGGATATAATGTATCAGATATTGTCTGATGTTACCTCGATAGCCCCGGTCAGAGAGTAGGCGTGTCCTTTCACCAGCTTCTGATTGGTGATGGCCTCTGAGTCTGCCTGACTGGTGATCTGGAGAGACAGGGAACCACAAACTCTAACTAAACCACGACCAAACTAAAGATAACACTCTGTTAACAGCTCGACCAAGTAGCTCACAGAACCTACAATAATTATCCATGAGAATCTTCATTCGGCTTGCTCGTTAGTCCAGGACTAGAATTAACCTCTGTCCAAGTAACCGCCTCCGAACGTTTACTGCATTTGACCTTCTCGTAAAACACGCGACCTTCTGGTAAAACATGCGACCTTCTGGTAAAACACGCAACCTTCTGGTAAAACACGCGACCTTCTGGTAAAACACGCGACCTTCTGGTAAAACACGCGACCTTCTGGTAAAACACGCAACCTTCTGGTAAAACACGCGGCCTTCTGGTAAAACACGCGACCTTCTGGTAAAACACGCGACCTTCTGGTAAAACACGCGACCTTCTGGTAAAACACGTGGCCTTCTGGTAAAACACGTGACCTTTTCATAAAACACGTGACCTTCTCATAAAACATGTGACCTTCTCATAAAACATGTGACCTTTTCCGCTTAGTCTTTTAACTGACGTTGTTACCCAAAGCCACTTACTTTCGTTAAATGCACTGTGTCACTGAATGTAAGTAAAACCTTCACATAGATAATATCCCGGCCTTCACTGCATGTAACAGTGACTGTCTCCTTCACATTTGTGTCTTTTACCAGAGCCACTTAAACCAAAGTAGGTAAAACAATGTTTACAATACACATGGAAAATGATCCTGAAAGTCGATAATAATATTATAATATTCTGAAGTCATACATACATCGATGGAGCAGCCCAGCAGGGCTCCAGAGGCCAGGGCTTTCCTGATGATCTGGAACAGGTTGGAGGGAGCCTTCTTCAGGTCATAGTTCTCTGCTATCCCTCCTGTAAAGTCCTCAAAACCCTCAGTGGTAGAGCCTCCGGAGAGAGCCTCATAGCATCCATTCACCCTGAGAGAGAGAGCGAGAGCGAGAGAGTAGGAAGGCAGGTGTACAGACAGACGGGGAGGGAGAGAGAGAGAGCGAGAGAGAGAGAGAGAGCGAGAGAGAGGGAGGGAGAGAGAGAGGGCGAGAGAGAGCGAGAGAGAGAGAGAGTAGGAAGGCAGGTGTACAGACAGATGGGGAGGGAGACAGAAAGGAGGGTGGACAAACACAGACAGACAAACAGAAAGGGGGACAGGTAGACACACCAGAGGGAGAGACAGGCAGACAGACAGACAAGAATGGGGACAGGTAGACAGGAATGTTGACAGACAGACCAGAGGAGAGAGAGACAGGCAGACAGACAGACAGGAAAGGGGACAGACAGACAGACCAGAGAAGAGAGAGACAGGCAGACAGGAAAGGGGACAGACAGACCAGAGGAGAGAGAGACAGACCATTAGAAACCAGATAAACATACTTCATGAAGGCATCATGACAGAACTCCTATGTGTAGTGTACACCAGGTGTTGTGTATCGTGGTGAGTGATGTCCCTTACTTGGCGTAGGCCTTCTCCAGCAGGGCGCTCCAGAACTCAGAGCCCTGGGCCGAGTGGACAAACAGCAGCTCTCCATCCTTCGCCGGCAGCCGGTCATCAATCACCACGTCCACCCACTCACCAAACTGCCAGAACTGAAGAGGACCACAACAGACAACATTCAAGCTATATGAAAGAATGAATGTGCTGAACTCAAGAAGCCATTTTGTTTCAGAGGCCCTATGTGATAGATGTTGTTGTTTGGATATTGTTTATGTATGAAAAATAAAGCTATTAAATCACTGATCTATAGCTGCTCAGTCAGTCATAAAGACACAATGGGAAATTCTATATCACAAGACTATTCTGTTGTTATTGTGAACTGCCAGTTATCCTGTTATCCTTTAGCAAGTTATCATGTTATCCTTTAGCCAGTTATCCTGTTATCCTTTAGCCAGTTATCCTGTTATCCCTTAGCCAGTTATCCTGTTATCCCTTAGCCAGTTATCCTGTTATCCTTTAGCCAGTTATCCTGTTATCCTTTAGCCAGTTATCCTGTTATCCTTTAGCCAGTTATCCTGTTATCCCTTAGCCAGTTATCCTGTTATCCCTTAGCCAGTTATCCTGTTATCCTTTAGCCAGTTATCCTGTTATCCTTTAGCCAGTTATCCTGTTATCCCTTAGCCAGTTATCCTGTTATCCTGTAGCCAGTTATCCTGTTATCCCTTAGCCAGTTATCCTGTTATCCTTTAGCCAGTTATCCTGTAGCCAGTTATCCTGTTATCCTGTAGCCAGTTATCCTGTTATCCCTTAGCCAGTTATCCTGTTATCCTTTAGCCAGTTATCATGTAGCCAGTTATCATGTAGCCAGTTATCCTGTAGACAGTTATCCAGTTATCCTTTAGCCAGTTATCCTGTAGCCAGTTATCCTGTTATCCTTTAGCCAGTTATCCTGTTATCCTTTAGCCAGTTATCCTGTTATCCTTTAGCCAGTTATCCTGTTATCCTTTAGCCAGTTATCATGTTATCCTGTAGCCAGTTATCATGTTATCCTTTAGCCAGTTATCATGTAGCCAGTTATCCTGTTATCCTTTAGCCAGTTATCCAGTTATCCTTTAGCCAGTTATCCTGTTATCCTGTTATCCTTTAGCCAGTTATCCTGTTATCCTTTAGCCAGTTATCCTGTTATCCTTTAGCCAGTTATCCTGTTATCCTTTAGCCAGTTATCATGTAGCCAGTTATCCTGTTATCCTTTAGCCAGTTATCCTGTTATCCTGTTATCCTTTAGCCAGTTATCCTGTTATCCTTTAGCCAGTTATCCTGTTATCCTTTAGCCAGTTATCCTGTTATCCTTTAGCCAGTTATCCTTTAGCCAGTTATCCAGTTATCCTTTAGCCAGTTATCCTTTAGCCAGTTATCATGTAGCCAGTTATCCTGTTATCCTTTAGCCAGTTATCCTGTAGCCAGTTATCCTGTTATCCTTTAGCCAGTTATCCAGTTATCCTTTAGCCAGTTATCCTGTTATCCTTTAGCCAGTTATCCTGTTATCCTTTAGCCAGTTATCCTTTAGCCAGTTATCCTGTTATCCTGTTGCCAGTTATCCTGTTATCCTTTAGCCAGTTATCCTGTTATCCTTTAGCCAGTTATCCTGTTATCCTTTAGCCAGTTATCGTGTTATCCTTTAGCCAGTTATCCTGTTATCCTTTAGCCAGTTATCCAGTTATCCTGTTGCCAGTTATCCAGTTATCAGTTATCCAGTTATCCTGTAGCCAGTTATCCAGTTATCCTTTAGCCAGTTATCCTGTTATCCTTTAGCCAGTTATCCAGTTATCCTGTAGCCAGTTATCCTTTAGCCAGTTATCCTGTTATCCTTTAGCCAGTTAACCTTTAGCCAGTTATCCTGTTATCCTTTAGCCAGTTATCCTGTTATCCTTTAGCCAGTTATCCTGTTATCCTTTAGCCAGTTATCCTGTTATCCTGTAGCCAGTTATCCAGTTATCCTTTAGCCAGTTAGCCAGTTATCCTTTAGCCAGTTATCCTGTTATCCTTTAGCCAGTTATCCTGTTATCCTTTAGCCAGTTATCCAGTTATCCTTTAGCCAGTTATCCAGTTATCCTTTAGCCAGTTATCCTGTTATCCTTTAGCCAGTTATCCTGTTATCCTTTAGCCAGTTATCCTGTTATCCTTTAGCCAGTTATCCTGTTATCCTTTAGCCAGTTATCCTGTAGCCAGTTATCCAGTTATCCTTTAGCCAGTTATCATGTTATCCTTTAGCCAGTTATCATGTAGCCAGTTATCCTGTTATCCTTTAGCCAGTTATCCTGTTATCCTTTAGCCAGTTATCCTTTAGCCAGTTATCCTGTTATCCTTTAGCCAGTTATCCTGTTATCCTTTAGCCAGTTATCCTGTTATCATGTAGCCAGTTATCCTGTTATCCTTTAGCCAGTTATCCAGTAGCCAGTTATCCAGTTATCCTGTTATCCTTTAGCCAGTTATCCTGTTATCCTTTAGCCAGTTATCCTGTTATCCTTTAGCCAGTTATCCTGTTATCCTTTAGCCAGTTATCCTTTAGCCAGTTATCATGTTATCCTTTAGCCAGTTATCCTGTTATCCTTTAGCCAGTTATCATTTAGCCAGTTATCCTGTTATCCTTTAGCCAGTTATCATTTAGCCAGTTATCCTGTTATCCTTTAGCCAGTTATCCAGTAGCCAGTTATCCGGTTATCATGTTATCCTTTAGCCAGTTATCCTGTTATCCTTTAGCCAGTTATCCTTTAGCCAGTTATCCTGTTATCCTTTAGCCAGTTATCCAGTTATCCGGTTATCATGTTATCCTGTAGCCAGTTATCCAGTAGCCAGTTATCCTGTTATCCTTTAGCCAGTTATCCTGTTATCCTTTAGCCAGTTATCCTGTTATCCTTTAGCCAGTTATCCTGTAGCCAGTTATCCAGTTATCCTGTAGCCAGTTATCCAGTTATCCTGTAGCCAGTTATCCTGTTATCCTTTAGCCAGTTATCCTGTAGCCAGTTATCCAGTAGCCAGTTATCCAGTTATCCTGTAGCCAGTTATCCAGTTATCCTGTAGCCAGTTATCCTGTAGCCAGTTATCCTGTAGCCAGTTATCCAGTTATCCTGTAGCCAGTTATCCAGTTATCCTGTAGCCAGTTATCCAGTTATCCTGTAGCCAGTTATCCTGTAGCCAGTTATCCAGTTATCCTGTAGCCAGTTATCCTGTTATCCTGTAGCCAGTTATCCTGTTATCCTTTAGCCAGTTATCCAGTTATCATGTAGCCAGTTATCCTGTAGCCAGTTATCCTGTAGCCAGTTATCCTGTTATCCTTTAGCCAGTTATCCTGTTATCCTGTAGCCAGTTATCCTGTTATCCTTTAGCCAGTTATCCAGTTATCCTTTAGCCAGTTATCCAGTTATCCTTTAGCCAGTTATCCTGTAGCCAGTTATCCAGTTATCATGTAGCCAGTTATCCTGTAGACAGTTATCCAGTTATCCTGTAGCCAGTTATCCTGTAGCCAGTTATCCTGTTATCCTTTAGCCAGTTATCCTGTTATCCTTTAGCCAGTTATCCTGTTATCCTTTAGCCAGTTATCCAGTTATCCTTTAGCCAGTTATCCAGTTATCCTTTAGCCAGTTATCCTTTAGCCAGTTATCCAGTTATCCTTTAGCCAGTTATCCTGTAGCCAGTTATCCAGTTATCATGTAGCCAGTTATCCTGTAGACAGTTATCCAGTTATCCTGTAGCCAGTTATCCTGTAGCCAGTTATCCTGTTATCCTTTAGCCAGTTATCCTGTTATCCTGTAGCCAGTTATCCTGTTATCCTTTAGCCAGTTATCCAGTTATCCTTTAGCCAGTTATCCTGTAGCCAGTTATCCAGTTATCCTGTAGCCAGTTATCCAGTTATCCTTTAGCCAGTTATCCAGTTATCCTTTAGCCAGTTATCCTGTTATCCTTTAGCCTGTTATCCTTTAGCCAGTTATCCTTTAGCCAGTTATCCTTTAGCCAGTTATCCAGTTATCCTTTAGCCAGTTATCCTTTAGCCAGTTATCCTTTAGCCCAGAGCAACATCAGGCCATAGGGAGGCTGAGAAGTAAACACACAAAACCAAATCCCTCTGGATCTATGGTGCTCTGACTCACTCTGGTTTCCTCCTCTCCTCTCTGACCCAAACTTTCCACAAACCACACCTCTCACTGGGGCCTCTCAGCACTAACACAACGGCCCATCTGGCTGAATTAAAAAACTTCCAGAATGTAACAACAGAGCCCCTCAGCTTCCATGCCTGAGAAAGAATGGCCCTGTCCTGAAATAACCTTGATATCCACAAGGGTGGAAGGGATTGTTTCTAGACAAGGCTGATACGCTTAAGAGAGCAGCCTCTCCTCTCCTCTCCTTAGTTGACAGAGAGTAGCCTCTCCTCTCCTCTCCTTAGTTGACAGAGAGCAGCCTCTCCTCTCCTCTCCTTAGTTGACAGAGAGCAGCCTCTCCTCTCCTCTCCTTAGTTGACAGAGAGTAGCCTCTCCTCTCCTCTCCTTAGTTGACAGAGAGCAGCCTCTCCTCTCCTCTCCTTAGTTGACAGAGAGCAGCCTCTCCTCTCCTCTCCTTAGTTGACAGAGAGCAGCCTCTCCTCTCCTCGTGGTAGTGTTGACAGAGAGCAGCCTCTCCTCTCCTCTCCTTAGTTGACAGAGAGCAGCCTCTCCTCTCCTCTCCTTAGTTGACAGAGAGCAGCCTCTCCTCTCCTTAGTTGACAGAGAGTAGCCTCTCCTCTCCTCTCCTTAGTTGACAGAGATTAGCCTCTCCTCTCCTTAGTTGACAGAGAGCAGCCTCTCCTCTCCTCTCCTTAGTTGACAGAGAGCAGCCTCTCCTCTCCTCTCCTTAGTTGACAGAGAGCACCCTCTCCTCTCCTCTCCTTAGTTGACAGAGAGCAGCCTCTCCTCTCCTTAGTTGACAGAGAGCAGCCTCTCCTCTCCTTAGTTGACAGAGAGCAGCCTCTCCTCTCCTCTCCTTAGTTGACAGAGAGCAGCCTCTCCTCTCCTAGTGGTAGTGTTGACAGAGGCCAGCCTCTCCTCTCCTCTCCTATTGGTAGTGTTGACAGAGAGCAGCCTCTCCTCTCCTAGTGGTAGTGTTGACAGAGAGCAGCCTCTCCTCTCCTAGTGGTAGTGTTGACAGAGAGCAGCCTCTCCTCTCCTAGTGGTAGTGTTGACAGAGGCCAGCCTCTCCTCTCCTCTCCTATTGGTAGTGTTGACAGAGAGCAGCCTCTCCTCTCCTAGTGTTAGTGTTGACAGAGACCAGCCTCTCCTCTCCTAGTGTTAGTGTTGACAGAGAGCAGCCTCTCCTCTCCTAGTGGTAGTGATGACAGAGAGCAGCCTCTCCTCTTGGTAGTGTTGACAGAGAGCACCCTCTCCTCTCCTAGTGTTAGTGTTGACAGAGAGCAGCCTCTCCTCTCCTAGTGGTAGTGTTGACAGAGAGCAGCCTCTCCTCTCCTAGTGGTAGTGTTGACAGAGAGCAGCCTCTCCTCTCCTAGTGGTAGTGTTGACAGAGAGCAGCCTCCCCTCTCCTAGTGGTAGTGTTGACAGAGAGCAGCCTATCCTCTCCTCGTGGTAGTGTTGACAGAGGGCAGCCTCTCCTCTCCTAGTGGTAGTGTTGACAGAGAGCAGCCTCTCCTCTTGGTAGTGTTGACAGAGAGCAGCCTCTCCTCTCCTAGTGGTAGTGTTGACAGAGAGCAGCCTCTCCTCTCCTAGTGGTAGTGTTGACAGAGAGCAGCCTCTCCTCTCCTAGTGGTAGTGTTGACAGAGAGCAGCCTCTCCTCTCCTAGTGGTAGTGTTGACAGAGGCCAGCCTCTCCTCTCCTCTCCTATTGGTAGTGTTGACAGAGAGCAGCCTCTCCTCTCCTAGTGTTAGTGTTGACAGAGGCCAGCCTCTCCTCTCCTAGTGGTAGTGTTGACAGAGAGCAGCCTCTCCTCTCCTAGTGGTAGTGATGACAGAGAGCAGCCTCTCCTCTCCTAGTGGTAGTGATGACAGAGAGCAGCCTCCCCTCTCCTAGTGGTAGTGATGACAGAGAGCAGCCTCTCCTCTCCTAGTGGTAGTGATGACAGAGAGCAGCCTCTCCTCTCCTAGTGGTAGTGTTGACAGAGAGCAGCCTCTCCTCTCCTAGTGGTAGTGTTGACAGAGAGCAGCCTCTCCTCTCCTAGTGGTAGTGTTGACAGAGGGCAGCCTCTCCTCTCCTAGTGGTAGTGTTGACAGAGAGCAGCCTCTCCTCTCCTCGTGGTAGTGTTGACAGAGAGCAGCCTCTCCTCTCCTCGTGGTAGTGATGACAGAGAGCAGCCTCCCCTCTCCTAGTGGTAGTGATGACAGAGAGCAGCCTCCCCTCTCCTAGTGGTAGTGATGACAGAGAGCAGCCTCTCCTCTCCTCGTGGTAGTGTTGACAGAGGGCAGCCTCTCCTCTCCTCGTGGTAGTGATGACAGAGAGCAGCCTCCCCTCTCCTAGTGGTAGTGATGACAGAGAGCAGCCTCCCCTCTCCTAGTGGTAGTGATGACAGAGAGCAGCCTCCCCTCTCCTAGTGGTAGTGATGACAGAGAGCAGCCTCCCCTCTCCTAGTGGTAGTGTTGACAGAGAGCAGCCTCCCCTCTCCTAGTGGTAGTGATGACAGAGAGCAGCCTCCCCTCTCCTAGTGGTAGTGATGACAGAGAGCAGCCTCTCCTCTCCTAGTGGTAGTGATGACAGAGAGCAGCCTCCCCTCTCCTAGTGGTAGTGTTGACAGAGAGCAGCCTCTCCTCTCCTAGTGGTAGTGTTGACAGAGAGCAGCCTCTCCTCTCCTAGTGGTAGTGATGACAGAGAGCAGCCTCCCCTCTCCTAGTGGTAGTGATGACAGAGAGCAGCCTCCCCTCTCCTAGTGGTAGTGATGACAGAGAGCAGCCTCTCCTCTCCTCGTGGTAGTGTTGACAGAGGGCAGCCTCTCCTCTCCTCGTGGTAGTGATGACAGAGAGCAGCCTCCCCTCTCCTAGTGGTAGTGATGACAGAGAGCAGCCTCCCCTCTCCTAGTGGTAGTGATGACAGAGAGCAGCCTCCCCTCTCCTAGTGGTAGTGATGACAGAGAGCAGCCTCCCCTCTCCTAGTGGTAGTGTTGACAGAGAGCAGCCTCCCCTCTCCTAGTGGTAGTGATGACAGAGAGCAGCCTCCCCTCTCCTAGTGGTAGTGATGACAGAGAGCAGCCTCTCCTCTCCTAGTGGTAGTGTTGACAGAGAGCAGCCTCTCCTCTCCTAGTGGTAGTGATGACAGAGAGCAGCCTCCCCTCTCCTAGTGGTAGTGATGACAGAGAGCAGCCTCCCCTCTCCTAGTGGTAGTGTTGACAGAGAGCAGCCTCTCCTCTCCTAGTGGTAGTGATGACAGAGAGCAGCCTCCCCTCTCCTAGTGGTAGTGTTGACAGAGAGCAGCCTCTCCTCTCCTAGTGGTAGTGATGACAGAGAGCAGCCTCCCCTCTCCTAGTGGTAGTGTTGACAGAGAGCAGCCTCTCCTCTCCTAGTGGTAGTGATGACAGAGAGCAGCCTCCCCTCTCCTAGTGGTAGTGTTGACAGAGAGCAGCCTCTCCTCTCCTCGTGGTAGTGTTGACAGAGAGCAGCCTCTCCTCTCCTAGTGGTAGTGTTGACGTGAGCTGTTCAGTGTGTGTTGACAGTCCTTTTTACCACACTGTTTTTGAAATGTATAAATATGTAATGTTAGCCATCGACAACTACAAAAGTTTTGCAACTTTTCTCAACAACATTGATGCCCTGACTTTAGCAGGCGCTATCGACAGATCAGTAGGAAACAGCGATGGGCTACTTTCAGCACACGCCACGGTCAGCGTGAACCAGAGTGACTTTGACACAACGCTGGTCAAACAAGATGTAGCTACAAACAAAACAGAGTTAAATGGTTCCAGTCTGCCGTGAAGCGTTCCTCCATGTATACGGGTCAGAGTCTAGCTACATTTTACAGCTATACGTTTCTAATTCGGTCAAAGTCATTTTTATTGCAAAACGTTAGCTTGCTGGCTCGCTAGCTAACGTTACGTGTATGATCTGTGTAGTAATATTATTCGAATCAGAAATCCATTTGCATTGCTAGTTATAGCCTAATGTTAGCTAGTTAACATTGAACCTAGTTGGTTAGCTTTAGCTACCAGCAGATTCATACTACATCTATGACAATGTTTGTATTGGTAATGGTATGAGTTGGGGTTGTGCCGGTTCATTGTTTAGCTAAACAAAAGACTCCACTTTGGCCAGATTATTACATGAACCATCAAAATAGCCAGGTGTGTCTGGGGGGTGATTACAGGCATCTATTGTATTTCATAAACATGTCGAGACAATTACCGTTTACGCCTTCTGTATCCTGTGCATGTGACAAATAAACTTGGATTTGATTGGATACAGGGTGTGTTTACCACGTTACGCCTTAAAAGGGATGGGTGGGGCTAAGGCTTAAGAGATGGGTGGGGCTAAGGCTTAAGAGGGTGAGAATGATGCTGAATGGGTTTAAACAAAGAGCTCTCCAGTAGTTGTACCAAAACTATTCAACGGTTATTTTCTCAAGTGGGGTTTCAAGTTTATCAACTTTCAAAGCAGAATTACTTTCCCCATTGTTCCTCAACTGCTGTGTATGATATACCATTTTGTAGCTCTGAGTCTCTACTTTTATCCAATATAAAAAACACCATTTCAAATTTTGCTACATACGACTGAATCGAGGCGGTCGGTCACATAAGGTTTATCTGGCCATGTAAATTCCTAATTCCGTCGACATACAGTACCAGTCAAAAGTTTGGACACACTTTCTCATTACAATGTTCTACATTGTAGAATAATAGTGAAGACATCAACACGATGAAATAACACATATGGAATCATGTAGTAACCAAAAAAGTGTTAAACAATATATTTGAGAATTTTCAAAGTAGCCACCCTTTGCCTTGATGAGAGCTTTGCACACTCTTGGCATTCTCTCAAGTGCTCATGATTCCATGTGTGTTATTTCATAGCGTTGATGTCTTTTCTATTATTCTACAATGTAGAAAATAAAGATAAAACACCTTGAATGAGTAGGTGTGTTAACTTTTGACTGGTACTGTAGATATTACACATAAAACAAACTGACACATAAGCAGAGAGAGAGATAGTAGCACAATGGAGTCACTAAACCTCAAGCTGAGGACTGTTTCCCCCAGGGATGTAATGGAGTCACTAAACCTCAAGCTGAGGACTGTTTCCCCCAGGGATGTAATGGAGTCACTAAACCTCAAGATGAGGACTGTTTCCCCCCAGGGATGTAGTGGAGTCACTAAACCTCAAGCTGAGGACTGTTTCCCCAGGGATGTAGTGGAGTCACTAAACCTCAAGATGAGGACTGTTTCCCCCCAGGGATGTAGTGGAGTCACTAAACCTCAAGCTGAGGACTGTTTCCCCCAGGGATGTAGCGGAGTCACTAAACCTCAAGCTGAGGACTGTTTCCCCCAGGGATGTAGTGGAGTCACTAAACCTCAAGCTGAGGACTGTTTCCCCCAGGGATGTAGTGGAGTCACTTAACCTCAAGCTGAGGACTGTTTCCCCCAGGGATGTAGTGGAGTCACTAAACCTCAAGCTGAGGACTGTTTCCCCCAGGGATGTAGCGGAGTCACTAAACCTCAAGCTGAGGACTGTTTCCCCAGGGATGTAGTGGAGTCACTAAACCTCAAGCTGAGGACTGTTTCCCCAGGGATGTAGTGGAGTCACTAAACCTCAAGATGAGGACTGTTTCCCCAGGGATGTAGTGGAGTCACTAAACCTCAAGCTGAGGACTGTTTCCCCCCCAGGGATGTAGTGGAGTCACTAAACCTCAAGCTGAGGACTGTTTCCCCCAGGGATGTAGTGGAGTCACTAAACCTCAAGCTGAGGACTGTTTCCCCCCCAGGGATGTAGTGGAGTCACTAAACCTCAAGCTGAGGACTGTTTCCCCCAGGGATGTAGTGGAGTCACTAAACCTCAAGCTGAGGACTGTTTCCCCAGGGATGTAGTGGAGTCACTAAACCTCAAGCTGAGGACTGTTTCCCCCAGGGATGTAGTGGAGTCACTAAACCTCAAGCTGAGGACTGTTTCCCCCAGGGATGTAATGGAGTCACTAAACCTCAAGCTGAGGACTGTTTCCCCCAGGGATGTAGTGGAGTCACTAAACCTCAAGATGAGGACTGTTTCCCCCAGGGATGTAATGGAGTCACTAAACCTCAAGCTGAGGACTGTTTCCCCCAGGGATGTAGCGGAGTCACTAAACCTCAAGCTGAGGACTGTTTCCCCCAGGGATGTAGTGGAGTCACTTAACCTCAAGCTGAGGACTGTTTCCCCCAGGGATGTAGTGGAGTCACTAAACCTCAAGCTGAGGACTGTTCCCCCCAGGGATGTAGCGGAGTCACTAAACCTCAAGCTGAGGACTGTTTCCCCCAGGGATGTAGTGGAGTCACTAAACCTCAAGCTGAGGACTGTTTCCCCCCCAGGGATGTAGTGGAGTCACTAAACCTCAAGCTGGGGACTGTTTCCCCCAGGGATGTAGTGGAGTCACTAAACCTTGAGTGCCAATCGAGTCCCAAGTCCCCTGTGCTCGAGTCCGAGTCCAAGTGCTCAACTCTGAGTCACTGGGAGCACATGAACTCAAAATAAAGTTATTTCCCCAGTCAGATACAGCGTAGTGGCAAGAGGAAATCTCCTTTCTTTCTGTGCCAACAAATATTTGCATTTAGTCTACTGATAAAGTTACCAGGGCCACATTTAGTTCAAAAAGGTTCCGCCTCCCGAGCGGCGCAGGGGTCTAAGGCACCTCACCGCAGTGCTTGAGGCATCACTACAGGCCCGGGTTCGATCCCGGCAGTGACCGCGAGACCCATGAGGCGGGCGCACAATTGGCCCGGCGTCGTCCAGGATGTCCTTATCCCAACGTGCTCTAGCGACTCCTTGTGGCGGGCCGGGCGCCACCACGCCGACTCCGCTCACCAGTTGTACGGCGTTTCCTCTGACACATCGGTGCGACTGGCTTCCGGATTAAACGAGCAGTGTGTCAAGAAGCAGTGTTGCATGGCAGGGTCGTGTTTCGGAGGACGCACGGCTCTCGACCTTCGCCTCTCTCAAGTCCGTACGGAAGTTGCAGCGATGGGACAAGACTGTAACTACCAATTGGGGAGAAAGAAAGGGTTAAAAAGTACCCCCACCCCATTTTTTTTCTTCTAAAAACAAATTTCTTGAACGTTGCAGATAGAAATGCCATGAATAGAGCTGACGTTATTCCTTATTTCAACATGACAGAGGGATGTTTGTTCTACATAGCATATTTCTATCTGAAGGTTCCAAAACGTCGACTCCTGCTGAAAGCGGACCAGGATGTTAGCGCTTCAGCTTTCTAATGAAGTCACATGACTGTTCAAGGTTGTAGCCTAAATAAATAGTTAACGGTCCGCAAGTAGCCTAGTTTCAGAAGGCCCGCCATATGCTTTACAAATGTAAAAAGGCCCTTCAATGCAGGATAGAAAGGAAGGAAACGTAGCGCCAGTATTATGGGTCATATATTTTGAGTGGCAGCCTAAAGGAACCAAGATGTTTCCACAACAGAACCAGGATATGTAATGCAGTGGGAAAAGTGGGAGGGGTTAAGCGAGACTACACATTCAAAGACTGCTTACTTTTCTATAGTCAAGGGAGAGAAAATACCCGTCAAGACTGTTTTTTTACCGTTAAACTTAATGCTGCTATTGTTTTACATTTCATAAAGCAGCTTGTGTTTCTTAACCAGGCAAAAGGGTAGTTAACTAGCAGGCTGGTGGGGACTGGTTAGCTACAGGGGAATCAAGACAGTCGCCTGGCCAGGTGTATAATCGGAGGTGGAGCCTTTCTTCCCACACTCATTGCTTGTCCCCCCTGCAGCTCACCAGCTGATGTAGGCTGTATGTACCGGTTGTCCCCCCTGCAGTTCACCAGCTGATGTAGGCTGTATGTACCGGTTGTCCCCCCTGCAGTTCACCAGCTGATGTAGGCTGTATGTACCGGTTGTCCCCCCTGCAGTTCACCAGCTGATGTAGGCTGTATGTACCGGTTGTCCCCCCTGCAGTTCACCAGCTGATGTAGGCTGTATGTACCGGTTGTCCCCCCTGTAGTTCACCAGCTGATGTAGGCTGTATGTACCGGTTGTCCCCCCTGTAGTTCACCAGCTGATGTAGGCTGTATGTACCGGTTGTCCCCCCTGCAGTTCACCAGCTGATGTAGGCTGTATGTACCGGTTGTCCCCCCTGCAGTTCACCAGCTGATGTAGGCTGTATGTACCGGTTGTCCCCCCTGTAGCTCACCAGCTGATGTAGGCTGTATGTACCGGTTGTCCCCCCTGTAGTTCACCAGCTGATGTAGGCTGTATGTACCGGTTGTCCCCCCTGTAGTTCACCAGCTGATGTAGGCTGTATGTACCGGTTGTCCCCCCTGCAGCTCACCAGCTGATGTAGGCTGTATGTACCGGTTGTCCCCCCTGCAGCTCACCAGCTGATGTAGGCTGTATGTACCGGTTGTCCCCCCTGCAGCTCACCAGCTGATGTAGGCTGTATGTACCGGTTGTCCCCCCTGTAGTTCACCAGCTGATGTAGGCTGTATGTACCGGTTGTCCCCCCTGTAGCTCACCAGCTGATGTAGGCTGTATGTACCGGTTGTCCCCCCTGCAGCTCACCAGCTGATGTAGGCTGTATGTACCGGTTGTCCCCCCTGTAGTTCACCAGCTGATGTAGGCTGTATGTACCGGTTGTCCCCCTGCAGTTCACCAGCTGATGTAGGCTGTATGTACCGGTTGTCCCCCCTGCAGCTCACCAGCTGATGTAGGCTGTATGTACCGGTTGTCCCCCTGCAGTTCACCAGCTGATGTAGGCTGTATGTACCGGTTGTCCCCCCTGTAGTTCACCAGCTGATGTAGGCTGTATGTACCGGTTGTCCCCCCTGCAGCTCACCAGCTGATGTAGGCTGTATGTACCGGTTGTCCCCCCTGCAGCTCACCAGCTGATGTAGGCTGTATGTACCGGTTGTCCCCCCTGTAGCCCACCAGCTGATGTAGGCTGTATGTACCGGTTGTCCCCCCTGCAGCTCACCAGCTGATGTAGGCTGTATGTACCGGTTGTCCCCCTGCAGCTCACCAGCTGATGTAGGTTGTATGTACCGGTTGTCCCCCCTGCAGCTCACCAGCTGATGTAGGCTGTATGTACCGGTTGTCCCCCCTGCAGCTCACCAGCTGATGTAGGCTGTATGTACCGGTTGTCCCCCCTGCAGCTCACCAGCTGATGTAGGCTGTATGTACCGGTTGTCCCCCCTGCAGCTCACCAGCTGATGTAGGCTGTATGTACCGGGTGAGATTCTTCCTTCCCACTACTGAACATAACTTTGGTGCATATCTGTTGCTGTTAATATTAATTGTGCTTAATGACTGACAATCTCTCCAAAAACTCTTGTCCAATCCACTTAGTAGTCAGATTTTAGTCACAGAGAAAACTGAAGTAATTCTTTTTTAGTTCTATTTTTTTCTGGGTCTATTTAGTCACTTACTCTCGTCAATTGCCACTGAAAAATAGGCTTTAAACAAATATTTTAGTCACTATTTTTGTTAAGTAAATGAACACTGGTCTGCGCACAAAATTGCACCCTATTCCCTATATAGTGCACTACACTTTTGACCAGAGCCTAGTTTAAAAGTAGTGCACTATATAGGGAGGCATTTTGGGACGCAGCCTGTGACTCTAGAATGTGACACTGTCTCTACCTGGAAGTGAAAGATCCCAGCGTACTCTTCACGTCCAAAGCCTTGTCCTGCAGGAACAACCCGAGCCATGACATCTTCATTCAGGGTCAGAGAGGCGATGGCCGCCAGGAGCCAGCAGTCACCTGGAGGGGAAAACAGAGAAGAGAGACATTGGAGTGGAGGTCATCACAGGTCAGAGAGACGAAGAGAGTGGAGGTCATCACAGGTCAGAGAGACGAAGAGAGTGGAGG
Organism: Salvelinus namaycush; assembly: GCF_016432855.1. Lineage (NCBI taxonomy): Eukaryota > Metazoa > Chordata > Actinopteri > Salmoniformes > Salmonidae > Salvelinus > Salvelinus namaycush. The sequence goes on along the minus strand of NC_052341.1, from coordinate 177,374 downwards.
TCATCACAGGTCAGAGAGACGTAGAGAGTGGAGGTCATCACAGGTCAGAGAGACGAAGGGAGTGGAGGTCATCACAGGTCAGAGAGACGTAGAGAGTGGAGGTCATCACAGGTCAGAGAGACGAAGAGAGTGGAGGTCATCACAGGTCAGAGAGACGAAGAGAGTGTCAACGTTGTGAACAAACAGCCCACCCATACAACGCCATACACGTGGTATGCAGTTGTCAGGCCGGTTGGACGTACTGCCAAATTCTCTCAAACGAAGTTGGAGGCGGCTTATGGTTGAGAAATGAACATTAAATTCTCTGCTACCTCAAAACTTGAGACATCAGTGGCATTGTGTTGTGTGACAAAACTGCACATTTTAGAGTGGCCTTTTATTGTCCCCAGCACAAGGTGCCCCTGTGTAATGATCATGCTGTTTAACCAGCTTCTTGATATGCCACACCTGTCATGTGGATGGATTATCTTGGCAAAGGAGGAATGCTCACTAACAAGGAAGTAAACAAACATTAGAGAGAAATAAGCTTTTTTTGTGCAATATGTTACATTTCTGGGATCTTTTATTTCAGCTCATGAAACATGAGACCAACACTTTACATGTTGTGTTGTATATTTTAGTTCATTGTAATAACTGTTCAGCCCAGTTCAGTTCCACAGAAGATCTTCTCATTAAAGACAACAGCTGACCCCAGTTCAGTTCACAGTCTCAGCATGTAGTCTGCATGTTTCAGTACTGTGGCTATGTGCTATGTCATGCATTTGTGGACACGATTTCTCTACAAAACCAATTGTTTTGTCTTTTTAGTTACAGTAAATAAGTATGTCTACTGGGTTGCTCAACCATCAAACAGGGTCACTGAAGGAGTATTGACAATTATAAAATGAGTGTTCCTCCTATTACAATAATACGTCGTTATAAAGACAACTTCTATGAGACCCTGCAAGGGGACTAATGTGACCCAGAGCTTTGCAAAATATGTGTTATGCAGAGTGTGTGTGTGTGTGTGTGTGTGTGTGTGTGTGTGTGTGTGTGTGTGTGTGTGTGTGTGTGTGTGTGTGTGTCTAAAGATGTGTTATGCAAAATAAACCTGGCACAGTGTGTTTGTTTAAAGAGCCACGCCTAAAATGATCAAAACTTCCTGCTCGGACTGGACACCATCACTAGCCTGGTTAAACCAAACGGGACCTCAGTGTCTATGGTGAGACAGTGGTTTAACCAATAGTCACACTATTGAATATGCTGCTGTCTGACAATAACACGGACCCTGAGAACTGATATATACTGGAAACAAACACAGCAGATAGCCTAGCTGTTAAGAGCATTGGGCCAGTACACTAGTCTACCCTGCTGGATTAATGACAGTACACTAGTCTACCCTGCTGGATTAATGACAGTACACTAGTCTACCCTGCTGGATTAATGACAGTACACTAGTCTACCCTGCTGGATTAATGACAGTACAGTACACTAGTCTACAATGCTGGATTAATGACAGGACACTAGTCTACCCTGCTGGATTAATGACAGTACACTAGTCTACCCTGCTGGATTTATGACAGTACACTAGTCTACCCTGCTGGATTAATGACAGGACAGTACACTAGTCTACCCTGCTGGATTAATGACAGGACACTAGTCTACCCTGCTGGATTAATGACAGGACACTAGTCTACCCTGCTGGATTACTGACAGGACAGTACACTAGTCTACCCTGCTGGATTACTGACAGGACAGTACACTAGTCTACCCTGCTGGATTAATGACAGGACACTAGTCTACCCTGCTGGATTAATGACAGGACAGTACACTAGTCTATCCTGCTGGATTAATGACAGTACACTAGTCTACCCTGCTGGATTAATGACAGTACACTAGTCTACCCTGCTGGATTAATGACAGTACACTAGTCTACCCTGCTGGATTAATGACAGTACACTAGTCTACCCTGCTGGATTAATGACAGTACAGTACACTAGTCTACAATGCTGGATTAATGACAGGACACTAGTCTACCCTGCTGGATTAATGACAGTACACTAGTCTACCCTGCTGGATTTATGACAGTACACTAGTCTACCCTGCTGGATTAATGACAGGACAGTACACTAGTCTACCCTGCTGGATTAATGACAGGACACTAGTCTACCCTGCTGGATTACTGACAGGACAGTACACTAGTCTACCCTGCTGGATTACTGACAGGACAGTACACTAGTCTACCCTGCTGGATTAATGACAGGACACTAGTCTACCCTGCTGGATTAATGACAGGACACTAGTCTACCCTGCTGGATTAATGACAGGACAGTACACTAGTCTATCCTGCTGGATTAATGACAGTACACTAGTCTACCCTGCTGGATTAATGACAGTACACTAGTCTACCCTGCTGGATTAATGACAGGACACTAGTCTACCCTGCTGGATTAATGACAGGACACTAGTCTACCCTGCTGGATTAATGACAGGACAGTACACTAGTCTACCCTGCTGGATTAATGACAGGACAGTACACTAGTCTATCCTGCTGGATTAATGACAGGACAGTACCCCAGTCTACCCTGCTGGATTAATGACAGGACAGTACCCCAGTCTATCCTGCTGGATTAATGACAGGACAGTACACTAGTCTACCCTGCTGGATTAATGACAGTACAGTACACTAGTCTACCCTGCTGGATTAATGACAGGACAGTACACTAGTCTACCCTGCTGGATTAATGACAGGACAGTACACTAGTCTACCCTGCTGGATTAATGACAGGACAGTACCCCAGTCTACCCTGCTGGATTAATGACAGGACAGTACACTAGTCTACCCTGCTGGATTAATGACAGGACAGTACACTAGTCTACCCTGCTGGATTAATGACAGGACAGTACACTAGTCTACCCTGCTGGATTAATGACAGGACAGTACACTAGTCTATCCTGCTGGATTAATGACAGGACAGTACCCCAGTCTACCCTGCTGGATTAATGACAGGACACTAGTCTATCCTGCTGGATTAATGACAGGACAGTACACTAGCCTACCCTGCTGGATTAATGACAGGACAGTACACTAGTCTACCCTGCTGGATTAATGACAGGACAGTACACTAGTCTATCCTGCTGGATTAATAACAGTACACTAGTCTACCCTGCTGGATTAATGACAGGACAGTACACTAGTCTACCCTGCTGGATTAATGACAGGACCCCAGTCTACCCTGCTGGATTAATGACAGGACACTAGTCTACCCTGCTGGATTAATGAGAGGACAGTACACTAGTCTACCCTGCTGGATTAATGACAGTACACTAGTCTACCCTGCTGGATTAATGACAGGACAGTACACTAGTCTACCCTGCTGGATTAATGACAGGACCCCAGTCTACCCTGCTGGATTAATGACAGTACACTAGTCTACCCTGCTGGATTAATGACAGTACACTAGTCTAACCTGCTGGATTAATGAGAGGACACTAGTCTATCCTGCTGGATTACTGACAGTACACTAGTCTACCCTGCTGGATTAATGACAGTACACTAGTCTACCCTGCTGGATTAATGACAGGACACTAGTCTACCCTGCTGGATTAATGACAGTACACTAGTCTACCCTGCTGGATTAATGAGAGGACACTAGTCTATCCTGCTGGATTAATGACAGTACACTAGTCTAACCTGCTGGATTAATGACAGTACACTAGTCTAACCTGCTGGATTAATGACAGTACACTAGTCTAACCTGCTGGATTAATGAGAGGACACTAGTCTACCCTGCTGGATTAATGACAGTACACTAGTCTACCCTGCTGGATTAATGACAGTACACTAGTCTACCCTGCTGGATTAATGACAGTACACTAGTCTAACCTGCTGGATTAATGACAGTACACTAGTCTAACCTGCTGGATTAATGACAGTACACTAGTCTACCCTGCTGGATTAATGACAGTACACTAGTCTACCCTGCTGGATTAATGACAGTACACTAGTCTACCCTGCTGGATTAATGACAGTACACTAGTCTACCCTGCTGGATTAATGACAGTACACTAGTCTAACCTGCTGGATAAATGAGAGGACACTAGTCTATCCTGCTGGATTAATGACAGTACACTAGTCTACCCTGCTGGATTAATGAGAGGACACTAGTCTACCCTGCTGGATTAATGAGAGGACACTAGTCTATCCTGCTGGATTAATGACAGTACACTAGTCTACCCTGCTGGATTAATGAGAGGACACTAGTCTACCCTGCTGGATTAATGAGAGGACACTAGTCTATCCTGCTCTGGGCAACTGTTGCTTTGTACCAGCCACATCCTCACAACTCAGACACTCGGCTCCTGTGGTGACTGAATAATCAGAAGCATTCTGTGAATAAGAGTACCCTTTATTCCCTGTATTAAACACAACATAAAAAGGTAACAGGACAGAGGATGATAAAGCCTACACACACATAAACACCAGGCCAAAGCTCGTCTCGCTTTTGTCAGAAATCACAACATCTTCTTTGTTGGAGAAGATTTGTAAACGGTTGAGGGTGAGGCTCGTTGAGAGTAAATGGAAAGGGAAGTGGGTCTCAACTCGTGAACAGCTGGCATTTCCAGTAACTGCCTCTGTTACGACTTCCTCCCAGCATGGTAACTGAGCTGGTTTCCATAGAGATATCTCGGTTTGTCCATATTTTCTACTATACCTCATTACAGAGATAACAACATATCACGTTTTATATTATTATACCTCAGAGATAACAACTTGACATGTGTTATATTATACCTCATGACAGAGATAACAACCTGACATGTTTGATATTATACCTCATGACAGAGATAACAACCTGACATGTTTTATATTATACCTCATGACAGAGATAACAACCTGAAATGTGTTATATTATACCTCATGACAGAGATAACATCCTGAAATGTGTTATATTATACCTCATGACAGAGATAACAACCTGACATGTTTTATATTATACCTCATGACAGAGATAACAACCTGACATGTGTTATATTATACCTCATGACAGAGATAACATCCTGAAATGTGTTATATTATACAGTACCTTAGCGAGACAACAACCTGACATGGAGGCTGTTCAGTGGTAGTCTAGGAAACCAAATCACCTGTGTAATAACTGTTTAAAGCAACAACTGAATGTTATTACATATGCTGTGATCAATCACATTCACTTTTACTATACTATCTCTTCCTCACAGCTGAAACCATGGATACTGTTACAAACTGGCGGCCCTGTGGTTTTGGTTTTGGTTCCTGTTTTGGTTCCAAATATAAAAGGCGACTTACCCAAGCCGCCTTGGCAGATGTCGGTTCTTGAGGCTCCACCAATGATGAACTCTGGGCTGGACACCAGTTCCTATTCAGGGAGGGACCAAAGCATGAGTAAAACTGTGAAAGATATTAGAGAAGTTCAATAAAATAAAAGAAGTACAGATTTTGGGGATTCCAAACATTTGCAGCCCTAAATAAAGCAATACACTCGCTTGGGGGGGGGAATATCTGCACAATGAGCTACTAGTGTAACCTCCGTTATTTCATCACTGCATTTGATATATTATCAACACTATTCAGGGACCAAAACATAATTAAAACTGTGTTTTGAACTTTTAAAGCAACTGTCCAGTGTTTCCAGATTTCTATTAAATAAAATAAATAAAAAATTACGTTCAAACTGCTCTCCTGCGAAGTCCCGACATACGCCTAGTTTCCTGAATCAGGTCACATATGACCTATAATTAATTACAATATGAGTGAAATAGTTTTAATTCCCCCCCAAAAATGTGTAATTAAGTATGTTAAAAAAGCTTTTCTGTGTTTGAATGGTGTGTGGGCGTATACCGATCATTAAAACCATTCATGCGAGTAGACCGCTGATTGGCTCAGGAGGATTTCACCAGAGCTCAGGAGGATTTCACCATAGCATTTTTTAAATAGTCTGTTCGATATGGGGGGGAGGGTTATTCTCCAATTTATGCTTTGGCCACAAATACGAGTATAGGATGAGTCAACAACATTATCTGTGTATGAGTTAACAGAATATTAACTTTTAAAAGTCTGATTTTCACTAGACAGTAACATTCATAGCAGATTTGACTGGGAGGATCGGTCATTACCAATAATAGGTATGAAATAAAAGCAAATGGGAATGAAGAGGGTAGACTGATAAACATTAAAAGTCATGCACAAGTAAAAAGGGCAGGGTCCACAATGACCTCACGTAACCTCAATTGTCTCACAGTTCACTGTCTACGAGTTGATCTGTTGACACAGAAAACAAAAAGGTGTGGGATCAGATGACTAAACGCCAAAGTTCCAGCCAAATAGTTGTAGGATGAGTCACCCTGACCAGGTTCCTCGTTCATTGAGTCGTTATGGTAACAGTTCCAGTTGTTTTTGGATTGAATGATGAACCGATTCCTTTACGCCCAACGGTCCAATCATATCAAACGGATAACAAGCATCTGGACACGCCCATCAGACTGCTGTGACATCACTGACTCAGGCTATAAAGAGATATTTCCAGTGAGGACTTTTGTTTGATGATAAAGAATTTGATCAGAACAAAGTATATATATATATATATATTTATTATGAAGAGATACATGATAATATATATATAATCATGTATCTCTTCATAATGTCTGATACATATTATGTACAGAAACGCAAGTGGGAAAAAGAAAAGCCCAGATTCTGACTTTTTCTAAATAAAATTGAATATTATTTGAAAATGCTGCATAGGCTGAAAACATTAAAGCAAAGGCAAGCCTAAAATGTAAGGCCTGTTAAGCCTTATGCACCCTAAAATGTAAGGCCTGTTAAGCCGTATGCACCCTAAAATGTAAGGCCTGTTAAGCCGTATGCACCCTAAAATGATGTAAGGCCTGTTAAGCCTTATGCACCCTAAAATGATGTAAGGCCTGTTAAGCCTTATGCACCCTAAAATGATGTAAGGCCTGTTAAGCCTTATGCACCCTAAAATGATGTAAGGCCTGTTAAGCCTTATGCACCCTAAAATGATGTAAGGCCTGTTAAAAGCCTTATGACCCCTAAAATGATGTAAGGCCTGTTAAAAGCCTTATGACCCCTAAAATGATGTAAGGCCTGTTAAAAGCCTTATGACCCCTAAAATGATATAAGGCCTGTTAAAAGCCTTATGACCCCTAAAATGATGTAAGGCCTGTTAAAAGCCTTATGACCCCTAAAATGATGTAAGGCCTGTTAAAAGCCTTATGCACCCTAAAATGATGTAAGGCCTGTTAAAAGCCTTATGCACCCTAAAATGATGTAAGGCCTGTTAAAAGCCTTATGCACCCTAAAATGATGTAAGGCCTGTTAAAAGCCTTATGCACCCTAAAATGATGTAAGGCCTGTTAAAAGCCTTATGCACCCTAAAATGATGTAAGGCCTGTTAAAAGCCTTATGCACCCTAAAATGATGTAAGGCCTGTTAAAAGCCTTATGCACCCTAAAATGATGTAAGGCCTGTTAAAAGCCTTATGACCCCTAAAATGATGTAAGGCCTGTTAAAAGCCTTATGCACCCTAAAATGATGTAAGGCCTGTTAAAAGCCTTATGCACCCTAAAATGATGTAAGGCCTGTTAAAAGCCTTATGCACCCTAAAATGATGTAAGGCCTGTTAAAAGCCTTATGACCCCTAAAATGATGTAAGGCCTGTTAAAAGCCTTATGACCCCTAAAATGATGTAAGGCCTGTTAAAAGCCTTATGACCCCTAAAATGATGTAAGGCCTGTTAAAAGCCTTATGACCCCTAAAATGATGTAAGGCCTGTTAAAAGCCTTATGCACCCTAAAATGATGTAAGGCCTGTTAAAAGCCTTATGACCCCTAAAATGATGTAAGGCCTGTTAAAAGCCTTATGACCCCTAAAATGTAAGGCCTGTTAAAAGCCTTATGACCCCTAAAATGTAAGGCCTGTTAAAAGCCTTATGCACCCTAAAATGTAAGGCCTGTTAAGCCTTATGACCCCTAAAATGTAAGGCCTGTTAAGCCTTATGCACCCTAAAATGAACAGTCAAAATCATGTTTGTCATGAAATGTGAAGGAAACCAGATCAAAGTATGAAAACTGACTGTTTCTTCTACATTGATAAAGTTTGGTCATAAAGTTACTGGTTCCCTCCCCCATGTCAAACACTTGGATCCATTATTAAAGAGGACAAGGTGACATCACCTTAACTCTCATTTTAATACACCAATGGTAACATGATGTTCTCTTACCTAATTTAAATAAGTAGAGCCTCGTTACCAACATCGGAGAAGGCGTGTTTGCAGAGGGGCGTGGTTTATATAGCTAGATAGCTACTCTACTGGTGCCAACATCTGATTATAGGGTGTCAGCAAATATAATTAAAAGTTTACCCTATTCATCTATGGCAAAGATACTTATATGTTTCCCCTTTCGTCTGTGTCTGGTGTTAGCTAGTTACTGGATAGCTAGGTCTTCGTCTGTGTCTGGTGTTAGCTAGTTACTGGCTAGCTAGGTCTTCGTCTGGTGTTAGCTAGTTACTGGCTAGCTAGGTCTTCGTCTGTGTCTGGTGTTAGCTAGTTACTCATCTGTGTCTGGTGTTAGCTAGTTACTGGCTAGCTGGGTCTTCGTCTGTGTCTGGTGTTAGCTAGTTACTCATCTGTGTCTGGTGTTAGCTAGTTACTGGCTAGCTGGGTCTTCGTCTGTGTCTGGGGTTAGCTAGTTACTGGCTAGCTAGGTCTTCGTCTGTGTCTGGTGTTAGCTAGTTACTCATCTGTGTCTGGTGTTAGCTAGTTACTGGCTAGCTGGGTCTTCGTCTGTGTCTGGTGTTAGCTAGTTACTCATCTGTGTCTGGTGTTAGCTAGTTACTGGCTAGCTGGGTCTTCGTCTGTGTCTGGTGTTAGCTAGTTACTCATCTGTGTCTGGTGTTAGCTAGTTACTGGCTAGCTGGGTCTTCGTCTGTGTCTGGGGTTAGCTCGTTACTGGCTAACTAGGTCTTCGTCTGTGTCTGGTGTTAGCTAGTTACTCATCTGTGTTTAGTGTTAGCTAGTTGCTGGCTAGCTGGGCCTTCAGCCAGCATGCAACAAAGGGGGGGGGGGGGGGGTAGTCGTTCAAAACTCAGACGCAGTTGTCAGGTCAACACATCTATCAGTGCTGCTGTGAACCGCATCACAAGAGAAATGCCAAACTGAAGATGTATAAAAATATATATATATATAATTGATGCAATTTCAATGTTGTTTGAGTTGCTTTGTGTATCACCACGCCTGTCTTTTCAAACTTCCTGGTAGTTAGCCATGAGAGATGTTCTTGTTTGTTGTTCTTGTCATAATATGGACTTGGTCTTTTACCAAATAGGGCTGTCTTCTGTATACCACCCCTACCTTGTCACAACACAACTGATTGGCTCAAACTCATTAAGAAGGAAAGAAATTCCACAAATTAAACTTGTAACAAGGCAGACATGTTAATTGAAATACATTCCAGGTGACTACCTCATGAAGCTGGTTGAGAGAATGCCAAGAGTGTGCAAAGCTGTCATCATGGCAAAGGGTGGCTAATTTGAAGAATCTCAAATCTCAAATATATTTTTATATGTTTAACACTTGTTGTTGGTTACTACATGATTCCATATGTGTTATTTCATAGTTTTGATGTCGTCACTATTATTTTACAATCTAGAAAATAGTTTTTAAAAAATAAAGAAAACCCGTTGAATGAGTAGGTGTGTCCAAACTTTTGACTGGTACTGTACATATAAACATACATTAATATTTCAGCGGAAAACAATTCAGAAAACTAAACAGAAACATTTCAAGTATACATCTTGTCTTGTCGCATCTTCAAGCCTCGAAGATAAACATCTGCAAACAGGAATACTTATTTCCTAAATAAACATTCAAGTTTTTCCTTCATCTCTAATCCAGAATAGCTTCTGTTTTCTTTGCAACATTTTTATCAAACAGTACAGCTCTCAGATCATCACATAAAAAACGATCAAATAAAAAAGTTAATTCTCTACCTCCTCTAAATCACAGACAGTCCCTCTTCTTCATCTCTGTCATTGAACCTACCTACTCCAATTACCAGAGGCAATATACCGGTTCTCAACTGGGCACAGAAGGACGTTTGGTTACTGGTTAGGTGAGAGGTGACATGAGGTTCTGGAGCTGTTTTTGATCTGGTTGTAAAGTTCTGAGTTTTGGTTTAAACCAGAAATCCATTTTCTTTGCGGTTTAGGGTTGGTTAACTTGTGTTTGATCATATTTACATTGCATCCTAACTTGTTTCTGTTGTAGATCAACTTCCTGTGGATAAAGTTTGTCTGTTTTGTTTGGTATATGTTTTTATCAAATATTTTGTTATATTTGTTGTAAAAAAACTTTTTTTCCCCAGAGATAGATAACGCTTTGGTCTATTTTGATCAATACAAATCCGGCCATAGAGTAGACATTTAACTTGTGTTTAAAGGCAGTAACTTACCCCAGGTCGTTTCCATTGCACACCTCTGGTTTTGGAAGAGCTCTGTCCAAGCTCATTGAATCCCAAGGACGCAGGTTCGGCTGGAAAAGTGGAATCCGTGAAAAGTGAACCTCTACTCAGACACTCGCTCCTGAGAGACTCGAAGTCCTGGTTTAGGTACTTCGACGCATTGGCATTAGTGCCAAATCCTGCGGCCAAAGCCCTCTTCTTGGCCAACGTTGATGCCACCCCAGCCATTGTGCAAGTCCTTTTCCTTCTCCTCTCTCGGGTCCGGTGGCTAACTGCGTCGACACAGTGAAAAGAGGAAAAGAGTTGGGATGCGTTTCACTGGTGGAAAAGTATAAATTCCTTCTACGCCCCTGGTTTTTCAGGCGTGGTCTGTCTGCAAGTCAGAGCCAGTTTTTTCCCCAACAATATGTACATAAGATTTCTGTGACCGGAACTGTTGCTTCTCATCAACGTTTAACGTTACTAGTTCAAAAAGTATTTAGTGTGAATATGAACACTTTTTTAGGCATATGTACCAAACAATCAACCACTCAACTCATGTGTTTGAGTCTCATAACGGGTGGATGAATATAAAGTCCGAGTCGTAATATTCCATTTGAACCTGACGTAGCAGTCGTAACTCCACACAGGTAGACCGACACGGTTGATCGGTTGGTGGCCGGTAGATGTCCTTCTTCCCTACGACTTGTGAGAGAGTCAGTGTGACCTGTGTCGATTTAAAATGCCTCTGTGTTGATCGGCGAAAAGATGGCCACATGTTCAGCGTTGGTCTATTGATGTTGTATGACGATAAAGGAAAGAAACGACGGAGCTGCTGTTGTGTGTTGGGGAGCATCAATGGGGTTTTGTATGTGTGAGTTGAGTATAAATGGTTGAACTGATTCCTGTCTGCAAGTTGAGTACGTTCATATAAATGGTTGAACTGATTCCTGTCTGCAAGTTGAGTACGTTCATATAAATGGTTGAACTGATTCCTGTCTGCAAGTTGAGTACGTTCATATAAATGGTTGAACTGATTCCTGTCTGCAAGTTGAGTACGTTCATATAAATGGTTGAACTGATTCCTGTCTGCAAGTTGAGTACGTTCATATAAATGGTTGAACTGATTCCTGTCTGCCGTCTGAACTGTTATAAAGATGCAGTAATGAAACACAACTCCTCTCTTGCACATGATCACAGCAGACAGGGCATAACGTACCACTGCTCTCGTCTATATCAGTACAGTGCGATGTAATGTAACGTACAGTATGTAGAGGCTATAAGCACAGGTAATAACAAGACGCCTATAAATACATGTTCTATAGGCCCAGGTTAGCCACCTGGCTCAGTGACAGACAGGCGTTACAGACACTAGTGACACAAGAGGTTTATAATGCGTCTTTGGATGTGATGTGCACTTGTAAAATAGCGTCAAAAATAGCTAGCTAGCTCAACAAACACACGACATGACTAACAATATGCTGCCCTTATAGTCCAACTGTAAGGTAACGATGAACAACGAAGGGGGACATGAATAGCCCTGCTATCCCAATGACAACATGTACAGTACTATAGCTAGCTAGCAGGTAGAGCATAAATTAACAGAGAAAAAGTTCATAAATACATTAAAATACATGAATATCCCAATATGCTGGTAGAATACCATATTGTTACAATGTCAGGGACCATATAAACTCATTATCTGTGTTTTTAAATATTAGATTGATGATTTTGTGTGTACCTACCTCTTACAGTACAGGGAAGCTGGTGTTTATGAGGGAATATTATTGACGTTTCCAACCTGTTGCAGTAACCATGCCTACCAACAGGGGTCAAAACAGAGCCAAATGATTTAAAACCTACTTCAATCTGGATATTTGCAGGTACTCATTCACTAATGTAAGTCGTTCTGGATAAGAGTGTCTGCTAAATGACCAAAAATGTCAAATGTACTGCTAATGAAAATGTTCTGGATGCCAAATATCTGGGCTAGGGTCTACCTTGTGCTGTAAAGTAAACATACACTCATATCTAATCACATCTTCTTGGGCGACATTAGACCTGGGTCATATTTGACTGCTATATCGAACTGACCTGATCAGTGTAAGCTACTACATAGACTATCAAGACTGTGATTTCTCTGTCAATACAGGGTGGTAAAACAAGATTGTAAACAAATTGCAATTCTGGGTTTCATAACACACCCACCCTTCCTAGACCAGGCTAGAGACCAGAACAGACCAGACCAGAACAGGCCAAAACAGACCAGACCAGACAAGACCAGACCAGGCCAGACCAGGCCAGACCAGGCCAGGCCAGGCCAGGCCAGGCCAGACCAGGCCAGAACAGACCAGAACAGGCCAGACCAGACAAGACCAGGCCAGAACAGACCAGGCCAGACCAAGCCAGAACAGACCAGGCCAGACCAGACCAGACCAGAACAGGCCAGACCAGACCAGACCAGGCCAGACAAGACCAGGCCAGAACAGACCAGGCCAGACCAAGCCAGGCCAGACCAGACCAGGCCAGACCAGGCCAGAACAGACCAGGCCAGAACAGGCCAGGCCAGACCAGACCAGGCCAGACAAGACCAGGCCAGAACAGACCAGGCCAGACCAAGCCAGGCCAGACCAGACCAGGCCAGACCAGACCAGGCCAGACCAGACCAGGCCAGGCCAGACCAGACCAGGCCAGACCAGACCAGGCCAGACCAAGCCAGGCCAGACCAGGCCAGAGAAGACCAGGCCAGAACAGACCAGGCCAGACCAAGCCAGGCCAGACCAGACCAGGCCAGACCAGGCCAGAGAAGACCAGGCCAGAACAGACCAGGCCAGAACAGACCAGGCCAGAACAGACCAGGCCAGACCAAGCCAGAACAGACCAGGCCAGACCAGACCAGACCAGAACAGGCCAGACCAGACCAGACCAGGCCAGACAAGACCAGGCCAGAACAGACCAGACCAGACCAGGCCAGAACAGACCAGGCCAGACCAGACCAGACAAGACCAGGCCAGAACAGACCAGGCCAGACCAAGCCAGGCCAGACCAGACCAGACCAGGCAGAGAGAGAGATTTGGGACTGTGGTGGATAACTTCAGCATGGTGAGTCTCTCAGGACACTCTGTGAAACCACTAGGTATGTAACCTCTCGTGATATTCAGGACACATTTGGTTCTAGGTTTCAGAGATTATTGTAGAACCGAGATTAGTGGGTGTGTAGAGGACTGTAGAACAGAGATTACAGGGTGTGTAGAGGACTGTAGAACAGAGATTACAGGGTGTGTAGAGGACTGTAGAACAGAGATTACAGGGTGTGTAGAGGACTGTAGAACAGAGATTACAGGGTGTGTAGAGGACTGTAGAACAGAGATTACAGGGTGTGTAGAGGACTGTAGAACAGAGATTACAGGGTGTGTAGAGGACTGTAGAACAGAGATTACAGGGTGTGTAGAGGACTGTAGAACAGAGATTACAGGGTGTGTAGAGGACTGTAGAACAGAGATTACAGGGTGTGTAGAGGACTGTAGAACAGAGATTACAGGGTGTGTAGAGGACTGTAGAACAGAGATTACCAGGTGTGTAGAGGACTGTAGAACAGAGATTACAGGGTGTGTAGAGGACTGTAGAACAGAGATTACAGGGTGTGTAGAGGACTGTAGAACAGAGATTACTGGGTGTGTAGAGGACTGTAGAACAGAGATTACCAGGTGTGTAGAGGACTGTAGAACAGAGATTACAGGGTGTGTAGAGGACTGTAGAACAGAGATTACCGGGTGTGTAGAGTACTGTAGAACAGAGATTACCGGGTGTGTAGAGGACTGTAGAACAGAGATTACCAGGTGTGTAGAGGATTGTAGAACAGAGATTACAGGGTATGTAGAGGACTGTAGAACAGAGATTACCAGGTGTGTAGAGGATTGTAGAACAGAGATTACCAGGTGTGTAGAGGACTGTAGAACAGAGATTACAGGGTGTGTAGAGGACTGTAGAACAGAGATTACAGGGTGTGTAGAGGACTGTAGAACAGAGATTACAGGGTGTGTAGAGGACTGTAGAACAGAGATTGCAGGGTGTGTAGAGGACTGTAGAACAGAGATTACAGGGTGTGTAGAGGACTGTAGAACAGAGATTACCAGGTGTGTAGAGGACTGTAGAACAGAGATTACAGGGTGTGTAGAGGACTGTAGAACAGAGATTACAGGGTGTGTAGAGGACTGTAGAACAGAGATTACAGGGTGTGTAGAGGACTGTAGAACAGAGATTACTGGGTGTGTAGAGGACTGTAGAACAGAGATTACCAGGTGTGTAGAGGACTGTAGAACAGAGATTACAGGGTGTGTAGAGGACTGTAGAACAGAGATTACAGGGTATGTAGAGGACTGTAGAACAGAGATTACAGGGTGTGTAGAGGACTGTAGAACAGAGATTAAAGGGTGTGTAGAGGACTGTAGAACAGAGATTACAGGGTGTGTAGAGGACTGTAGAACAGAGATTACTGGGTGTGTAGAGGACTGTAGAACAGAGATTACCAGGTGTGTAGAGGACTGTAGAACAGAGATTACAGGGTGTGTAGAGGACTGTAGAACAGAGATTACAGGGTGTGTAGAGGACTGTAGAACAGAGATTACAGGGTGTGTAGAGGACTGTAGAACAGAGATTACAGGGTGTGTAGAGGACTGTAGAACAGAGATTACAGGGTGTGTAGAGGACTGTAGAACAGAGATTACCAGGTGTGTAGATGACTGTAGAACAGAGATTACAGGGTGTGTAGAGGACTGTAGAACAGAGATTACAGGGTGTGTAGAGGACTGTAGAACAGAGATTACAGGGTGTGTAGAGGACTGTAGAACAGAGATTACAGGGTGTGTAGAGGACTGTAGAACAGAGATTACAGGGTGTGTAGAGGACTGTAGAACAGAGATTACAGGGTGTGTAGAGGACTGTAGAACAGAGATTACAGGGTGTGTAGAGGACTGTAGAACAGAGATTACAGGGTGTGTAGAGGACTGTAGAACAGAGATTACAGGGTGTGTAGAGGACTGTAGAACAGAGATTACAGGGTGTGTAGAGGACTGTAGAACAGAGATTACCAGGTGTGTAGAGGACTGTAGAACAGAGATTACAGGGTGTGTAGAGGACTGTAGAACAGAGATTACAGGGTGTGTAGAGGACTGTAGAACAGAGATTACTGGGTGTGTAGAGGACTGTAGAACAGAGATTACCAGGTGTGTAGAGGACTGTAGAACAGAGATTACAGGGTGTGTAGAGGACTGTAGAACAGAGATTACCAGGTGTGTAGAGTACTGTAGAACAGAGATTACCGGGTGTGTAGAGGACTGTAGAACAGAGATTACCAGGTGTGTAGAGGATTGTAGAACAGAGATTACAGGGTATGTAGAGGACTGTAGAACAGAGATTACCAGGTGTGTAGAGGATTGTAGAACAGAGATTACCAGGTGTGTAGAGGACTGTAGAACAGAGATTACAGGGTGTGTAGAGGACTGTAGAACAGAGATTACAGGGTGTGTAGAGGACTGTAGAACAGAGATTACAGGGTGTGTAGAGGACTGTAGAACAGAGATTACAGGGTGTGTAGAGGACTGTAGAACAGAGATTGCAGGGTGTGTAGAGGACTGTAGAACAGAGATTACAGGGTGTGTAGAGGACTGTAGAACAGAGATTACCAGGTGTGTAGAGGACTGTAGAACAGAGATTACAGGGTGTGTAGAGGACTGTAGAACAGAGATTACAGGGTGTGTAGAGGACTGTAGAACAGAGATTACAGGGTGTGTAGAGGACTGTAGAACAGAGATTACTGGGTGTGTAGAGGACTGTAGAACAGAGATTACCAGGTGTGTAGAGGACTGTAGAACAGAGATTACAGGGTGTGTAGAGGACTGTAGAACAGAGATTACAGGGTATGTAGAGGACTGTAGAACAGAGATTACCAGGTGTGTAGAGGATTGTAGAACAGAGATTACCAGGTGTGTAGAGGACTGTAGAACAGAGATTACAGGGTGTGTAGAGGACTGTAGAACAGAGATTACCAGGTGTGTAGAGGACTGTAGAACAGAGATTACCAGGTGTGTAGAGGACTGTAGAACAGAGATTACAGGGTGTGTAGAGGACTGTAGAACAGAGATTACTGGGTGTGCAGAGGACTGTAGAACAGAGATTACAGGGTGTGTAGAGGACTGTAGAACAGAGATTACAGGGTGTGTAGAGGACTGTAGAACAGAGATTACAGGGTGTGTAGAGGACTGTAGAACAGAGATTACAGGGTGTGTAGAGGACTGTAGAACAGAGATTACAGGGTGTGTAGAGGACTGTAGAACAGAGATTACAGGGTGTGTAGAGGACTGTAGAACAGAGATTACTGGGTGTGTAGAGGACTGTAGAACAGAGATTACTGGGTGTGTAGAGGACTGTAGAACAGAGATTACTGGGTGTGTAGAGGACTGTAGAACAGAGATTACAGGGTGTGTAGAGGACTGTAGAACAGAGATTGCAGGGTGTGTAGAGTACTGTAGACAGTCATACTGATGATTCATATGTGCTTCTCTTTCAATGGACTTTATTCATGCGGTGGCCATGACTGTTCGAACAATAAACACGGGATAGGAAATCCCCGAGGGTAAATACCATACGAAGCCACCTTCTAAAGTCATTCTCAAATGAATGTACGATGAAGAAATCCTCTGAGACCACTAAAAGAGGGCTGTAGATATAGAAAGGGAGAGAGACTCTGAGTGTGAATGGAGAGGCGTGTTTCCTCATTCGAGGCTTCCTATTTGTCCAAGTCCCTTTATGACTGTTTACAGTATTTGAGTCACCACCAATATAATATGAGGCCTCTGATGGTGTAGAGTAGCATGTTGTAAGTGTAGTTATGTCAATACATATCACAGGGTGGGGCTGGTGAGGAAGCCTGGGTTTTCTCTGCAGGATATAGGCTGTATCCTGTACAGGGGATAGCCAACCAGGTTTGTCACTTCTAGGGCAGAGTTAGACCTAACCCCTTTAGGGGATGGTCTACCAGGTCTGTCACTTCTAGGACAGAGTTATACCTAATAGCCCCTTTAGGGGATAGCCTACCAGGTCTGGACAGAGTTAAACCCCTTTAGGGGATGGCCTACCAGATCTGGACAGAGTTAAACCTAACCCCTTTAGGGGATGGTCTACCAGGTCTGGACAGAGTTAAACCCCTTTAGGGGATGGCCTACCAGGTCTGGACAGAGTTAAACCTAATTGGCCCCTTTAGAGGATGGCCTACCAGGTCTGGACAGAGTTAAACCTAACCTCTATAGGGGAACGCCTACCAGGTCTGGACAGAGTTAAACCCCTTTAGAGGATGGCCTACCAGGTCTGGACAGAGTTAAACCTAACCCCTTTAGGGGATGGTCTACCAGGTCTGGACAGAGTTAAACCCCTTTAGGGGATGGCCTACCAGGTCTGGACAGAGTTAAACCTAATTAGCCCCTTTAGAGGATGGCCTACCAGGTCTGGACAGAGTTAAACCTAACCTCTTTAGGGGATGGCCTACCAGGTCTGGACAGAGTTAAACCCCTTTAGAGGATGGCCTACCAGGTCTGGACAGAGTTAACCCTAACCCCTTTAGGGGATAGCCTACCAGGTCTGGACAGAGTTAAACCCCTTTAGGGGATGGCCTACCAGGTCTGGACAGAGTTAAACCTAACCCCTTTAGGGGATGGTCTACCAGGTCTGGACAGAGTTAAACCTAACCCCTTTAGAGGATGGCCTACCAGGTCTGGACAGAGTTAACCCTAACCCCTTTAGGGGATAGCCTACCAGGTCTGGACAGAGTTAAACCCCTTTAGGGGATGGCCTACCAGGTCTGGACAGAGTTAAACCTAACCTCTATAGGGGAACGCCTACCAGGTCTGGACAGAGTTAAACCTAACCCCTTTAGGGGATGGCCTACCAGGTCTGGACAGAGTTAAACCTAACCCCTTTAGGGGATGGCCTACCAGGTCTGGACAGAGTTACACCCCTTTAGGGTATGGTCTACCAGGTCTGGACAGAGTTAAACCCCTTTAGAGGATGGTCTACCAGGTCTGGACAGAGTTAAACCTAATAGCCCCTTTAGGGGATGGTCTACCAGGTCTGGACAGAGTTAAACCCCTTTAGAGGATAGCCTACCAGGTCTGGACAGAGTTAAACCTAACCCCTTTAGAGGATGGCCTACCAGGTCTGGACAGAGTTAAACCCCTTTAGAGGATGGCCTACCAGGTCTGGACAGAGTTAACCCTAACCCCTTTAGGGGATAGCCTACCAGGTCTGGACAGAGTTAAACCCCTTTAGGGGATGGCCTACCAGGTCTGGACAGAGTTAAACCTAACCCCTTTAGGGGATGGTCTACCAGGTCTGGACAGAGTTAAACCTAACCCCTTTAGGGGATGGCCTACCAGACCTGGACAGAGTTAAACCCCTTTAGGGGATGGCCTACCAGGTCTGGACAGAGTTAAACCTAACCCCTTTAGGGGATAGCCTACCAGGTCTGGACAGAGTTAAACCTAACCCCTTTAGGGGATGGCCTACCAGGTCTGGACAGAGTTAAACCTAACCCCTTTAGGGGATGGCCTACCAGGTCTGGATAGAGTTACACCCCTTTAGGGTATGGTCTACCAGGTCTGGACAGAGTTAAACCCCTTTAGAGGATGGTCTACCAGGTCTGGACAGAGTTAAACCTAATAGCCCCTTTAGGGGATGGTCTACCAGGTCTGGACAGAGTTAAACCCCTTTAGAGGATAGCCTACCAGGTCTGGACAGAGTTAAACCTAACCCCTTTAGAGGATGGCCTACCAGGTCTGGACAGAGTCCCTTTATGACTGTTTACAGTATTTGAGTCACCACCAATATAATATGAGGCCTCTGATGGTGTAGAGTAGCATGTTGTAAGTGTAGTTATGTCAATACATATCACAGGGTGGGGCTGGTGAGGAAGCCTGGGTTTTCTCTGCAGGATATAGGCTGTATCCTGTACAGGGGATAGCCAACCAGGTTTGTCACTTCTAGGGCAGAGTTAGACCTAACCCCTTTAGGGGATGGTCTACCAGGTCTGTCACTTCTAGGACAGAGTTATACCTAATAGCCCCTTTAGAGGATGGCCTACAAGGTCTGGACAGAGTTAAACCTAAGCCTCTTTAGGGGATAGCCTACCAGGTCTGGACAGAGTTAAACCCCTTTAGGGGATGGCCTACCAGATCTGGACAGAGTTAAACCTAACCCCTTTAGGGGATGGCCTACCAGGTCTGGACAGAGTTACACCCCTTTAGGGTATGGTCTACCAGGTCTGGACAGAGTTAAACCCCTTTAGAGGATGGTCTACCAGGTCTGGACAGAGTTAAACCTAATAGCCCCTTTAGGGGATGGTCTACCAGGTCTGGACAGAGTTAAACCCCTTTAGAGGATAGCCTACCAGGTCTGGACAGAGTTAAACCTAACCCCTTTAGGGGATGGCCTACCAGGTCTGGACAGAGTTAAACCTAACCCCTTTAGAGGATGGCCTACCAGGTCTGGACAGAGTTAACCCTAACCCCTTTAGGGGATAGCCTACCAGACCTGGACAGAGTTAAACCCCTTTAGGGGATGGCCTACCAGGTCTGGACAGAGTTAAACCTAACCCCTTTAGGGGATAGCCTACCAGGTCTGGACAGAGTTAAACCTAACCCCTTTAGGGGATGGCCTACCAGGTCTGGACAGAGTTAAACCTAACCCCTTTAGGGGATGGCCTACCAGGTCTGGACAGAGTTACACCCCTTTAGGGTATGGTCTACCAGGTCTGGACAGAGTTAAACCCCTTTAGAGGATGGTCTACCAGGTCTGGACAGAGTTAAACCTAATAGCCCCTTTAGGGGATGGTCTACCAGGTCTGGACAGAGTTAAACCTAACCCCTTTAGGGGATGGCCTACCAGGTCTGGATAGAGTTACACCCCTTTAGGGTATGGTCTACCAGGTCTGGACAGAGTTAAACCCCTTTAGAGGATGGTCTACCAGGTCTGGACAGAGTTAAACCTAATAGCCCCTTTAGGGGATGGTCTACCAGGTCTGGACAGAGTTAAACCCCTTTAGAGGATAGCCTACCAGGTCTGGACAGAGTTAAACCTAACCCCTTTAGAGGATGGCCTACCAGGTCTGGACAGAGTCCCTTTATGACTGTTTACAGTATTTGAGTCACCACCAATATAATATGAGGCCTCTGATGGTGTAGAGTAGCATGTTGTAAGTGTAGTTATGTCAATACATATCACAGGGTGGGGCTGGTGAGGAAGCCTGGGTTTTCTCTGCAGGATATAGGCTGTATCCTGTACAGGGGATAGCCAACCAGGTTTGTCACTTCTAGGGCAGAGTTAGACCTAACCCCTTTAGGGGATGGTCTACCAGGTCTGTCACTTCTAGGACAGAGTTATACCTAATAGCCCCTTTAGAGGATGGCCTACAAGGTCTGGACAGAGTTAAACCTAAGCCTCTTTAGGGGATAGCCTACCAGGTCTGGACAGAGTTAAACCCCTTTAGGGGATGGCCTACCAGATCTGGACAGAGTTAAACCTAACCCCTTTAGGGGATGGCCTACCAGGTCTGGACAGAGTTACACCCCTTTAGGGTATGGTCTACCAGGTCTGGACAGAGTTAAACCCCTTTAGAGGATGGTCTACCAGGTCTGGACAGAGTTAAACCTAATAGCCCCTTTAGGGGATGGTCTACCAGGTCTGGACAGAGTTAAACCCCTTTAGAGGATAGCCTACCAGGTCTGGACAGAGTTAAACCTAACCCCTTTAGGGGATGGCCTACCAGGTCTGGACAGAGTTAAACCTAACCCCTTTAGAGGATGGCCTACCAGGTCTGGACAGAGTTAACCCTAATTTAGCCCCTTTAGGGGATAGCCTACCAGACCTGGACAGAGTTAAACCCCTTTAGGGGATGGCCTACCAGGTCTGGACAGAGTTAAACCTAACCCCTTTAGGGGATAGCCTACCAGGTCTGGACAGAGTTAAACCTAACCCCTTTAGGGGATGGCCTACCAGGTCTGGACAGAGTTAAACCTAACCCCTTTAGGGGATGGCCTACCAGGTCTGGACAGAGTTACACCCCTTTAGGGTATGGTCTACCAGGTCTGGACAGAGTTAAACCCCTTTAGAGGATGGTCTACCAGGTCTGGACAGAGTTAAACCTAATAGCCCCTTTAGGGGATGGTCTACCAGGTCTGGACAGAGTTAAACCTAACCCCTTTAGAGGATGGCCTACCAGGTCTGGACAGAGTCCCTTTATGACTGTTTACAGTATTTGAGTCACCACCAATATAATATGAGGCCTCTGATGGTGTAGAGTAGCATGTTGTAAGTGTAGTTATGTCAATACATATCACAGGGTGGGGCTGGTGAGGAAGCCTGGGTTTTCTCTGCAGGATATAGGCTGTATCCTGTACAGGGGATAGCCAACCAGGTTTGTCACTTCTAGGGCAGAGTTAGACCTAACCCCTTTAGGGGATGGTCTACCAGGTCTGTCACTTCTAGGACAGAGTTATACCTAATAGCCCCTTTAGAGGATGGCCTACAAGGTCTGGACAGAGTTAAACCTAAGCCTCTTTAGGGGATAGCCTACCAGGTCTGGACAGAGTTAAACCCCTTTAGGGGATGGTCTACCAGGTCTGGACAGAGTTAAACCCCTTTAGGGGATGGCCTACCAGGTCTGGACAGAGTTAAACCTAATTAGCCCCTTTAGAGGATGGCCTACCAGGTCTGGACAGAGTTAAACCTAACCTCTATAGGGGAACGCCTACCAGGTCTGGACAGAGTTAAACCCCTTTAGAGGATGGCCTACCAGGTCTGGACAGAGTTAAACCTAACCCCTTTAGGGGATGGTCTACCAGGTCTGGACAGAGTTAAACCCCTTTAGGGGATGGCCTACCAGGTCTGGACAGAGTTAAACCTAACCCCTTTAGGGGATGGTCTACCAGGTCTGGACAGAGTTAAACCTAACCCCTTTAGGGGATGGCCTACCAGGTCTGGACAGAGTTAAACCTAACCCCTTTAGAGGATGGCCTACCAGGTCTGGACAGAGTTAACCCTAACCCCTTTAGGGGATAGCCTACCAGGTCTGGACAGAGTTAAACCCCTTTAGGGGATGGCCTACCAGGTCTGGACAGAGTTAAACCTAACCCCTTTAGGGGATAGCCTACCAGGTCTGGACAGAGTTAAACCTAACCCCTTTAGGGGATGGCCTACCAGGTCTGGACAGAGTTAAACCTAACCCCTTTAGGGGATGGCCTACCAGGTCTGGACAGAGTTACACCCCTTTAGGGTATGGTCTACCAGGTCTGGACAGAGTTAAACCCCTTTAGAGGATGGTCTACCAGGTCTGGACAGAGTTAAACCTAATAGCCCCTTTAGGGGATGGTCTACCAGGTCTGGACAGAGTTAAACCCCTTTAGAGGATAGCCTACCAGGTCTGGACAGAGTTAAACCTAACCCCTTTAGAGGATGGCCTACCAGGTCTGGACAGAGTTAAACCCCTTTAGAGGATGGCCTACCAGGTCTGGACAGAGTTAAACCTAATCCCTTTAGGGGATGGCCTACCAGGTCTGGACAGAGTTAAACCTAACCCCTTTAGGGGATGGCCTACCAGGTCTGGACAGAGTTAAACCTAATTAGCCCCTTTAGGGGATGGCCTACCAGGTCTGGACAGAGTTAAACCTAAGCCTCTTTAGGGGATGGCCTACCAGGTCTGGCCAGAGTTAAACCTAACCCCTTTAGGGGATGGCCTACCAGGTCTGGACAGAGTTAAACCCCTTTAGAGGATTGCCTATCAGGTCTGGACAGAGTTGTACCTAATTCTAAAGTTGATGTCTGCTCACCCGTGTAAATCAAATTAGCATAGTATAAATCCCCATAAAAATCTGTCTGTTTTTTTTCACATTGGATGAATCCACTGCATCCACCAATGTCGCACTCCCGTATCTACGGTGAAAGGTGACAGAGCTAGAGCGGTGCTGGTCAGACCATAACACTTCCTGAGAATCGCTCTTCTAACAAAATCGTCTGTAGCGTCTGAACAGGTTGGCCTACAAACTATTATACCACACTCTGGAAAAATGAAACTCTCACGAACAAGATGGTGTTCTCAGTTTTGGTGTACGACCTCCACGAGAGCCTTGGGACTCGTCTGAAGTGGGTACAGCAGATCTGCAGCGTGGGAAACCGCTCTAGAGGACGTTTGACCTCTGTCATTGCCAACAAAGGGTATATAACAAAGTATTGAGAAACTTTTGTTATTGACCAAATACTTATTTTCCACCATAATTTGCAAATAAATTAATTAAAAATCCTACAATGTGATTTTCTGGATTTTTTTTTCTCATTTTGTCTGTCATAGTTGAAGTGTACCAATGATGAAAATTACAGGCCTCTCTCATCTTTTTAAGTGGGAGAACTTGCACAATTGGTGGCTGACTAAATACTTTTTTGCCCCACTGTATATGGACACTGTTTAATGACCAAAATATGGGGTTCAATACATGTCAAAAAAGCAAACAACTGTTTCCTGATTTTTCTTATCAAATCAAATTTTATTTGTCACATACACATATTTAGCAGATGTTTTTGCGGGTGTAGCAAAATGCTTGTGTTCCTAGCGCCAACAGTGCAGTAATATCTAACAATTCACAACAATACACACAAATCTAAAGTAAAAGAATGGAATTAAGGAATATATAAATATTAGGACGAGCAATGTCGGAGTGGCATTGACTAAAATACAGTAGAATAGAATACAGTAGAATAGAATACAGTATGTACATATGAGATGAGTAAAGCAGTATGTAAACATTATTTAAAGTGACCAGTGATTCCATGTCTATGTATAGAGGGCAGCAGCCTCTAAGGTGCAGGGTTGAGTAACAGTATTAAAGTGACCAGTGATTCCATGTCTATGTATAGAGGGCAGCAGCCTCTAAGGTGGAGGGTTGAGTAACAGTATTAAAGTGACCAGTGATTCCATGTCTATGTATAGAGGGCAGCAGCCTCTAAGGTGCAGGGTTGAGTAACAGTATTAAAGTGACCAGTGATTCCATGTCTATGTATAGAGGGCAGCAGCCTCTAAGGTGGAGGGTTGAGTAACAGTATTAAAGTGACCAGTGATTCCATGTCTATGTATAGAGGGCAGCAGCCTCTAGGGTGCAGGGTTGAGTAACATTATTAAAGTGACCAGTGATTCCATGTCTATGTATAGAGGGCAGCAGCCTCTAAGGTGCAGGGTGGAGTAACATTATTAAAGTGACCAGTGATTCCATGTCTATGTATAGAGGGCAGCAGCCTCTAAGGTGCAGGGTTGAGTAACATTATTAAAGTGTGATTCCATGTCTATGTATAGAGGGCAGCAGCCTCTAAGGTGCAGGGTGGAGTAACATTATTAAAGTGACCAGTGATTCCATGTCTATGTATAGAGGGCAGCAGCCTCTAAGGTGGAGGGTGGAGTAACATTATTAAAGTGACCAGTGATTCCATGTCTATGTATAAAGGGCAGCAGCCTCTAAGGTGGAGGGTTGAGTAACAGTATTAAAGTGACCAGTGATTCCATGTCTATGTATAGAGGGCAGCAGCCTCTAAGGTGCAGGGTTGAGTAACAGTATTAAAGTGACCAGTGATTCCATGTCTATGTATAGAGGGCAGCAGCCTCTAAGGTGCAGGGTTGAGTAACAGTATTAAAGTGACCAGTGATTCCATGTCTATGTATAGAGGGCAGCAGCCTCTAAGGTGCAGGGTGGAGTAACATTATTAAAGTGACCAGTGATTCCATGTCTATGTATAGAGGGCAGCAGCCTCTAAGGTGCAGGGTGGAGTAACAGTATTAAAGTGACCAGTGATTCCATGTCTATGTATAGAGGGCAGCAGCCTCTAAGGTGGAGGGTGGAGTAACATTATTAAAGTGACCAGTGATTCCATGTCTATGTACATAGGGCAGCAGCCTCTAAGGTGCAGGGTTGAATAACATTATTAAAGTGGCCAGTGATTCCATGTCTATGTATAGAGGGCAGCAGCCTCTAAGGTGCAGGGTGGAGTAACATTATTAAAGTGGCCAGTGATTCCATGTCTATGTATAGAGGGCAGCAGCCTCTAAGGTGCAGGGTGGAGTAACATTATTAAAGTGACCAGTGATTCCATGTCTATGTATAGAGGGCAGCAGCCTCTAAGGTGGAGGGTGGAGTAACATTATTAAAGTGACCAGTGATTCCATGTCTATGTATAGAGGGCAGCAGCCTCTAAGGTGCAGGGTGGAGTAACAGTATTAAAGTGACCAGTGATTCCATGTCTATGTACATAGGGCAGCAGCCTCTAAGGTGCAGGGTTGAATAACATTATTAAAGTGTGATTCCATGTCTATGTATAGAGGGCAGCAGCCTCTAAGGTGCAGGGTGGAGTAACATTATTAAAGTGACCAGTGATTCCATGTCTATGTATAGAGGGCAGCAGCCTCTAAGGTGCAGGGTGGAGTAACATTATTAAAGTGTGATTCCATGTCTATGTATAGAGGGCAGCAGCCTCTAAGGTGCAGGGTTGAGTAACATTATTAAAGTGACCAGTGATTCCATGTCTATGTATATGGGGCAGCAGCCTCTAAGGTGCAGGGTGGAGTAACATTATTAAAGTGACCAGTGATTCCATGTCTATGTATAGAGGGCAGCAGCCTCTAAGGTGGAGGGTGGAGTAACATTATTAAAGTGACCAGTGATTCCATGTCTATGTATAGAGGGCAGCAGCCTCTAAGGTGCAGGGTGGAGTAACATTATTAAAGTGGCCAGTGATTCCATGTCTATGTATAGAGGGCAGCAGCCTCTAAGGTGCAGGGTGGAGTAACATTATTAAAGTGACCAGTGATTCCATGTCTATGTATAGAGGGCAGCAGCCTCTAAGGTGGAGGGTGGAGTAACATTATTAAAGTGACCAGTGATT
Source organism: Salvelinus namaycush (assembly GCF_016432855.1). Classification (NCBI taxonomy): domain Eukaryota; kingdom Metazoa; phylum Chordata; class Actinopteri; order Salmoniformes; family Salmonidae; genus Salvelinus; species Salvelinus namaycush. The sequence goes on along the minus strand of NC_052341.1, from coordinate 150,926 downwards.
CCATGTCTATGTATAGAGGGCAGCAGCCTCTAAGGTGCAGGGTGGAGTAACATTATTAAAGTGACCAGTGATTCCATGTCTATGTATAGAGGGCAGCAGCCTCTAAGGTGCAGGGTGGAGTAACATTATTAAAGTGGCCAGTGATTCCATGTCTATGTATAGAGGGCAGCAGCCTCTAGGGTGCAGGGTTGAGTAACATTATTAAAGTGACCAGTGATTCCATGTCTATGTATAGAGGGCAGCAGCCTCTAAGGTGCAGGGTGGAGTAACATTATTAAAGTGACCAGTGATTCCATGTCTATGTATAGAGGGCAGCAGCCTCTAAGGTGCAGGGTGGAGTAACAGTATTAAAGTGACCAGTGATTCCATGTCTATGTATAGAGGGCAGCAGCCTCTAAGGTGCAGGGTGGAGTAACATTATTAAAGTGTGATTCCATGTCTATGTATAGAGGGCAGCAGCCTCTAAGGTGCAGGGTTGAGTAACATTATTAAAGTGACCAGTGATTCCATGTCTATGTATAGAGGGCAGCAGCCTCTAAGGTGGAGGGTTGAGTAACATTATTAAAGTGACCAGTGATTCCATGTCTATGTATAGAGGGCAGCAGCCTCTAAGGTGCAGGGTGGAGTAACATTATTAAAGTGGCCAGTGATTCCATGTCTATGTATAGAGGGCAGCAGCCTCTAAGGTGCAGGGTGGAGTAACATTATTAAAGTGACCAGTGATTCCATGTCTATGTATAGAGGGCAGGGTTGAGTAACATTATTAAAGTGTGATTCCATGTCTATGTATAGAGGGCAGCAGCCTCTAAGGTGCAGGGTTGAGTAACAGTATTAAAGTGACCAGTGATTCCATGTCTATGTATAGAGGGCAGCAGCCTCTAAGGTGCAGGGTGGAGTAACATTATTAAAGTGACCAGTGATTCCATGTCTATGTATAGAGGGCAGGGTTGAGTAACATTATTAAAGTGTGATTCCATGTCTATGTATAGAGGGCAGCAGCCTCTAAGGTGCAGGGTGGAGTAACATTATTAAAGTGACCAGTGATTCCATGTCTATGTATAGAGGGCAGCAGCCTCTAAGGTGCAGGGTTGAGTAACATTATTAAAGTGGCCAGTGATTCCATGTCTATGTATAGAGGGCAGCAGCCTCTAAGGTGCAGGGTGGAGTAACCGGGTGGTAGCCGGCTAGTGGTGGCTGTTTAGCAGTCTGATGGCCTTGAGATAGAAGCTGTTTTTCAGTCTCTCGGTCCCAGCTTTGATGCACCTGTACTGACCTCGCCTTCTGGAGGATAGCGGGGTGAACAGGCAGTGGCTCGGGTGGTTGTTGTCTTTGATGATCTTTTTGGTCTTCCTGTGACATCGGGTGCTGTAGGTGTCCTGAAGGGCAGGTAGTTTGCCCCCGGGGATGTATTGTGCAGACCTCACTACCCTCTGGAGAGCCCTGCGGTTGCAGGTGGTGCAGTTGCCGTACCAGGCGGTAATACAGCTCGACAGAATGCTCTCAATTGGGCATCTGTAAAAGTTAGTGAGGGTCTTAGGGGCCAAACTACATTTCATCAGCCTCCTGACCTTGAACCGGTGCTTTTGCGCCGTCTTCACCACACTGTCTGTGTGGATGGACCATTTCAGATCGTCCGTGATGTGTACGCAGAGGAATTTAACGCTTTCCACCTTCTCCACTGCTGTCCCGTCGATGTGGATAGGGGCGTCCTCCCTCTGCTGTTTCCTGAAATCCACGATCAGCTCCTTTGTTTTGTTGATGTTGAGAGAGAAGTTGTTTTCTTTCCCTGTGTTGAGGATCAGCGAAGTGGAGGTGTTGTTTCCTACCTTCACCACCTGGGGGCGACCCATAAGGAAGTCCAGGACCAAGTTTCACAGAGCGGGGTTCAGACCCAGGGCCCCGAGCTTAATGATGAGCTTGGAGGGTACTGTAGTGTTGAATACTGAGCTGTAGTCAATGAACAGCATTCTTACATAGGTATTCCTCTTGTCCAGATGGGATAGGGCAGTGCGATGGCGATTGCATCTTCTGTGGACCTATTGGGGCGGTAAGCAAATTGAACTGGGTCTCGGGTGTCAGGTAAGGTAGAGGTGATATGATCCTTGACTAGCCTTTCAAAGCACTTCATGATGACAGAAGTGAGTACTATGGGGCGATAGTCATTTAGTTCAGTTACCTTTGCTTTCTTGGGAACAGGAACAATGGTGGATATCTTGAAGCAAGTGGGGACAGCAGACTGGGACAGAGAGAAATTAAATATCTCTAAGATATAGGAGACACTTCAGAGCAAACTTCCTTTTGATATTTTTTTATATTTGTCTGTTGATCCATGAAGTGAATCTGTTATTCAATGCGTTTGTATAATAGCAGCAAAACAAATATTTTGGATCAAATCATTTTGATTAGACCCCAGACCCTAGACTCCAGACTCCAGACTCCAGACTCCAGACCCTAGACCCTAGACCCCAGACTCCAGACTCCAGACCCCATACCCCAGGCCCTAGACCCCAGACTCACACTCTAGACCCCAGACTCCAGACCCCAGACTCACACTCTAGACCCCAGACCCTATACCCTAGACCCCAGACTCCAGACCCTAGACCCCAGACCCCAGACTCCAGACTCCAGACCCCAGACCCCAGGCCCTAGACCCCAGACTCACACTCTAGACCCCAGACTCCAGACCCCAGACTCACACTCTAGACCCCAGACCCTATACCCCAGACTCCAGACCCCATACCCCAGACCCCAGGCCCTAGACCCCAGACTCACACTCTAGACCCCAGACTCCAGACCGCAGACTCACACTCTAGACCCAGAAATCTAAATCTACATTAGATTTTTTCCCCCCAACCGAACCCAGTCCATATTGTCAGAGTAAAAATAAATATAATTGAAAATCTTCCCAATTCATTTAAAAAAAATATGTATTAATTGCGTATATCGTCAGTAGTTGGAAGCACCTTGGGCAACTGTGAATCATTTTGAATACGATCCTACCAACCTTGCACAACTCTTAAGGCAACATATAGTTGTATATCCATTGTTCTTGTCAAAATTGCTCAGTAAATTTGGTTGGGAATCATTGATGGACAGCATATGCAGTTGAAGTCGGAAGTTTACATACACTTAGGTTGGAGTCATTAGGTTGGAGTCCTTTGAGTCAATTGGAGGTGTACCTGTGGATGTATTTCAAGGCCTACCTTCAAACTCAGTGCCTCTTTGCTTGACATCATGGGAAAATCAAAAGAAATCAGCCAAGACCTTGGAAAAAAAATTGTAGACCTCCACAAGTCTGGTTCATCCTTGGGAGCAATTTCCAAACGCCTGAAGGTACCACGGTCATCTGTACAAACAATAGTACGCAAGTATAAACACCATGGGACCACGCAGCCGTCATACCGCTCAGGAAGGAGACGCGTTCTGTCTCCTAGAGATGAACGTACTTTGGTGTGAAAAGTGCAAATCAATCCCAGAACAACAGCAAAGGACCATGTGAAGATGCTGGAGGAAACGGGTACAACCTCGCAATCTGTCCTTTCTGAGTTGAGATCCCAACGTACAGAACTCAACATTAAATTAGATGCCATTAACTCTCAGCTCAGTGCGATAGGGGGCAAGGTGACAATCCTGGGAAATGCTTTGCCTGACATAAACAACAAGATAACCATAAACGCGGGGCGCCTGGACGAGGCAGAGGGGCGAATCCTATCCACGGAAAACTTATTGACAGACGCCATGGAAACAATAGCATATGCTAAAAATAAAATAGAGCTTCTGGAAGAGAAAACAGAGAACCTGGAAAACAGGGGGCGAAGGATTAATTGTGTTCTATTAAATCTGGGCGAAAAAGAAGAGGGAAACATGCCACTGATCCGCTACCTGCAAGACAAACTTCCCGAGTGGCTCCACCTGTCCACCGACAGACCCATAGAACTCGAGAGAGCTCACCGAGCACTGAGGCCCCCACCAGCAGCCAGACAACCACCGCGCCCAATCACCATACGTTTCCTGAGATTCGGAACGACAAGGAACGAGTCCTACAGGCGGCGGAAACCAACACCATTACAGTGGGGAACGCCAAACTCACTTTACACCAGGACCTGTCAGCTGGAAAACCAACACCATTACAGTGGGGAACGCCAAACTCACTTTACACCAGGACCTGTCAGCTGGAAAACCAACACCATTACAGTGGGAAACACCAAACTCACTTTACACCAGGACCTGTCAGCTGGAAAACCAACACCATTACAGTGGGGAACACCAAACTCACTTTACACCAGGACCTGTCAGCTGGAAAACCAACACCATTACAGTGGGAAACACCAAACTCACTTTACACCAGGACCTGTCAGCTGGAAAACCAACACCATTACAGTGGGAAACACCAAACTCACTTTACACCAGGACCTGTCAGCTGGAAAACCAACACCATTACAGTGGGGAACACCAAACTCACTTTACACCAGGACCTGTCAGCTGGAAAACCAACACCATTACAGTGGGGAACACCAAACTCACTTTACACCAGGACCTGTCAGCTGGAAAACCAACACCATTACAGTGGGGAACACCAAACTCACTTTACACCAGGACCTGTCAGCTGGAAAACCAACACCATTACAGTGGGGAACACCAAACTCACTTTACACCAGGACCTGTCAGCTGGAAAACCAACACCATTACAGTGGGGAACACCAAACTCACTTTACACCAGGACCTGTCAGCTGGAAAACCAACACCATTACAGTGGGGAACACCAAACTCACTTTACACCAGGACCTGTCAGCTGGAATACCAACACCATTACAGTGGGGAACACCAAACTCACTTTACACCAGGACCTGTCAGCTGGAAAACCAACACCATTACAGTGGGGAACACCAAACTCACTTTACACCAGGACCTGTCAGCTGGAAAACCAACACCATTACAGTGGGGAACACCAAACTCACTTTACACCAGGACCTGTCAGCTGGAAAACCAACACCATTACAGTGGGAAACACCAAACTCACTTTACACCAGGACCTGTCAGCTGGAATACGCTGAAAGCGCCGAGAGTTTGACGAGGTGAAGAAGTACTCCATTGACCGAGGCATCTTTAGGGGATTCAAATACCCAAACGAGCTCAGGATTCTTCACCAAGGAGCCCTGCGACACTTCAAAACTCCCGAAGAGGCAAAACGTTTTTTTTGAAAGACAACCCCGGTCAAAGAGAAATGGACCAATGACTAAATGCGATTACTGTTATCACTAAAGGAGGTAAAGACAACATATAGCCGATATCCAAAGACCCACCCGCTCCGCTAAATGTCATTACAGCCGTATAATCTATATGTATGTTCCTTTAGCTGAGAGGGATAGGCTCTATAGCCTAACCTAGGCCTACTAACGTTTCAGCCTACTTTTATTTACCTTTTTTTTGGTTGCTATTATTACTTGTGGTTCCCTATGTCTCTTGGGGGAGGTATATGTAGGCTGGGCTATTGATTTTATTTTCTCCCTCTTTTAATGTGGTCTGGACGGGGGCTACGTTGTCATTTACTCAATGCGGGGCGGAGAGGATGAGGCATTTCTTTGGTGGGGAGGGGGAGACGTCGTGCGTTGCTAACTGTTCCCGTTGTTTTTTTTGTTTTGTTTTTCGGAACACAGATTTGAGATGGTGGCCGGAGATTTTAATTGTACCCTGAACCCAACCCTAGACAAATCATCTCAAGTCCCCACCACAAATCCTAGATCTGCAAAGATGTTGAACTCTCTTACTAAAGAGATGGGACTGATAGATATCTGGAGAGAGACTAATAGCTCAGCTATGGACTATACATACTACTCTAATGTCCATAACACCTACTCCCGTATAGATTACATTTTTATCCCAAAGAGTTTCGTAAATTCAGCCACGTGTACAATCGGACCCATAGCGCTTTCGGATCACGCCTTTGTCCACCTCCGCTTTGACCTCTGCAAAAACATCCCGAGGTCAAAGAGCTGGAAATTCAACACCTCCATGCTATCAAACGAAGCGTTCCATACATTGGTAACTACATGGATAGACAACTACACACAAGACAACAAAGATTATCCTGTTTCTCCGGCCACAATGTGGGACGCTGCCAAAGCCACACTAAGAGGTCATCTAATTGCATATGCTTCCTCTAAGAAAAAAGCAATGGAAGCACACAGGCTAGATCTGGAGAGGGAGCTGGAACGCTGTGAAAAAGTACATAAACAATCCCCAGACAGCACCTCCTGGAGTCAACTTAAAGCAGCCAAACTGAATTTGGACTATACTCGGGAGATAAAAAAATTGTTTTCTTTACTAAACAGAAATACCATGAGTGTAGCAATAGGCCGAGAAGATTGCTTTTTTACCAATTTAAAAAAGAGCAGTCAGAGCGTACAATCATGGCTATCCGAACAGCAGAGGACGAGGTCACATATGACCCAAAAAAGATCAATTTAACTTTTCATGATTTTTACTGCAAACTATATATCTCTGAGAGAAAACACACGGAGGCAGAACTCCACTCCTTCCTAGAGGGAATCTCGCTACCTAAACTATCAGAGACCGACCAAGAAGATCTCAACTCCCCCTTCACTCCTGAGGAGATCCTGGAGGCAATTACCTCCATGCCACCTAACAAGTCCCCAGACCCAGATGGATTCCCCAGACAGTTCTACAAAGCTTTCTGGCCCCAGCTTAGCCCTATCGTCATGCCAATGCTGGAGGATTTTTGCAAAAACGGAGTTCTCCCAGACTCAATGCACACAGCTCGCATTGTTGCAGTGTTGCTCAAAAAAGACAAGGACCCTCTATCCTGCTCGTCCTTCCGGCCCATAAGCTTGTTGGATTTCGACTACAAAATAATTACCAAATTGCTCGCCAAGAGACTAAACACTCTTCTTCCCAAAATAATAAAAGCGGACCAAACTGGACAGAACAGATACTCTTCTGATAACATTCGCCGTCTTTTTGATATTATTGATCAAGTAAACGCACAGAAGACCCCTGTCCTGCTGGCTTCACTGGATGCTGAGAAGGTGTTCCACACCCCTGTCCTGCTGTCTTCACTGGATGCTGAGAAGGTGTTCGACACCCCTGTCCTGCTGGCTTCACTGGATGCTGAGAAGGCGTTCGACACCCCTGTCCTGCTGGCTTCACTGGATGCTGAGAAGGTGTTCCACACCCCTGTCCTGCTGGCTTCACTGGATGCTGAGAAGGTGTTCGACACCCCTGTCCTGCTGGCTTCACTGGATGCTGAGAAGGCGTTCGACACCCCTGTCCTGCTGGCTTCACTGGATGCTGAGAAGGCGTTCGACACCCCTGTCCTGCTGGCTTCACTGGATGCTGAGAAGGCGTTCGACACCCCTGTCCTGCTGGCTTCACTGGATGCTGAGAAGGCGTTCGACACCCCTGTCCTGCTGGCTTCACTGGATGCTGAGAAGGCGTTCGACACCCCTGTCCTGCTGGCTTCACTGGATGCTGAGAAGGCGTTCGACACCCCTGTCCTGCTGGCTTCACTGGTTGCTGAGAAGGCGTTCGACACCCCTGTCCTGCTGGCTTCACTGGATGCTGAGAAGGTGTTCGACACCCCTGTCCTGCTGGCTTCACTGGATGCTGAGAAGGTGTTCGACACCCCTGTCCTGCTGGCTTCACTGGATGCTGAGAAGGCGTTCGACACCCCTGTCCTGCTGGCTTCACTGGATGCTGAGAAGGTGTTCGACACCCCTGTCCTGCTGGCTTCACTGGATGCTGAGAAGGCGTTCGACACCCCTGTCCTGCTGGCTTCACTGGATGCTGAGAAGGCGTTCGACACCCCTGTCCTGCTGGCTTCACTGGATGCTGAGAAGGTGTTCGACACCCCTGTCCTGCTGGCTTCACTGGATGCTGAGAAGGCGTTCGACAGGATGGAGTGGAGCTTTCTGTTCTCAGGCTTAGAAAAGTTCAACATGGGCCCAAACTTTATTAAATGGATCAAATCACTAAACTCTCATCCAAATGCCATGGTGACTACTAACGGACTGAACTCTGACAGATTCCCTTTGGGACGGGGCACAAGACAAGGGTGCTCGCTGTCCCCCCTGCTCTACTTGTTGGGGGCGGAGCCCCTGGCAGAGTTGATAAGGAGCCATCCAAGTATTATGGGCGTTTCTGCAAGCGGCCTGCAGCACAAGATTTCGCTCTACGCAGACGATGTCTCGCTCTACATATCCAACCCTGAGAAATCCCTCCCATTTTAGACACAATTGCTCAGTATGGCAAGTTTTCAGGTTATAAGATAAATTTGAACAAATCCACTGTCTGCCCTCTCAATATTACACTCACCAGCTCTATGAAGACACTATGTCCGTTCCAATGGAAGACACAGGGGTTTCAATACCTTGGGATATTCATAACACCAGATCTGAATAGGCTTTTCAAGGAGAATTATCTTCCACTCCTGGATCGAATCAAGAACGATCTCCAAACCTGGATCTCCCTCCCAATTAGCTTAGTAGGAAGAATGAATGTAATCCATATGAACATCCTCCCTAGACTGAACTATTTATTTCAGATGCTCCCATGCTATCTCCCAGCTTCCTTTTTCAAAACAACTAACCAAAGCATCACCCAATTTATATGGGGCAATAAAAAAACCTAAGATCAAGTTCTCCAATCTATCGAAACCTGAATCTAAGGGTGGTCTTGCCCTTCTCTCCCTTCAATTGTACTACTGGTCTGCCCAAATCCGCAACATGCTAACATGGATCCCAAACAGACAAGAGTCAACGTGGACTCAGATAGAAGCCCAATCCTGTGGTTCATTGCCCCTAAGCTCAATTATATTAATTAATAACTTTAGTGAAGTGGGCAACATAGCCAAAACCTTTGTGATTTACAGCACCCTACTAGCGTGGAGGGACTGTAAGAAATACCTGGGCATTTCCTCCCAAATATGTTCTCACTCGTCTATAGTAGGCAACCCAGACTTGCCAAAAGCCCTGAGGGATGCCAACTCTAGGAATCAGGACCTTTTCAGACCTATTTCATCAGAAAAAAACGACACTAAGGTGACCAGATTTCTGAAATGAAAACCGGGGACATTTCCAGTTCTGCGGTCAATATATCATTAAAATATCCAATGTTATTATCTAAGAAATAAAAAAGGGGGACAATTCTGGTTTCATGTATTTAGTCTAACAGGCGCACTGTGATAGAGAAAACAACTATATTACAGAAACACTACAGACGAGACAGAACTGTCCGATCTGACAGCCATTCAGTGGTCCTGGTAGTCTGGGTAGAATAAGAGCAGAAGAGAACATGAGAAACATTTTAAAAAACAGAGACAATAGTATATGTGAAATAGTTAACAACATAATAAAGAAATAAGACGTTGATGAGATTGGTAACTACATAATATACTTATACCCACCTAATCTGTATATTTCTCAGAAGAATGTATCTTCTTCAGGATTGCTCTGTCTTTGGCCAGCTTCTCCATGAACTCCTGGCAGGAGGAAGTTTGTCTTCACAATAAGCAGGGCCTTGATGGTAGGAACAGTGAACCTATTTCTTGCTGCTGTCCATATATCATTCATTTGGGAGAACACTTTCTCGACTGGTGCATTACTTCCAGGCAAGCACATGACAACAGACACTAATCTAGCCAGGTTAGTGTGTGGGATGTCGTTCTCTTTGAAGTGGGTAACCACCGTGCTCCATCGCTGACTACTGTCTCAGATGTTTTCCATTCTTCAAGCGATCCCCCCTTTAGGAACTCTTGAAGGCCAGTAACCTCGTCACACAATGCATCCTCATTGATGGTCACATTGGGGCATATTTCCTGCAGTGTGCCTGCTGCCTTCTGGATCTCTACACGCTGAGGTTTCCTTTTTAAAAGGAGACAATGTAAATCTTTTAGATTATCTGTGTGCTTTCCCCCAGTGCCTGCAAGTAGTTCACAGTCGTAGTGAAGAATGATTGGGATGTTTTGAGAAAGCTCTCTTTAGACATGGCTCCATTACCCTCTAGCTCTCTCAGAAGTCCTCTGACCAAAACTGGAATGAAGTTATCATCACGTCTTGCAGTCAACTTTGCCTCAACGTTTCTCAGAATTGCAGCTGACTCCACAGCACAGCGGTCCTAAGCCTTCAAGCATCTTGATCGTGTCACTGAATACGGTCAGGTTTCCATGGACAAAGGCCAGCCAAACTTTTTCTTCTCCTCCAATCTTTCTCCTCCTCTTTTCTTCACTCGTCTTCCTGCTCTTTCTTCCTTTCCTTCTCTTCACCTTTCCACCTGACTCTTCCACACTCTCCTCGCTTCACTCTTTTTACTCCCTTCATTTTTTCCTTCTCCTTCTTCAATAATAAATAGTACACTATTAGATAAAATACTTTGGTTAACAGATTCCCATTGCTTGCCTCATTTTTGTATTTTATCTCAAAAACATTGTTTGGAATAATAAATTGGCAGGCTCTGTAATCATATCTTAGCCTTTCCTCCTCTATCTCACTCTTCTTCCTATCCAGTCTTCCTCCTCTCCTTCCACTCCACTCTCTAACAGAAAACATTATGCTAATGTTATCCATGAAAATGTCAAAATATATTGTCACACTACTTATTATAACGCCAAACCACTAACACTGTAATCTACAAATATATATTCTCATAATTAATTGTGCATTAATTTAATATAATCATATTTTCAAAACAGCCCGTCCACTGCATGTTTACATGTGACCGTTTTTTAACCTCGTTACCATGACAGCAGCTGGCTAACCGAGCTAGATAACTTAGTCGACATAGCTAATGTTAGCTAGCATAACCTATTTAAACCCTTATAAAGCAGATAATCTATCTATATAATACATTGTGACATTATAACATCATTAGCTAGTATCTCAAACGATTGTAACTTACCTGGCTTAAAAATACGTTTGTGGTGATGTTATGGATTCACTTGACACTTGCTTCTGGCCGAGTTTTCCACAGCAGTTTTCTCTAAAACTATAGCGAGCAGGTAGTTAGTAGAAGGAGAGTGAATGAAGCTGCCATAGTGAGCAGGTAGTTAGTAGAAGGAGAGTGAATGAAGCTGCTATAGCGAGCAGGTAGTTAGTAGAAGGAGAGTGAATGAAGCTGCCATAGTGAGCAGGTAGTTAGTAGAAGGAGAGTGAATGAAGCTGCTATAGCGAGCAGGTAGTTAGTAGAAGGAGAGTGAATGAAGCTGCTATAGCGAGCAGCCCCCTCTGCTGGACAAAACAAGCACAACGCGATTGAGACGTCAACCGGTAGGCTCTGCTGTCCGGTCTTTCTTAAAATATTACTTCACTTTGCAGTATTATTTTAACGCACAGTTAAAAACGGGCACATTTCCGGGGACAGCTCCAGTCGGGGACAGGCCACCAAAAACGGGGACGTCTGGTCACCCTACACTACACTGAAATCCTTTCAAGAGCTCTGCAGTGAATTCAATGTGCCAAGATCCCTTTTTTTTTTTTTTTAAATATCTTCAAATTAGACATGTCATTTCCTCATTTACTTCCAAGAGGAGGTTTAGAACTCAGTTGAATGAAGTTGAAACCCTTCTTGCCACAGCACAATCCATTAAATGCAAAATATCTTATATCTATAGACTCCTTTCTGAGAAAGGAGGCTCCTCCTTTACTCCTTTGAAAATAATCTGGGAAAAAGGACCTTGGTCTGACTATCAGTGATGAGTTATGGGCGTAGGTTTGCGACAGGGTATACTGCTCCTCTACTAATGTAAAAATGAAAGAATCTAATTACACATTTTTGTACAAATTTTATTACACTCCTTTGAGACTCCATAGAATGAAAACAGACATTTCTCTTAACTGTAAAATATGTACCTCTGAAAGTGGAACCTATATGCATGTATTTTGGAGCTGTAGAGAGATTGCCAGATTTTGGCAATCTATACATACTGCTGCACAGAAAATACTACATGTACAGTTTGATATTAACCCCGTGTATCTTTCTTCTTAATACCCAACAGGACTTTGTTCTTGATCCTGACAGAGAATATTTGTTTATGACCATTACATACTTTGCTAAGAAATGTATTCTTCTATTGTGGGCCTCTAATTCTTCTCCTACATTTAAAATGTGGATTGACCAGATGGTTGACTTTCTTCCTCTTGAAAAGCTCACTGATGACCTCTGCAAGAGACAGCCCAAGTTTGATAGACTCTGGTCTCCACTACTCAACTATATTTCACATTGGACAGAGTGAATGGGGTGATGAGGGAGATGAGCAGATACATGTTGTGTAATAAGGTGCTGTAAAACCTAAAAACTAATTATCAGCTAAGGCTGGAAATAGCTAATAAGAACCTTGATAGTGCTGCTGCAAGTTTTATATATATATTTATTTTTTAATAATTATTCTTTGTGTGTATGTATATGTATGTATGATATAATAATAATAATATGTTATTATTATTTTTAATTTTTTTAAAGTCTGTCACATCTGTGAATGTGGAATGTGTTTTGTTGGTTGATTGAAAAACAAGAAAACTTAATAAAACTTTAAATATTAAAAATAATAATTATGGAAGCCCTCAATTGCAATGTCCATGCTAAACGGGTTATATCCATGATGAGTCGTCTATCTATCTCTATGACAACAGGTACAACTCTGATATAAAGTTGTCGAGATGCCACATAAGTCCACTTATATCAGTGCATTCGTAACAACCTAACCACTACGAAAATTATATTCTATCAAATATGCCCCACGTAGCAAATTACCGATAACAAAATCTGTTGACCGAATTCGAAACTCTCATTGACCTAACATACAAAAATTCCTCACTTTGTGAGCTCTCTTGAGTTTTTGTTTTGTTGAGCAGACCTGCCTGGAGGAGAGTGTATTAATCATGCTGTATGTCTCATTGCAGCCAGCACTATTTTTACTTTGACCTTTATTTAACTAGGCAAGTCAGTTAAAGAACACATTTTTATTTAACGGCCTACCCCGGCCAAACCCTCCCCTAACCCGGATAACGCTGGGTCAATTGTGCGCCGTCCTATGTGACCCCCGGATCACGGCCAGTTATGATACAGCCCGGGATCGAACCAACTAGCAGATCAAACGAACCACTAAAAGACAGAAAAACAAAATAAATGACTCTCGAGTAATTAAAAAGAGTCATCCAAAAAGAACGAATCGATTACGGACTGCGCATCACTACTCCACATCCATTCGTTGTCTGACTCGGCTACCTTATCTTTCTGCTAGTTCACACGAGGTCACACAAGGCCACACCCTGGAGCGGCGAAACCACACGTATTATATCTGATAGACAAAACTGAAAAAGCATCATTATTACCTCAGTGATGGCGGGGATAGCATCCAAACTGCAGCACGACCGGGAGAAGGCGCAGGGCATCGGTTCCAACGCGCGGGCGGTCAAATATCTCGGTCAGGACTTCGAGGCGCTGAAAGCCAGTTGTCTTGAACGCGGGCAGCTTTTTCAAGATGAGCTTTTCGAAGCGATCCCCGCGTCTCTTGGATTCAAAGATCTTGGACCAAATTCTAGTAAAGTTCGTGGTATCAAATGGATGCGACCGATGGTAGGTAGCTCGAACCTGGGTCCCTGTCGAATTGGCATAAAAAACATGAAATTATTGCCTCTCCTTCCTTTTCTGAGAATGAGACCAACATCATAAACATACCTGTTTTAATGTCTCGATTGTCTCTTGTCAAAGAATTGCTTATATCTTAGAGAGTAAGTGAGATATTTTCAACTTTCTATTTATTTGTTATTTTCCCAGGAGTTGACCTTTAATCCCCAATTTATAGCTGGAGGGGCCACCAGGACAGACATCTGCCAGGGGGCACTGGGTAAGATGTACACACACACACACACACACACACAATGGACACGTTAAAAAAAAGAGCCAGAATCTAAATTGGTGGGAATGAAACGGAACAAGTCACATCCACTAGATTCCTCAGAGTTTTAATTGATGAGAAGTTATCAGGGAAAGATCCTATTCAATTTCCCTGCAGCAAATGTTATGGAATATGTTTGTATTATCAGAAAGATTAGTGGGTTGGTTCATCAGGCTTGTTTCCTAACTGTTCCCTATACTTTACATATCTAATTTACTGTACTGTATTGTGTCCGGGCCAGTACAGTTCTGTGGAATGAAATAGAATCCTAACTGCAAAGATTACTCTGCCTCCTACCTGCAAAGATTACTCATCGTAGAAAATACATTTGCAAGACTAGGCACCCTATAATTACCTGGCTCCATCTACAAGACCAGGCACCCTATAATTACCTGGCTCCATCTACAAGACTAGGCACCCTATAATTACCTGGCTCCATCTACAAGACTAGGCACCCTATAATTACCTGGCTCCATCTACAAGACTAGGCACCCTATAATTACCTGGCTCCATCTACAAGACTAGGCACCCTATAATTACCTGGCTCCATCTACAAGACTAGGCACCCTATAATTACCTGGCTCCATCTACAAGACTAGGCACCCTATAATTACCTGGCTCCATCTACAAGACTAGGCACCCTATAATTACCTGGCTCCATCTACAAGACTAGGCACCCTATAATTACCTGGCTCCATCTGCACCTTTGTTTAATAAGCTCAATATTTTGCCTATGTACGACATTAATGTGCACCAATTATGCACTTTCATCTACAAATATTCATCCCTCCTAGACAGTTTTACCTAAACCCTTAAATGGATTCTTCCAGGTGAATTCTGAAATCCATCTATATAACACAAGACACTGTGATAACCTTCACCCTCCCCGCATCTCACATAGTCAATTACCTATCAGATACCGTACCAGACTCTGGAATTCTTATCTTCAAAACCTCATCATACCTCAAGCGAAGACTGGGGGTCAAGCCTGATGAACCAAACTACCCAATAATCTCCTCCATGAAGACTTGGTTGTCAGCTTGATTTAAAAAATTTTAACTAGCAAGTCAGCTAAGAACAAATACTTATTTACAATGACGGCCTAGGAACAGTGGGTTAACTGCCTTGTTCAGGGGCAGAACGACAGATTTTTACCTTGTCAGCTCGGGGATTTGATCTAGCAACCTTTTGGTTACTGGCACAACGCTCTAACCACTAGGCTACCTGCTCTAACCACTAGGCTACCTGCTCTAACCGCTAGGCTACCTGCTCTAACCGCTAGGCTACCTGCTCTAACCGCTAGGCTACCTGTCTCTAACCGCTAGGCTACCTGTCTCTAACCGCTAGGCTACCTGTCTCTAACCGCTAGGCTACCTGTCTCTAACCGCTAGGCTACCTGTCTCTAACCGCTAGGCTACCTGTCTCTAACCGCTAGGCTACCTGTCTCTAACCGCTAGGCTACCTGCTCTAACCGCTAGGCTACCTGCTCTAACCGCTAGGCTACCTGTCTCTAACCGCTAGGCTACCTGTCTCTAACCGCTAGGCTACCTGTCTCTAACTGCTAGGCTACCTGCTCTAACTGCTAGGCTACCTGCTCTAACCGCTAGGCTACCTGCTCTAACCGCTAGGCTACCTGTCTCTAACCGCTAGGCTACCTGTCTCTAACCGCTAGGCTACCTGCTCTAACCGCTAGGCTACCTGCTCTAACCGCTAGGCTACCTGCTCTAACCGCTAGGCTACCTGCTCTAACCGCTAGGCTACCTGCTCTAACCGCTAGGCTACCTGTCTCTAACCGCTAGGCTACCTGCTCTAACCGCTAGGCTACCTGTCTCTAACCGCTAGGCTACCTGTCTCTAACCGCTAGGCTACCTGCTCTAACCGCTAGGCTACCTGCTCTAACCGCTAGGCTACCTGTCTCTAACCGCTAGGCTACCTGTCTCTAACCGCTAGGCTACCTGCTCTAACCGCTAGGCTACCTGCTCTAACCGCTAGGCTACCTGCTCTAACCGCTAGGCTACCTGCTCTAACCGCTAGGCTACCTGCTCTAACCGCTAGGCTACCTGTCTCTAACCGCTAGGCTACCTGTCTCTAACCGCTAGGCTACCTGCTCTAACCGCTAGGCTACCTGCTCTAACCGCTAGGCTACCTGCTCTAACCGCTAGGCTACCTGTCTCTAACCGCTAGGCTACCTGTCTCTAACCGCTAGGCTACCTGTCTCTAACCGCTAGGCTACCTGCTCTAACCGCTAGGCTACCTGCTCTAACCGCTAGGCTACCTGTCTCTAACCGCTAGGCTACCTGTCTCTAACCGCTAGGCTACCTGCCTCTAACCGCTAGGCTACCTGTCTCTAACCTAGTCTGTCTGTCTGACCATGCTGGAGGTAGGGAAGAATCTAGTCTGTCTGTCTGACCATGCTGGAGGTAGGGAAGAATCTAGTCTGTCTGTCTGACCATGCTGGAGGTAGGGAAGAATCTAGTCTGTCTGTCTGACCGTGCTGGAGGTAGGGAAGAATCTTGTCTGTCTGTCTGACCATGCTGGAGGTAGGGAAGAATCTAGTCTGTCTGTCTGACCATGCTGGAGGTAGGGAAGAATCTAGTCTGTCTGTCTGACCATGCTGGAGGTAGGGAAGAATCTAGTCTGTCTGTCTGACCATGCTGGAGGTAGGGAAGAATCTAGTCTGTCTGTCTGACCACGCTGGAGGTAGGGAAGAATCTAGTCTGTCTGACCATGCTGGAGGTAGGGAAGAATCTAGTCTGTCTGACCATGCTGGAGGTAGGGAAGAATCTAGTCTGTCTGACCATGCTGGAGGTAGGGAAGAATCTAGTCTGTCTGTCTGTCCATGCTGGAGGTAGGGAAGAATCTAGTCTGTCTGACCATGCTGTTGGTAAGGAAGAATCTAGTCTGACTGGCCATGCTGGAGGTAGGGAAGAATCTAGTCTGTCTGACCACGCTGGAGGTAGGGAAGAATCTAGTCTGTCTGTCTGACCATCATGGAGGTAAGGAAGAATCTAGTCTGTCTGTCCATGCTGGAGGTAAGGAAGAATCTAGTCTGTCTCTGACCATGCTGGAGGTAGGGAAGAATCTAGTCTGTCTGACCATGCTGGAGGTAGGGAAGAATCTAGTCTGTATGACCATGCTGGAGGTAGGGAAGAATATAGTCTGTCTGACCATGCTGGAGGTAGGGAAGAATCTAGTCTGTCTGTCTGTCCATGCTGGAGGTAGGGAAGAATCTAGTCTGTCTGTCTGACCATGCTGGAGGTAGGGAAGAATCTAGTCTGTCTGACCATGCTGGAGGTAGGGAAGAATCTAGTCTGTCTGTCTGACCATGCTGGAGGTAGGGAAGAATCTAGTCTGTCTGACCATGCTGGAGGTAGGGAAGAATCTAGTCTGTCTGACCATGCTGGAGGTAGGGAAGAATCTAGTCTGTCTGACCATGCTGGAGGTAGGGAAGAATCTAGTCTGTCTGACCATGCTGGAGGTAGGGAAGAATCTAGTCTGTCTGTCTGACCATGCTGGAGGTAAGGAAGAATCTAGTCTGTCTGTCCATGCTGGAGGTAAGGAAGAATCTAGTCTGTCTCTGACCATGCTGGAGGTAGGGAAGAATCTAGTCTGTCTGTCTGACCATGCTGGAGGTAGGGAAGAATCTAGTCTGTCTGTCTGACCATGCTGGAGGTAGGGAAGAATCTAGTCTGTCTGACCATGCTGGAGGTAGGGAAGAATCTAGTCTGTCTGTCTGACCATGCTGGAGGTAGGGACGAATCTAGTCTGTCTGTCTGACCATGCTGGAGGTAGGGACGAATCTAGTCTGTCTGACCATGCTGGAGGTAGGGAAGAATCTAGTCTGTCTGTCTGACCATGCTGGAGGTTTAGGAAGAATCTAGTCTCTGTGGAGCACCCTATATCCTATGAACTACTTTTGACCGACGAGGGCGGAGACTGAGACGAGGGCGGAGACTGAGACGAGGGCGGAGACTGAGACGAGGGCGGAGACTGAGACGAGGGCGGAGACCAACACTGACTGGTTTGTTCTCTTGTTTTTGTCCACAGTGGCTGAATGTGTCCCTGCTCTAGAAGAAGGATTCTACGTGTTGAGGAAATTCTAATGAACATTCACTTTGATAATAAACATTTTCATTTTCAGTTTGATTCTGATCCACAACAGCAAAGCCCTGACATTTGGAACGTTTTAAAGCTAATGGAAAACAGGTCTAGTTTGTGTGGACAAGACTGTAATGGTCCGTTGATGGTCTTGGAATAGATTTGCATGTTAGTCATTTAGCAGACGCTCTTATCCACCGTGACTTACAGTAGTGAATACATTTTCATACTTTATTTTGTTCTGGTCCCCCGTGGGAATCGAACCAAACAACCCTGGCGTTGGAAATTCTCCAAGCTGCTAAGGAGAAACTTGACGACCTTGTACCTAGCCGGTGGGGATTCTGGTGGGGTGCCCCCACCCAGGCAGTGGCAGAGATGGCAACACTAGCTGCAGTAACCCATGGGGAGGGGGTCACACTCAGAAAATCAGAGAGGGGGTATATTATTGTGGCCCTGGTGGCACAAAATAGTGTGTGTGTCCCACAACTGTTGTGAGGGAGTAAAATAAGTTAGGGACAATATAGAATGAATGACAATAATTGTTTGCTAAAATAATAGTTGCTTACCATAATGTAGTGTTGGTAATGGTGAGAGATTTAAAAATCCTTTACATAGACTGCCTACATTACGACAAATATTCATAGATAATTATGTATAATTGTAATGGCTATACCAGAATAGAAAGAGGAGTGGGAGGCCCCGGTGCACAACTGAGCAAGAGGACAAGTACATTAGAGTGTCTAGTTTGAGAAACAGATGCCTCACAAGTCCTCAACTGGCAGCTTCATTAAATAGTACCCGCAAAACACCAGTCTCAACGTCAACAGTGAAGAGGAGACTCCCACTCCTCTTTCTATTCAGGTTAGAGCCAGTTTGTGCTGTTCTGTGAAGGGAGTAGTACACAGCGTTGTACGAGTTCTTCAGTTTCTTGGCAATTTCTCGCATGGAACAGCCTTCGTTTCTCAGAACAAGAATAGACTGACGAGTTTCAGAAGACAGTACTTTGTTTCTGTCCACTTTGAGCCTGTAATCGAACCCACAAATGCTGACGCTCCAGATACTCAACTAGTCTAATAAAGACCGGTTTTATTGCTTTTTTTAATCAGGACACCAGTTTTCAGCTGTGCTAACATAATTGCAGAAGGGTTTTCAAAAGGGGTAGCAATATTAGAGGTGTGTCCTTAAAGACAATTTAATGCAGTGCAAACAACCATGGAAAAGCAGGTCTTAGCGGTAACCCTGTTGATAAATGGCTTTTGAAAGCGGAAGAGCAAGCTATCCAGCCGTGAAGCAGTGCCTTATGGGACAAGAGAGGTGTTTCTTTTGTTCCAGTAAGTCCATATTCCCATCATGAAACAAGAAATGAGATGATGCTGGTTATAGTGTGGAAATATGAGGTTGGAATAAAACTTTGAAATTGTGAAAATTATGATTAATACCCTTTTTGTGTAAGAGCTGTTAGAAAACACAGTTTGACATTTCTGCTTGTTTTGATGAGATAGAGTTCTGGCCTGCCTTGTGACATCACCGTGTGGTAAAATTAGTAAACCTGTCTGTCAAATGTTTGGGAAAACAAAGACTTTCTGTCAGGAAACCATCTCAGGGAAGCTCATCTGCTCGTTGTCCTCACCAGGGTCTTGTACTGAATGCAGTTCGGCATCGTAATCAACTTCAGTGGGAAAATGCTCACCTCCGATGGTTACCGGCATACTGGAGAAGTGTGTTTTTCTTCACAGATTAATCCTGGTTTCAACTGGACAGATGGCAGACAGCATCAGTGGGGATTTTTGCATGCATATCATGGTGGGGCAAACTCCCTAAAAAATGTTTTAGATGCATGCCAGCGACGCCACAACACTAAATACGTTCATTGCACTATAATGGTGATAAACGGTGCCCACAAACTGTTAGGGCCTAAATAAAGCCCTTTCTTTTCAGCACCATGTAGTGAATGCTTAGCCAGGTGTAGCAAGGGTATCAGTGGAGGCTTGTTTGGCAGCAAAACAGTTCATTCAGCCTCATTTACTGCCTTTAAAAAAACATGGCTGACTTGCTTAAACAAATGTGGTTTCTACTGAGAATTGAGATGTACAAACTATGGCATAAGGGAATAACGAGCGGATAAGAGGTAATCCGTCATTTCGATTAAGACATTAATGAGCGAGCTGGGACGGACGTAATCAATATAACTTTGTTCCGCACTTAAAATGTACAATGACAGAATTCAGAACATGGGCTGTTAGTACAGTATTCTCCCTGTACCCCAAGTCAAAACCGTAGGATAAAGGGGGCATGTAAGCTTACAATATTCGATGATGACATTTCTCTAAAACAGGCTATAGGCTACATGCACCACCAAGTTAGAACAGTAGGCTAAGTTATGAGGGGGAAAGGAACCAACTTATTAGTGAGGCACATGGGCAACTCAGTTTACTACACAACATAAACTTAGTATTCCTTTCTTAGCTACAGTATACACATCTCCCTGGCATATTACATAATTTATGCAGCAGCATACAAGACATTTTTTGGACACACCTTGTTGTGCTCACTTGAACAGGAAGGTGGTGCAGCGGTCCTTGTGGGCAAATTTTGTCATCAAAGTCTGACATTTTCTGGATTTATGGTGCTTTCAAGACAACTGGGAACTCGGGGGAAAAAACGAGGTTGAATCATGACGTCAGTGATCTTCAGGTCGGAGCTCGAGAAAGAGGCCCGAGTTCCTCACTTTTTTTTGTTTTTTTCCCCAGAGTTCCCAGTTGTCTTGAACTCAATGAAGTCTGATATTTCCCAGTTCCGAGTTTCCAGTTGTCTTGAATGCGGCAGAAGTCATGCTGGATTGATAGCATGGCCAATGTGTTCAACCTTTTCTGGCCCATGGCATGTGAATGTTAATCCTTTTAAGGTTGGAAATGAGACCCTTAAACTCAAACCGTCTCTGGCTCCACACCCGCCCGGCCATCTAGTTGTGTGAAAGTTTGTGTATAAACTAATCCATCATGTATGACATTCCTGGGAGTGTGTAAACGTACATTTTGTATTACCATGTACTTTTTGTATGTTCTCTACAGTTATGTACTTGAAAATGTATCAATTGACCAGTTCGGCACATTTGGGCAGACTTTAAACAACATATTGTCCAGTTCTGCAACGCTTCACTGGATCAATCTGCAATATTATATTATGGCCTTTCTCTTGGATTTCAAAGAAGATTTTTTTTAAAACATGTTGTTTTTTTTTGTATTATTTTTTACCATATCTAATGTGTTATATTCTCCTGCATTAATTTCACATTTCCACAAACTTCAAAATGTTTCCTTTCAAATGGTACCAATAATATGCATATCCTTGCTTCAGGTCCTGAGCTACAGGCAGTTAGATTCGGGTATGTTATTTTAGGCAAAACATTTTTAGAAAAGGGTCTGATCCTTAAGAGGATGTTGTCATTAACAATTTTGTCAGCCAACGCTCCAAACATATTTAGCAAAAACTGGATGCGTTTTACTGTTGCTATTAATGGTTGCTGTAGCCTGTGCTATTTAATAAACGGTAACAATCTACAATGGACTAGGAAGAGAATATTCCTTGCCCCCCAGCCGAATTGGGAGTTGACGTTATGGAACATGTTGGAGCCCCTCTATCCCCCACCCCTCTTTCTCCTCCCTCTCTCGCTCCCCCTCTTTTTCTCTCTCCCCCCCCTCTTTCTCTCTCTCCTCTCGCTCTCTCCCTCCCCTTCTTTCTCTCTCGGTCTCCCCCTTCTCTCACCAGGTAAGGCCTGTCAGGCCACACCTCTCTTTCTCTCTCTAGCAACATCTCTCTCTCTCTAGCAACATCTCTCTCTCTCTAGCAACATCTCTCTCTCTCTCTCTAGCAACATCTCTCTCTCTAGCAACATCTCTCTCTCTAGCAACATCTCTCTCTCTAGCAACATCTCTCTCTCTAGCAACATCTCTCTCTCTCTCTAGCAACATCTCTCTCTCTCTCTAGCAACATCTCTCTCTCTCTCTAGCAACATCTCTCTCTCTCTCTAGCAACATCTCTCTCTCTCTCTAGCAACATCTCTCTCTCTCTCTCTAGCAACATCTCTCTCTCTCTCTAGCAACATCTCTCTCTCTCTCTCTAGCAACATCTCTCTCTCTCTCTCTAGCAACATCTCTCTCTCTCTCTCTAGCAACATCTCTCTCTCTCTCTCTAGCAACATCTCTCTCTCTCTCTCTAGCAACATCTCTCTCTCTAGCAACATCTCTCTCTCTAGCAACATCTCTCTCTCTAGCAACATCTCTCTCTCTCTCTAGCAACATCTCTCTCTCTCTCTAGCAACATCTCTCTCTCTCTAGCAACATCTTTCTCTCTCTCTAGCAACATATCTCTCTCTAGCAACATATCTCTCTCTCTCTCTCTAGCAAAATCTCTCTTCCCCCCCCCTCTCTCTATCAACATCTCTCTCTAGCAACATCCGTGGTGCTCTACTGTTGACCAGGGCCCGTAGGGTACTACTGTTGACCAGGACCCGTAGGGTACTACTGTTGACCAGGGCCCGTCCAGGGCACTACTGTTGACCAGGACCCGTAGGGTATAGGTGTAGCAAATAGAGTGCCATTTGGGACGCAACCAAGTCAGACACAAAAGATGTCATTATTCCTGGTAGGTGATTATAGATGTATACAAAGTTTTCACGTTGTCATGATGGGGTATTGTGATGTCATGATGGGGTATTGAATGTAGATTGATGAGTATATATATGTTTTAAATCCATTTTAGAATAAGGCTGTAACTTAACAAAATGTTTAAAAAGTGAACTAGTTAAAACATTTCCGAATGCACTTTATGTATATTATAGACTCCTAAAGATATCACAATTTCTGGTAGGTGACAGTACCAGTCAAAAGTTAGGACACACCTAGTCATTCCAGGGTTTTTCTTTATTTGTACTATTTTCTACATTGTAGAATAATAGTGAAGACATCAAAACTATGAAATAACACACATGGAATCATGTAGTAACCCAAAAAAGTGTTAAACAAATCAAAATATATTTTAGATTCATCAAAGTAGCCACCCTTTTCCTTGATGACAGCTTTGCACACTCTTGGCATCCTCTCAACCAGCTTCATGAGGTAGTCACCTGGAATGCATTTCAATTAACAGGTGTTCCTTGTTAAAAATTAATTTGTGGAATTTCTTTCCTTCTTAATGCGTTTGAGTCAATCGGTTGTGTTGTGACATGATAGGGGTGGTATGCAGAAAATAGCCCTATTTGGTAAAAGACCAAGTCCATAATATGGCAAGAACAACTCAAATAAGCAAAGAGACATGACAGTCCATCATTACTTTAAGACATGAAGGTCAGTCAATACGGAATGTTTTCAAGAACTTTTCATTTTTCTTCAAGTGCAGTTGCAAAACCCATCAAGCGCTATGATGAAACTGGCTCTCGTGAGGACCGCCACAGGAAAGGAAGACCCAGAGTTACCTCTGCCGCAGAGGATAAGTTCATTAGAGTTACCAGCCTCAGAAATTGCAGCCCAAATAAATGCTTCACAGAGTTCAAGTAACAGACACATCTCAACATCAACTGTTCAGAGGAGACTGCGTGAATCAGGCCTTCATGGTCGAATTGCTGCAACGAAATCACTACTAAAGGACACCAATAAGAAGAAGAGACTTGTTTGGGCCATGAAACAGGAGCGATGGACATTAGACTGGAGGAAATCTGTCCATTGGTCTGATGAGTCCAAATTTGATATTTTTGGTTCCAACCGCCGTGCCTTTGTGAGACGCAGTGTAGGTGAACGGATGATCTCAGCATGTGTGGTTCCCACCGTGAAGCATGGAGGAGGAGGTATGGGTGTGGAGGTGCTTTGCTGATGACACTGATTTATTTAGAATTCAAGGCACACTTAACCAGCATGGTTACCACAGCATGCTGCAGCCCCCATTCCATCTGGTTTGCGCTTAGTGGGACTATCATTTGTTTTTCAACAGGACAATGACCCAACACACCTCCAGGCTGTGTAAGGGCTATTTGACCAAGAAGGAGAGTGGAGGGCTGCGTCAGATGACCTGGCATCCACCATCACCCGACCTCAACCCAATTGGGATGAGTTGGACCGCAGAGTTGAAGGAAAAGCAGCCAACAAGTGCTCAGCATATGTGGGAACTCCTTCAAGACTGTTGGAAAAGCATTCCAGGTGAAGCTGGTTGAGATATTACCACAAGTGTGCAAAGCTGTCATCAAGGCAAAGGCTGGCTACTTTGAAGAATCTAAAATATATTTAGATTTGTTTAATCCATCCACATCTGCTTCAGCTGAACTCTGAACGCTCTGCCAGCACACTGACAGGAAACGTTCCTGAACTCTGAACGCTCTGCCAGCACACTGACAGGAAACGTTCCTGAACTCTGAACGCTCTGCCAGCACACTGACAGGAAACGTTCCTGAACTCTGAACGCTCAGCCAGCACACTGACAGGAAACGTTCCTGAACTCTGAACGCTCTGCCAGCACACTGACAGGAAACATTCCTGAACTCTGAACGCTCAGCCAGCACACTGACAGGAAACGTTCCTGAACTCTGAACGCTCTGCCAGCACACTGACAGGAAACGTTCCTGAACTCTGAACACTCTGCCAGCACACTGACAGGAAACGTTCCTGAACTCTGAACGCTCTGCCAGCACACTGACAGGAAACGTTCCTGAACTCTGAACACTCTGCCAGCACACTGACAGGAAACGTTCCTGATTCACACTCTAATTTCTGCCTGACATAGAACTCAATGCAATTCAGCGTTGGGTTTCCAAGGCAACCCTTATGCATTGATTACAAGAAGAAGATATCTTCAAGTTCATGATTCAAATCTTCTGTTTTGATTCATTCATGACCCGTCCAAGATCCATCTGTTCCATTCTTCGTGAAGAGACTAGCTAGATACTGTTACCAGACAGTTCATGATTCACGTGTCAATCATTTTGTTTGTTGAGTTACCAGACAGTTCATGATTCACGCGTGAGTCATTTTGTTTGTTTGTTGAGTTACCAGACGGTTCATGAATCAATCATGGTGTTTGTTTGTTGAGTTACCAGATACTTCTCCGGTGTGTGTCCAACCCCTACTCCTCTGCTATATGTGTGTTGAAATGTCTTTCAAACTCGAGTCATGTCAAATATGTTGTGTGGTTTGTTCTCCATATGTTATCCCCCACTCACCTTTGTAATTATTACAGCGTTCAAAAATATAAACGCAACATGTAAACTGTTCCCTGTCATGGTCCCATGTTTCATGAGCTGAAATAAAAGATTATGTCTCTAAAATGCTGTGCACAAATGTGTTTACATCCCCGTTAGTGAGTATTTCTCCTTTGCCAAGATATGCCACACCTGTCAGGTAAATGGATTATCAAGAAGCTGATTAAACAGCATGATCATTACACAGGTGCACCTTGTGCTGGGGACACTAAAAAGCCGTTCTAAAATGTGCCGTTTTGTCCCACAACACAACGCCACAGATGTCTCAAGTTGAGGGAGCGTGAAATTGGCATGTTGACTGCAGGACTGTCCACCAGAGCTGTTGCCTGAGAATTGAATGTTCATTTCTCTACCATAAGCCACCTCCAATGTCGTTTTAGAGATTTTGGCAGTACATCCAACCGACCTCAGACCACAAGTAAGGCGTGGTGTGGGCGAGCGGTTTGCTGATGTCAATGTTGTGAACAGAGTGCCCCATGGTGGCGGTGGGGTTATGGTATGGGCAGGCTACAGACAACAAACACAATTGCATTTTATTGGTGGCAATTTGAATGCACAGAGATACCGTGACGAGATCCTGAGGCCCATTGTCGTGCCTTTCCTCCACCCCGAACACCTCATGTGTAATGCCCGGGGTGTAGTGGAGGAAAGAGTCACACGCAGGAGACAGAGAGTTCAGAGTAGCGTTCTAATTTAATACCACAAACAGGTGAACACGACGCCACTCTAAAATGAATGCTCCACCACATAAACGAGAACACGAAATACCATGAGACAACGTACACGAACCGTGACACACCAGCATGTACAACCTGTACACAAAACAATCCCGCACACCCAGCAGGCCGGGCTGCTGGGTAATAAAGCCCCACAAATCACCCTAACCACAAACAGGTGTCACTAATTCACAAAAAGGGAGGGGGAGGAAAAGTCAGTAGCAGCTAGTAGGCCGGTGACGACGACCGCCGAGCACCACCCGAACAGGAAGGGGAGCCACCTTCGGTGGGAGTCGTTACATCATGTTTCAGCATGATAATGCACAGCCCCATGTTGCAAGGATCTGTACACAATTCCTGGAAGCTGAACATGTCCCAGTTCTTCCATGGCCTGCATACTCACCAGACATGTGAGCAGGTTTGGGATGCTCTGGATCGACGTGTACAACAGTGTGTTCCTGCCAATATCCAGCAACTTCTCACATCCACTGAAGAGGAGCGGGACAACATTACACAGGCCACAATCAACAGCCTGATCAACTCTATGCGAAGGAGATGTGTCACGCTGCATGAGGCAAATGGAGGTCACACCAGATACTGACTGGTTTTCTGATCCACACCCCTACCTTAGTTAAAAGGTATCTGTGACCAACAGATTCATATCTGTATTCCCAGTCATGTGGAATCCATAAATTAGGGCCTAATGAATTTATTTAAATTGACTGATTTCCTTTTATATAATCTTTGAAATTGTTGCATGTTACGTTTTTATATTTTTGGTTCAGGTAACTTATGACTTTATGAGCATTGTGATAAATTAGTGTTTTATAAATTGAGTTGCACTGAGCGGAGAGCAACAACAAAGAGCCTTCCAGTGTTCTAACCAATTTTAAAATGCCTGTTTTTACAGGAAACTGGCCTCAGGCTACGTTTGCCGTCAGAGGGGAAACAGGAAGCTGACGGGTGTGTACTGCAATCCAACCTCCCACTTTTTCTACCTGCCTTTTCTTTCCCCGACCAAAGAAGCGCTGGATACACCTCGTCCTGTCTACTTCCTTCACAGCAGTGTAAATGGTGAGTACAGGATGTTTTTTTGCATCGACGGCGCTTCCTAAGCCAACGTATTCTCAGTATTACTATATATTGTAGGGTTAGAGGTTAGGAAATATGTCTTATGCTATGAAACTGAGAGAACGGTTTTAAAATAACTTCATCAAATGGACAGTATACCTCTCTCTCTCTCTCGCCAGTCCAATATTCACCGATACCACACGGATAATTGTAAGAACATAACACTTGAAACCTTAGTAGGAATCTATCCTGAATCTTTGGCTCTTTTGGCATTCACAACGGCCAGAGTTACTTTCACCATCTTCTTCATTGAAGAGCAAACGTTTTTATTGTGTGTCATCGACTTGTTTACTCTTGCCATTCGGATGAAAGCTTTTGTCTTATAATATGTTTTGGATTCTTCTGTAAGTAAGGAATATAAAATGTTTAGGAAGCATTCGAACTGCCAAAAGTAGTGCACTATATAGGGAATAGGGTCCTATGTGCTCTGGTCTAAAGTAGTACACTATATAGGGAATAGGGTGCCATTAGTTATACAACCAGCTCCCCCCTGAGTGTATTGGCGTCACCAGGGGGGGTTCTAGTGCTGACTTGTTCCTCACTGTCTCCAGGAATGTGGCCGACAGAGGCCCAGAACACTAGGAAACTATGTATGCCTAGAGAGAGACTAAGAAACTCACCTTGAAAGATCAGGGCCTGAATTCACAAAGATCGGGGCCTGTATTCACACAGATCGGGGCCTGTATTCACACAGATCGGGGCCTGTATTCACAAAGATCGGGGCCTGTATTCACACAGATCGGGGCCTGTATTCACAAAGATCGGGGCCTGTATTCACACAGATCGGGGCCTGTATTCACACAGATCGGGGCCTGTATTCACAAAGATCGGGGCCTGTATTCACACAGATCGGGGCCTGTATTCACACAGATCGGGGCCTGTATTCACACATATCAGGGTCTGTATTCGCACAGATCGGGGCCTGTATTCACAAAGATCGGGGCCTGTCTAGCTAGCAGTGTGAAGGACTAGCCTCAGCAGTCAGACTGTGATTTGCAGAGCAGTGAGGGTTTTGTTGTCTAGCTAACAGTGTGAAGGACTAGCCTCAGCAGTCAGACAGTGATCTGCAGAGCAGTGAGGGTTTTGTTGTCTAGCTAGCAGTGTGAAGGACTAGCCTCAGCAGTCAGACTGTGATCTGCAGAGCAGTGAGGGTTTTGTTGTCTAGCTAGCAGTGTGAAGGACTAGCCTCAGCAGTCAGACAGTGATCTGCAGAGCAGTGAGGGTTTTGTTGTCTAGCTAGCAGTGTGAAGGACTAGCCTCAGCAGTCAGACAGTGATCTGCAGAGCAGTGAGGGGTTTGTTGTCTAGCTAGCAGTGTGAAGGACTAGCCTCAGCAGTCAGACAGTGATCTGCAGAGCAGTGAGGGGTTTGTTGTCTAGCTAGCAGTGTGAAGGACTAGCCTCAGCAGTCAGACAGTGATCTGCAGAGCAGTGAGGGGTTTGTTGTCTAGCTAGCAGTGTGAAGGACTAGCCTCAGCAGTCAGACAGTGATCTGCAGAGCAGTGAGGGTTTTGTTGTCTAGCTAGCAGTGTGAAGGACTAGCCTCAGCAGTCAGACAGTGATCTGCAGAGCAGTGAGGGTTTTGTTGTCTAGCTAGCAGTGTGAAGGACTAGCCTCAGCAGTCAGACAGTGATCTGCAGAGCAGTGAGGGTTTTGTTGTCTAGCTAGCAGTGTGAAGGACTAGCCTCAGCAGTCAGACAGTGATCTGCAGAGCAGTGAGGGTTTTGTTGTCTAGCTAGCAGTGTGAAGGACTAGCCTCAGCAGTCAGACAGTGATCTGCAGAGCAGTGAGGGTTTGTTGTCTAGCTAGCAGTGTGAAGGACTAGCCTCAGCAGTCAGACAGTGATCTGCAGAGCAGTGAGGGTTTTGTTGTCTAGCTAGCAGTGTGAAGGACTAGCCTCAGCAGTCAGACAGTGATCTGCAGAGCAGTGAGTGTTTTGTTGTCTAGCTAGCAGTGTGAAGGACTAGCCTCAGCAGTCAGACAGTGATCTGCAGAGCAGTGAGGGTTTTGTTGTCTAGCTAGCAGTGTGAAGGACTAGCCTCAGCAGTCAGACTGTGATCTGCAGAGCAGTGAGGGTTTTGTTGTCTAGCTAGCAGTGTGAAGGACTAGCCTCAGCAGTCAGACAGTGATCTGCAGAGCAGTGAGGGTTTGTTGTCTAGCTAGCAGTGTGAAGGACTAGCCTTAGCAGTCAGACAGTGATCTGCAGAGCAGTGAGGGTTTTGTTGTCTAGCTAGCAGTGTGAAGGACTAGCCTCAGCAGTCAGACAGTGATCTGCAGAGCAGTGAGGGTTTTGTTGTCTAGCTAGCAGTGTGAAGGACTAGCCTCAGCAGTCAGACTGTGATCTGCAGAGCAGTGAGGGTTTTGTTGTCTAGCTAGCAGTGTGAAGGACTAGCCTCAGCAGTCAGACAGTGATCTGCAGAGCAGTGAGGGTTTTGTTGTCTAGCTAGCAGTGTGAAGGACTAGCCTCAGCAGTCAGACTGTGATCTGCAGAGCAGTGAGGGTTTTGTTGTCTAGCTAGCAGTGTGAAGGACTAGCCTCAGCAGTCAGACAGTGATCTGCAGAGCAGTGAGGGTTTTGTTGTCTAGCTAGCAGTGTGAAGGACTAGCCTCAGCAGTCAGACAGTGATCTGCAGAGCAGTGAGGGTTTTGTTGTCTAGCTAGCAGTGTGAAGGACTAGCCTCAGCAGTCAGACAGTGATCTGCAGAGCAGTGAGGGTTTTGTTGTCTAACTAGCAGTGTGAAGGACTAGCCTCAGCAGTCAGACAGTGATCTGCAGAGCAGTGAGGGTTTTGTTGTCTAGCTAGCAGTGTGAAGGACTAGCCTCAGCAGTCAGACTGTGATCTGCAGAGCAGTGAGGGTTTTGTTGTCTAGCTAGCAGTGTGAAGGACTAGCCTCAGCAGTCAGACTGTGATCTGCAGAGCAGTGAGGGTTTTGTTGTCTAGCTAGCAGTGTGAAGGACTAGCCTCAGCAGTCAGACAGTGATCTGCAGAGCAGTGAGGGTTTTGTTGTCTAGCTAGCAGTGTGAAGGACTAGCCTCAGCAGTCAGACAGTGATCTGCAGAGCAGTGAGGGGTTTGTTGTCTAGCTAGCAGTGTGAAGGACTAGCCTCAGCAGTCAGACAGTGATCTGCAGAGCAGTGAGGGTTTTGTTGTCTAGCTAGCAGTGTGAAGGACTAGCCTCAGCAGTCAGACAGTGATCTGCAGAGCAGTGAGGGTTTTGTTGTCTAGCTAGCAGTGTGAAGGACTAGCCTCAGCAGTCAGACTGTGATCTGCAGAGAAACACGTGATGAGTGCCAGGCTCCGGTTCCGGTTTTCAGTAGTTCATTGTTTGTTTTTCCATGTAGCTGTGTAGTTAACTTCTGGAACAACACACTAGTTTTACAACAACAACAAAAAAGAAGGAAATGATTGAGTACTTCACCTTTTTTTAGCATCAGCCCTCTGCCTAACTCTGCCTAATTCTCACTTGAAACATCGTTTTTGTGTTTAATAGGATACATTTCACATTCTGTGTTTCATCTGACGACAGATCTGTTTTTGCAATTTTCATTCTACAACGTTTCAGATTCAGATATGATAATTTATCACAAACTAGTTTGGATTTTAGTGAACTACTTTAGTTCAGTTAACTATATTTTTCTTAAGGGTAGCTTTAGTGTTGCTTAACCTTTTTTCCAGTGTGATGTAATTGGTAGCTTGGTGAACTTATATTTTCAGAGTAGCTTCCCCAACTCTGCACATCGCGTTCCCTGTAACCAGTAGTCACCAGCCTACTATTTAGCTTTGCCTGGTTAAACACAAACTGCTTTACGAAATTGAAAACAATAGTATTGTCTAGCTATCGTCTGTCTGTCCCCTTGAGTATTGAAAAGTAGGCCATCTTTGAATGTGTTGTCTCACTCTATCCTCCCACTTCCCCGTCTCCCTTTTAGTTTTCACTCTGGAACAAAACAAAAACTAGGCCTCTTTTGCAGCGTCAAGCCAGCAGCATGCCTACTTCCTGTCGTCACTTACTTTCAGATATATTCATAGATCTTTATTGATGAAGATGCATTGGGTGCCGTTTGAAGAGTAAATGATGTGTGTACAAAATCTATCCGATAAGCAGGGTCCAGGCCTGGTCACCTGCCCTCCAGTGGTGACCACCAATCAAATCCAGTCAAATCTCATTGTATTGTCATGTGCTTCTCACACAGTGCAATGACAACATAATAATCAAATAAGTAACATAGGGAATCAATGAAATAAGTGACATTGTTTATTTAGTCTTTTTATATATATATATATATATTTACAAAATCAATTACAAGAGGCATGCAGATCAAAGAAAATAAGATGTAAATAAAACTAATAAAAAGTGAGTCTACAGTTATATAGTATACATTGTTTTCCCATGTTCATAGTGAGTGGAATGACTTCAGTGGCGTAGCAGCATAGAATGGGTGGCTGTCGGGGGGGGGGGGGCGATACACAGAACCTTAAGTGACATATTCATTTGACAGAGGTCATGAACTGCCCATTTGATCGGCACGGCAACAGGACCATGTTTTCAAAACAAGTGTTTCTGTGCTCATGTCAGTATTACACCGGTGAGCTAACGGCTATAGAAATCAGGGATGGAGACAGCCACTCATATGTAGAGGTCT
The DNA here is from genome assembly GCF_016432855.1 of Salvelinus namaycush. NCBI lineage: Eukaryota > Metazoa > Chordata > Actinopteri > Salmoniformes > Salmonidae > Salvelinus > Salvelinus namaycush. Next base: position 119,186 of record NC_052341.1, on the reverse strand, counting down.
ATAGAGCCTGTGTTGAACACATCACCTGGTGTTACGTTGGGCACCTACTGACCCCCCCCCCCCCAAATATCTATTTTTTTCTCAATGACTTGGATTACTAAATAAAACAGATGTCAGGAAATACAGTCAGACACCACATTACAACAAGACTAAACAGCTCCATCAAGATGGTCTTGTAAGTATAAAAGCAAAGCTTCTTTTCATATAATAAAAACAGCTGGGAAAAGGTAGTGGAATGGGATCAAGAATCCAATACTTTTATCTTGTACGCAGAACAAAACGATCACATGACTGTGGAAGCACCTCCTCTATGAGCATGACTCAGGCTGTTTTGAGAAGGTTTGAATACTAAGCAGCCTGACCTACACATAGTGTGAAGTACAATACCAACATAACTACTGTAGTAGGTCAAAGCTGTGTGCTGGAAAAACCTTGCGTGGGTGGAATAGGCATTGTGGCACTTATGTGAATTTCCTTTATTTTTTCGGGTCCAGACCAATGCCTACTTTTTCCTTAAAACATTGTTTTTAAAATATACTGTACATTGGTAGTGCAGTAAGGTAACATAACTATTGCATTAGTCTGGTAGACAAAAGTACTTTCAATGTGTAACAGAATATGAATGACTGGTAAGTGTGGTAGGGTGCAGTAGTGACCCCCAGGGTTCATCTGTTGGAACAGATAGTCTTATCTGGGCAAAGTGAATGTAACGTTACATCCATGGCTTTCACATCCACATGGTGTTGTGGGTGAATACAAGGCTGGGGACTGGCCATTGCCCTAATTAGGGGGCTCATGAGTGGCGCAGCAGTCTAAGGCACTGCATCTCAGTGCTAGAGGTGTCACTACATCTCAGTGCTAGAGGTGTCACTACATCTCAGTGCTAGAGGTGTCACTACATCTCAGTGCTAGAGGTGTCACTACATCTCAGTGCTAGAGGTGTCACTGGTTTGATTCCAGGCTGTATCAAGTAGCTAGCTAAGCTATGGGGTAGGGACATCCCAAGGATTCAGGATTGCACGGACACTAGTCTCTCCGTGCATGATTCAAAATCCAGGCTAGTGAATTGGTGCTCCGTCTATCTATACCAACTGAATGGGTGCCGCTAGTGTATTAATGTTCGGTGGTGATAAAAATATATACTCTACCAATGACTGTAGATAAATATCAAACAATTAAACTAGTCTAGGTGTTACATTTTCTTTTCCAGAAGTTACTGGCTACATATCAACTATTAAAGACAGGTTTGAAAACTAGTTGGTGGATGGGAACAATGATAACATCCCTGTTGAGGCTTTTCGGCTTCTTCTGTGGTGTTTAAGAGGTGCCGCTGTACATAGTGATCAACACTTCTTCTGTGGTGTTTAAGAGGTGCCGCTGTACATAGTGATCAACACTTCTTCTGTGGTGTTTAAGAGGTGCCGCTGTACATAGTAATCAACACTTCTTCTGTGGTGTTTAAGAGGTGCCGCTGTACATAGTGATCAACACTTCTTCTGTGGTGTTTGAGGTGCCGCTGTACATAGTGATCAACACTTCTTCTGTGTTGTTTTTATGAGGTGCCGCTGTACATAGTGATCAACACTTCTTCTGTGGTGTTTAAGAGGTGCCGCTGTACATAGTGATCAACACTTCTTCAAGAGGGTGAGGCGATTTAGGGAGTGGCATTTATTGCTATAAAGGAACAACAAAACAGCTTGCAGCCTCTGGCTGGCTGTGGTTAGCTGTAAAGTGGCAGGCTGATTTTGAGATTAGAGAAATTCCTTGCAATTGTCTTTTCAAATTAACTCATGCCTAGATAGCCTGCCAAGGGCTTATACCGGTCCTATGAGTTCAGGCTACCCACCAGAGATACAAATCACATCTTGAATGGCAAACTCTGCTCGCCCGCCAGGTAGGAATTTATAGCCTTGGGCGTAGGGAAAGCAGAAAATAGCAAGCGGGAGGACATTGTTGCTGGGCAGATTTCTTCTACCAAGAGAGGCACGAATCTAACAACAGACGAGCAACAAGCAATATAAGCAAAGCAAAAAAAACAGAGGTAACCAAATATGTTAAAAAATTTAAAAAAATGAATCATTTGTTTTTGCTTTGTGCACATAAACCAATATTAATGTGGTATATTTTGTTTAAACTCAGACCCAGTGACTCAGACTTGAGCACTTGGACTTCAGCCATAGGGACTTGACTCGGATTAGAGCACAGGAGACTTGGGACTAGACTCAGACTCAAGGTTTAGTGACTCGACTACAACACTGGCTTGTTAATTCGTAAAAATCTAAATAACTTCACAGATCTTCATTGTAAAGGGTATAAACACTGTTTCCCATGCTTGTTTAATGAATCATGAACATGCACCTGTGGACACTAACAGCTTACAGAAGGTAGGCAATTAAGGTCACAGTTATGAAAACTTAGGACACTAAAGAGGCCTTTCTACTGACTTTGAAAAACACCAAAAGAAAGATGCCCAGGGTCCCAGCTCATCTGCGTGAACGTGCCTTAGGCATGCTGCAAGGAGGCATGAGGACTGCAGATGTGGCCAGGGCAATAAATTGCAATGTTCATATGTTGAGACGCCTAAGACAGTGCTACAGGGAGACAGAATGGACAGCTGATCGTCCTCGCAGTGGCAGACCACGTGTAACAACACCTGCACAGGATCAGTACATCCGAACATCACACCTGTGGGACAGGTACAGGATGCCAACAACAACTGCCCGAGTTACACCAGGAACGCACAATCCCTCCATCAGTGCTCAGACTGTCCGCAATAGGCTGAGAGAAGCTGGACTGAGGGCTTGTAGGCCTGTTGTAAGGCAGGTCCTCACCAGACATCACCGGCAACAACGTTGCTTATGGGCTCAAACCCACCGTCGCTGGACCAGACAGGACTGGCAAAATGTGCTCTTCACTGACGATTCGTGGTTTTGTCTCACCAGGGGTGATGGTCGGATTTGCGTTTATCGTCGAAGAAATGAGCGTTACACCGAGGCCTGTACTCTGGAGCGGGATCGATTTGGAGGTGTAGGGTCCGTCATGGTCTGGGGCGGTGTGTCACAGCATCATCAGACTGAGCTTGTTGTCATTGCAGGCAATCTCAACGCTGTGCGTTACAGGGAAGACATCCTCTTCCCTCATGTGGTACCCTTCCTGCAGGCTCATCCTGACATGACCCTCCAGCATGACAATGCCACCAGCCATACTGCTCGTTCTGTGCGTGATTTCCTGCAAGACAGGAATGTCAGTGTTCTGCCATGGCCAGCGAAGAGCCCGGATCTCAATCCCATTGAGCACGTCTGGGACCTGTTGGATCGGAGGGTGAGAGCTAGGGCCATTCCCCCCAGATGGTTGCAGGTGCCTTGGTGGAAGAGTGGGGTAACATCTCACAGCAAGAACTGGCAAATCTGGTGCAGTCCATGAGGAGGAGGTGCACTGCAGTACTTAATGCAGCTGGTGGCCACAGCAGATACTGACTGTTACTTTTGATATTGACCCCCCCTTTGTTCAGGGACACATTATTCCATGTCTGTTAGTCACATGTCTGTGGAACTTGTTCAGTTTATGTCTCAGTTGTTGAATCTTGTTATGTTTATACAAATATTTACACATGTTAAGTTTTCTGAAAATAAACGCAGTTGACATTTCTTTACATATCAGGGATTGGCTGTTTGCGAACGATTCGTTCTTTTTGAACGACTCTTTTTACTGATTCGAGAGTCATGATTTTTCTGAGTGACCTGTTCATTTTAGTCGTTAGTTTGACCTGCTAGTGCAATGAGTCCTACTGTAGGATTAATACACGCTCCTCTGGCTCAGTCGGCTCCAGAGACGTCCTTCCGACCACCAACTGTCTGTCATTATGCATACAGGGAAATTGATCATGAGCACAGAGACGAAAAAATACACGTTTAGAACTGATCATTGATCGCATGGTGCAAGAATGAATGAAATGAATTGATTGTTGAATGTTATGATGGACACAGCCTCTGCTCAACAAACTGGAACCTGAGAACGAATCGTTTGGGGAGAACGAATCGTTTGGGGAGAACGAATCGTTTGGGGAGAACGAATCGTTTGGGGAGAACGAATCGTTTGGGGAGGACGAATCGTTTGGGGGGGACGAATCGTTTGGGGAGGACGAATCGTTTGGGGGGGACGAATCGTTTGGGGAGAACGAATCGTTTGGGGAGGACGAATGGTTTGGGGAGAACGAATCGTTTGGGGAGAACGAATCGTTTGGGGAGAACGAATCGTTCGGGGAGGACGAATGGTTCGGGGAGAACGAATGGTTTGGGGAGAACGAATGGTTTGGGGAGAACGAATGGTTTGGGGAGAACGAATGGTTTGGGGAGAACGAATGGTTTGGGGGGGCTGCAGTTCGCAAACAACTGTACTTATCCCCTCGTGGCAGCAATGCATTCCCGCCAAGAGTCGTTCACAATCTAGTCGACAGTGGCCACAACTAGACCTCGTTTAAAATGTTTCATGAAATAATCGTATTTGTATGCCTAGCGATCAACACGTGTACATTTGTTTTAAAGCACATTTTTACAAGTCTCAGTCACAAAAGACGGCTCCAATATGCTGAACAACATGTAAACAAGAGGCTTGTAGAATCATGACTCTCCAGTTTTCAGTGAATCTTTTACCGGTAGGGGGTCCCGGGGGTCTGGGCATTACTGACTCAAATGAACCAAATCAGTCAAAGATCAGAGTTGGTTAAAAGAGCTGAACTTCCCATCAATAGTCAGGAGTATTTTTTGGTGTTCCAAAGATTATGGTCACTTGCCCGAAAAATGTGAAAATAGCTAATTACACACATAAATTCCCAAACTTGTCAGTCGTTCACTTACTGTGAATGGTAAGGAAGCACAAAGATCCATTTAGGCTGATGGAATTCTTTGCAGTTTGATTGTTTTCAGGAATATATTTCACTCGCCCAATTGGGCAACCCAGAGCAGGCTCACTTGCCCGACTGCTGAGTTCAGTTGCCCCGGTCAACCCTTTAATGTCAATCCCTGCATATAAATACATCTGTCAGGTTACAAGGTCCTAACTTGGAAATAAGATATCCTGCTGTTCAAGCAATGGTCATTTCAATTTACTTTTATATTCTAATTGATTCTTCAAGATCATATATTTCTAAGGAGCTTAGTACAACTGTCTCACCATAAGGTTGTATTATTCTTCTTCCTCTTCTCTCTTTTGTGACCATTGTATTCTAATTCTTCTTCTTCTCTCCTTTGTGACCATTGTATTCTAATTATTCTTCTTCTCTCCTTTGTGACCATTGTATTCTAATTCTTCTTCTTCTCTCCTTTGTGACCATTGTATTCTTCTTCTTCTCTCCTTTGTGACCATTGTATTCTTCTTTTCTAACTTTGTGACCATTGTATTATTCTTCTTCTCCCCTTTGTGACCATTGTATTATTCTTCTTCTCTCCTTTGTGACCATTGTATTATTCTTCTTCTCTCCTTTGTGACCATTGTATTCTTCTTCTCTAACTTTGTGACCATTGTATTATTCTTCTTCTCTCCTTTGTGACCATTGTATTCTTCTTCTTCTCTCCTTTGTGACCATTGTATTCTTCTTCTTCTCTCCTTTGTGACCATTGTATTCTTCTTCTTCTCTCCTTTGTGACCATTGTATTCTTCTTCTTCTCTCCTTTGTGACCATTGTATTCTTCTTCTCTAACTTTGTGACCATTGTATTCTTCTTCTTCTCTCCTTTGTGACCATTGTATTCTTCTTCTTCTCTCCTTTGTGACCATTGTATAATTCTTCTTCTCTCCTTTGTGACCATTGTATTCTTCTTCTTCTCTCCTTTGTGACCATTGTATTCTTCTTCTTCTCTAACTTTGTGACCATTGTATTCTTCTTCTTCTCTAACTTTGTGACCATTGTATTCTTCTTCTTCTCTAACTTTGTGACCATTGTATTCTTCTTCTTCTCTAACTTTGTGACCATTGTATTCTTCTTCTTCTCTAACTTTGTGACCATTGTATTCTTCTTCTTCTCTAACTTTGTGACCATTGTATTATTCTTCTTCTCTAACTTTGTGACCATTGTATTATTCTTCTTCTCCCCTTTGTGACCATTGTATTCTTCTTCTTCTCTGTAAGAAGAAGTATTATTATTATTCTTCTTCTTCTTCTTCTTCTTCTTATTGTATTATTATTCTTCTCCCCTTTGTGACCATTGTATTATTCTTCTTCTCCCCTTTGTGACCATTGTATTATTCTTCTTCTCTCCTTTGTGACCATTGTATTCTTCTTCTTCTCTCCTTTGTGACCATTGTATTCTTCTTCTTCTCTCCTTTGTGACCATTGTATTCTTCTTCTTCTCTCTTTTGTGACCAGGCCTCTGGAATAGCGGTTCACGATGATGTCGTTCACACGTTTGACAAGATCAGAGTTCGCCTCCAGGGGGCTGACAAGCAGGAGCAGCTGAAGCTGGTGCTCTTCAAGATCAGCGACGACGGGAAATGTATCATCGTGGACGAGGACAAATGCCTGAAGGTCAGAAGCGGCATATATAATAGTATATAATTATAATTTAATAATATAGGACATTTATCAGTCACTTTTATACAAAGCCCTCTATTCTGGCGTTGCAAGCGCCGTGCTGTACCCACTGAGATTCAGAGGACCAAGTATTTAGGCATTTTAAGCTCTTTCTCAATTCCTATTTCCTCGATTCCTTGCATCCTCTCTCCTCGCTTCGTTCTCAAAATGAATTGGAGAATAAGGTCCAAGGGGAGGGACCTCCCCCCCCCCCCCACTGAGATGGAGTCAAGGAGGTAGGATGCGAGGAATCACGGAAAGAATTTAGGGGCTGCATCCTAAATCTCCTAAAGCTCTGGTCAATAGTAGTGAACTATATAGGAAAGGGGGGGGGGGTCAGTGGTCAACGAATGCATTCACCTGAAATGTGTCTTCCTCATTTAACCCAACGCCTCTGAATCAGAGGGGTGTGGGGGGGGACTGCCTTAACTGACGTCCAAGTCATCGGCGCCCGGGGAACAGTGGGTTAACAGCCTTGCACAGGGACAGATTTTGACCTTGTCAGCTCGGGGATTCGATCCTGCAATCTTGGGGTTACTGGCCCATTGTTTAAAATTCAGAACATTCTGAATCATGTAATATGGAGCTAACGTGGCTGCCATTATAATTATGTCATGTTAATGTATCAAAATGCAGAAACCGCAATGTCCAAACTTTCTTACTATTATAATTGGGATTAGGGTTAGTAACGTGCACATCTGGAAAAAGCGCTATATAATTTGTTATCAATTAATCAATTACCAATCAATGAAGGTCAAGGACCTGAACGGGGAGGAGGACGTATTCAGGAAGATCGTCAACATGATGCCGACGGATGACTGCCGCTATGCCCTGTACGACTGTTCCTGGGAGAGCAAGGACAGCCCCAAAGAGGACCTGGTCTTCATCATGTGGTAGGTTGGACCACAGAGTTAGAATAACTAGACTTGTAATAACTAACACTTAGGACCTGGTCTTCATCATGTGGTAGGTTGGACCATAGAGTTCGAATAACTAGACTTGTAATAACTAACACTGAGGACCTGGTCTTCATCATGTGGTAGGTTGGACCACAGAGTTAGAATAACTAGACTTGTAATAACTAACACTTAGGACCTGGTCTTCATCATGTGGTAGGTTGGACCATAGAGATAGAATAACTAGACTTGTAATAACTAACACTTAGGACCTGGTCTTCATCATGTGGTAGGTTGGACCATAGAGATAGAATAACTAGACTTGTAATAACTAACACTTAGGACCTGGTCTTCATCATGTGGTAGGTTGGACCATAGAGTTAGAATAACTAGACTTGTTTGTAATAACTAACACTAACCCTTAGGACCTGGTCTTCATCATGTGGTAGGTTGGACCACAGAGTTAGAATAACTAGACTTGTAATAACTAACACTGAGGACCTGGTCTTCATCATGGGGTAGGTTGGACCATAGAGATAGAATAACTAGACTTGTAATAACTAACACTGAGGACCTGGTCTTCATCATGTGGTAGGTTGGACCACAGAGATAGAATAACTAGACTTGTAATAACTAACACTGAGGACCTGGTCTTCATCATGTGGTAGGTTGGACCATAGAGTTAGAATTACATGGACTGTACACCATGAGTAACAATACCATGTCAGCCATATTGAATGGAGGGCATGTGTGTGAGAGAGGGGATTTGTTAATTGACTCAAGGCAAAATGTTTGGAACACTTTTTTAAATGTAATATTCTTCTGTTTGAATTACAGGGCCCCAGAACACTCAATGTAATATTATTCTGTTTGAATTACAGGGCCCCAGAACACTCAATGTAATATTATTCTGTTTGAATTACAGGGCCCCAGAACACTCAATGTAATATTCTTCTGTTTGAATTACAGGGCCCCAGAACACTCAATGTAATATTCTTCTGTTTGAATTACAGGGCCCCAGAACACTCAATGTAATATTATTCTGTTTGAATTACAGGGCCCCAGAACACTCAATGTAATATTATTCTGTTTGAATTACAGGGCCCCAGAACACTCAATGTAATATTTTTCTGTTTGAATTACAGGGCCCCAGAACACTCAATGTAATATTCTTCTGTTTGAATTACAGGGCCCCAGAACACTCAATGTAATATTATTCTGTTTGAATTACAGGGCCCCAGAACACTCAATGTAATATTCTTCTGTTTGAATTACAGGGCCCCAGAACACTCAATGTAATATGTTTCTGTTTGAATTACAGGGCCCCAGAACACTCAATGTAATTTTTTCTGTTTGAATTACAGGGCCCCAGAACACTCAATGTAATATTCTTCTGTTTGAATTACAGGGCCCCAGAACACTCAATGTAATATTCTTCTGTTTGAATTACAGGGCCCCAGAACACTCAATGTAATATTTTTCTGTTTGAATTACAGGGCTCCAGAACACTCAATGTAATATTCTTCTGTTTGAATTGCAGGGCCCCAGAACACTCAACCATCAAAAAGAAAATGAAATACGCCAGCTCAAAGCAATACATTAAAGCAAAGTTCCAAGGTAAGAGTTTAGGTGTCTTTCAAAACGTTCAACCTATCTCCTTTCCACAATCAGATGGATATGTTCATTAGGTACCAGACGGAAGAAAATGGACTGAAACAGGGAAGACTGGCTTGTCCAATAAGATACTCTCATTTTCAAAAGCCTTCTGTCACATGACGTAAAGCCATAATCCACAGTTGGATTTATAGATGAATCATTTTACAAATCAAATGTTATTCATCACATGCTTGGTAAACAGGTGTGGACTAACAGTGAAATGTTTCCCAACAATACAGAGAGAAAGAAAATAGAGAAATAATAGAAAAGTAAAACTTAATAATAATAAATACACAATGAGTAACAATAACTTGTCTATATACACGGGGTACCAGTACCTAGTCCATGTGCAGGGGTACGAGGTAATAACTTGGCTATATACACAGGGTACCAGTACCTAGTAGATAATAACTTGTCTATATAAATGGGGTACCAGTACGAGTCCATGTGCAGGGGTACGAGGTAATAACTTGTCTATATACACGGGGTACCAGTACCTAGTAGATGATAACTTGTCTATATACACAGGGTACCAGTACCTAGTCCATGTGCAGGGGTACGAGGTAATAACTTGTCTATATACACGGGGTACCAGTACCTAGTCCATGTGCAGGGGTACGAGGTAATAACTTGTCTATATACACAGGGTACCAGTACCTAGTAGATAATAACTTGTCTATATAAATGGGGTACCAGTACCTAGTAGATAATAACTTGTCTATATACACAGGGTACCAGTACCTAGTCCATGTGCAGGGGTACGAGGTAATAACTTGGCTATATACACGGGGTACCAGTACCTAGTCCATGTGCAGGGGTACGAGGTAATAACTTGGCTATATACACAGGGTACCAGTACCTAGTAGATAATAACTTGTCTATATAAATGGGGTACCAGTACGAGTCCATGTGCAGGGGTACGAGGTAATAACTTGGCTATATACACGGGGTACCAGTACCTAGTAGATAATAACTTGTCTATATACACAGGGTACCAGTACCTAGTCCATGTGCAGGGGTACGAGGTAATAACTTGGCTATATACACAGGGTACCAGTACCTAGTAGATAATAACTTGTCTATATAAATGGGGTACCAGTACGAGTCCATGTGCAGGGGTACGAGGTAATAACTTGGCTATATACACAGGGTACCAGTACCTAGTCCATGTGCAGGGGTACGAGGTAATAACTTGTCTATATACACAGGGTACCAGTACCTAGTAGATAATAACTTGTCTATATAAATGGGGTACCAGTACGAGTCCATGTGCAGGGGTACGAGGTAATAACTTGTCTATATACACGGGGTACCAGTACCTAGTAGATAATAACTTGTCTATATACACGGGGTACCAGTACGAGTCCATGTGCAGGGGTACGAGGTAATAACTTGTCTATATACACGGGGTACCAGTACCTAGTCCATGTGCAGGGGTACGAGGTAATAACTTGGCTATATACACAGGGTACCAGTACCTAGTAGATAATAACTTGTCTATATACACAGGGTACCAGTACCTAGTCCATGTGCAGGGGTACGAGGTAATAACTTGGCTATATACACAGGGTACCAGTACCTAGTAGATAATAACTTGTCTATATAAATGGGGTACCAGTACGAGTCCATGTGCAGGGGTACGAGGTAATAACTTGTCTATATACACGGGGTACCAGTACCTAGTCCATGTGCAGGGGTACGAGGTAATAACTTGGCTATATACACAGGGTACCAGTACCTAGTAGATAATAACTTGTCTATATACACAGGGTACCAGTACCTAGTCCATGTGCAGGGGTACGAGGTAATAACTTGGCTATATACACGGGGTACCAGTACCTAGTAGATAATAACTTGTCTATATACACAGGGTACCAGTACCTAGTCCATGTGCAGGGGTACGAGGTAATAACTTGGCTATATACACGGGGTACCAGTACCTAGTAGATGATAACTTGTCTATATACACGGGGTACCAGTACCTAGTCCATGTGCAGGGGTACGAGGTAATAACCTGGCTATATTCACGGGGTACCAGTACCTAGTCCATGTGCAGGGGTACGAGGTAATAACTTGGCTATATACACAGGGTACCAGTACCTAGTAGATAATAACTTGTCTATATAAATGGGGTACCAGTACCTAGTCCATGTGCAGGGGTACGAGGTAATAACTTGTCTATATACACAGGGTACCAGTACCTAGTAGATAATAACGTGTCTATATAAATGGGGTACCAGTACCTAGTCCATGTGCAGGGGTACGAGGTAATAACTTGGCTATATACACAGGGTACCAGTACCTAGTAGATAATAACTTGTCTATATACACAGGGTACCAGTACCTAGTCCATGTGCAGGGGTACGAGGTAATAACTTGGCTATATACACGGGGTACCAGTACCTAGTAGATAATAACGTGTCTATATAAATGGGGTACCAGTACCTAGTCCATGTGCAGGGGTACGAGGTAATAACTTGGCTATATACACAGGGTACCAGTACCTAGTAGATAATAACTTGTCTATATACACAGGGTACCAGTACCTAGTCCATGTGCAGGGGTACGAGGTAATAACTTGGCTATATACACAGGGTACCAGTACCTAGTCCATGTGCAGGGGTACGAGGTAATAACTTGTCTATATACACGGGGTACCAGTACCTAGTCCATGTGCAGGGGTACGAGGTAATAACTTGGCTATATACACAGGGTACCAGTACCTAGTAGATAATAACTTGTCTATATACACGGGGTACCAGTACCTAGTCCATGTGCAGGGGTACGAGGTAATAACTTGTCTATATACACGGGGTACCAGTACCTAGTAGATAATAACTTGTCTATATACACAGGGTACCAGTACCTAGTCCATGTGCAGGGGTACGAGGTAATAACTTGGCTATATACACGGGGTACCAGTACCTAGTAGATAATAACTTGTCTATATACACAGGGTACCAGTACCTAGTCCATGTGCAGGGGTACGAGGTAATAACTTGGCTATATACACGGGGTACCAGTACCTAGTCCATGTGCAGGGGTACGAGGTAATAACTTGGCTATATACACAGGGTACCAGTACCTAGTCCATGTGCAGGGGTACGAGGTAATAACTTGGCTATATACACGGGGTACCAGTACCTAGTCCATGTGCAGGGGTACGAGGTAATAACTTGTCTATATACACAGGGTACCAGTACCTAGTAGATAATAACTTGTCTATATAAATGGGGTACCAGTACCTAGTCCATGTGCAGGGGTACGAGGTAATAACTTGGCTATATACACAGGGTACCAGTACCTAGTAGATAATAACTAGTCTATATACACAGGGTACCAGTACCTAGTAGATAATAACTAGTCTATATACACGGGGTACCAGTACCTAGTCCATGTGCAGGGGTACGAGGTAATAACTTGGCTATATACACAGGGTACCAGTACCTAGTAGATAATAACTTGTCTATATACACAGGGTACCAGTACCTAGTCGATGATAACTTGTCTATATACACGGGGTACCAGTACCTAGTCCATGTGCAGGGGTACGAGGTAATAACTTGGCTATATACACGGGGTACCAGTACCTAGTCGATGATAACTTGTCTATATACACAGGGTACCAGTACCTAGTCCATGTGCAGGGGTACGAGGTAATAACTTGTCTATATACACAGGGTACCAGTACCTAGTCGATGATAACTTGTCTATATACACAGGGTACCAGTACCTAGTCGATGATAACTTGTCTATATACACAGGGTACCAGTACCTAGTCGATGATAACTTGTCTATATACACGGGGTACCAGTACCTAGTAGATGATAACTAGTCTATATAAATGGGGTACCAGTACGAGTCCATGTGCAGGGGTACGAGGTAATAACTTGGCTATATACACGGGGTACCAGTACCTAGTCCATGTGCAGGGGTACGAGGTAATAACTTGTCTATATACACAGGGTACCAGTACCTAGTAGATAATAACTTGTCTATATAAATGGGGTACCAGTACCTAGTAGATAATAACTTGTCTATATACACAGGGTACCAGTACCTAGTCCATGTGCAGGGGTACGAGGTAATAACTTGGCTATATACACGGGGTACCAGTACCTAGTCCATGTGCAGGGGTACGAGGTAATAACTTGGCTATATACACAGGGTACCAGTACCTAGTAGATAATAACTTGTCTATATAAATGGGGTACCAGTACGAGTCCATGTGCAGGGGTACGAGGTAATAACTTGGCTATATACACGGGGTACCAGTACCTAGTAGATAATAACTTGTCTATATACACAGGGTACCAGTACCTAGTCCATGTGCAGGGGTACGAGGTAATAACTTGGCTATATACACAGGGTACCAGTACCTAGTAGATAATAACTTGTCTATATAAATGGGGTACCAGTACGAGTCCATGTGCAGGGGTACGAGGTAATAACTTGGCTATATACACAGGGTACCAGTACCTAGTCCATGTGCAGGGGTACGAGGTAATAACTTGTCTATATACACAGGGTACCAGTACCTAGTAGATAATAACTTGTCTATATAAATGGGGTACCAGTACGAGTCCATGTGCAGGGGTACGAGGTAATAACTTGTCTATATACACGGGGTACCAGTACCTAGTAGATAATAACTTGTCTATATACACGGGGTACCAGTACGAGTCCATGTGCAGGGGTACGAGGTAATAACTTGTCTATATACACGGGGTACCAGTACCTAGTCCATGTGCAGGGGTACGAGGTAATAACTTGGCTATATACACAGGGTACCAGTACCTAGTAGATAATAACTTGTCTATATACACAGGGTACCAGTACCTAGTCCATGTGCAGGGGTACGAGGTAATAACTTGGCTATATACACAGGGTACCAGTACCTAGTAGATAATAACTTGTCTATATAAATGGGGTACCAGTACGAGTCCATGTGCAGGGGTACGAGGTAATAACTTGTCTATATACACGGGGTACCAGTACCTAGTCCATGTGCAGGGGTACGAGGTAATAACTTGGCTATATACACAGGGTACCAGTACCTAGTCGATGATAACTTGTCTATATACACAGGGTACCAGTACCTAGTCCATGTGCAGGGGTACGAGGTAATAACTTGGCTATATACACGGGGTACCAGTACCTAGTAGATAATAACTTGTCTATATACACAGGGTACCAGTACCTAGTCCATGTGCAGGGGTACGAGGTAATAACTTGGCTATATACACGGGGTACCAGTACCTAGTAGATGATAACTTGTCTATATACACGGGGTACCAGTACCTAGTCCATGTGCAGGGGTACGAGGTAATAACTTGGCTATATTCACGGGGTACCAGTACCTAGTCCATGTGCAGGGGTACGAGGTAATAACTTGGCTATATACACAGGGTACCAGTACCTAGTAGATAATAACTTGTCTATATAAATGGGGTACCAGTACCTAGTCCATGTGCAGGGGTACGAGGTAATAACTTGTCTATATACACAGGGTACCAGTACCTAGTAGATAATAACGTGTCTATATAAATGGGGTACCAGTACCTAGTCCATGTGCAGGGGTACGAGGTAATAACTTGGCTATATACACAGGGTACCAGTACCTAGTAGATAATAACTTGTCTATATACACAGGGTACCAGTACCTAGTCCATGTGCAGGGGTACGAGGTAATAACTTGGCTATATACACGGGGTACCAGTACCTAGTAGATAATAACGTGTCTATATAAATGGGGTACCAGTACCTAGTCCATGTGCAGGGGTACGAGGTAATAACTTGGCTATATACACAGGGTACCAGTACCTAGTAGATAATAACTTGTCTATATACACAGGGTACCAGTACCTAGTCCATGTGCAGGGGTACGAGGTAATAACTTGGCTATATACACAGGGTACCAGTACCTAGTCCATGTGCAGGGGTACGAGGTAATAACTTGTCTATATACACGGGGTACCAGTACCTAGTCCATGTGCAGGGGTACGAGGTAATAACTTGGCTATATACACAGGGTACCAGTACCTAGTAGATAATAACTTGTCTATATACACGGGGTACCAGTACCTAGTCCATGTGCAGGGGTACGAGGTAATAACTTGTCTATATACACGGGGTACCAGTACCTAGTAGATAATAACTTGTCTATATACACAGGGTACCAGTACCTAGTCCATGTGCAGGGGTACGAGGTAATAACTTGGCTATATACACGGGGTACCAGTACCTAGTAGATAATAACTTGTCTATATACACAGGGTACCAGTACCTAGTCCATGTGCAGGGGTACGAGGTAATAACTTGGCTATATACACGGGGTACCAGTACCTAGTCCATGTGCAGGGGTACGAGGTAATAACTTGGCTATATACACAGGGTACCAGTACCTAGTCCATGTGCAGGGGTACGAGGTAATAACTTGGCTATATACACGGGGTACCAGTACCTAGTCCATGTGCAGGGGTACGAGGTAATAACTTGTCTATATACACAGGGTACCAGTACCTAGTAGATAATAACTTGTCTATATAAATGGGGTACCAGTACCTAGTCCATGTGCAGGGGTACGAGGTAATAACTTGGCTATATACACAGGGTACCAGTACCTAGTAGATAATAACTAGTCTATATACACAGGGTACCAGTACCTAGTAGATAATAACTAGTCTATATACACGGGGTACCAGTACCTAGTCCATGTGCAGGGGTACGAGGTAATAACTTGGCTATATACACAGGGTACCAGTACCTAGTAGATAATAACTTGTCTATATACACAGGGTACCAGTACCTAGTCGATGATAACTTGTCTATATACACGGGGTACCAGTACCTAGTCCATGTGCAGGGGTACGAGGTAATAACTTGGCTATATACACGGGGTACCAGTACCTAGTCGATGATAACTTGTCTATATACACAGGGTACCAGTACCTAGTCCATGTGCAGGGGTACGAGGTAATAACTTGTCTATATACACAGGGTACCAGTACCTAGTCGATGATAACTTGTCTATATACACAGGGTACCAGTACCTAGTCGATGATAACTTGTCTATATACACAGGGTACCAGTACCTAGTCGATGATAACTTGTCTATATACACGGGGTACCAGTACCTAGTAGATGATAACTAGTCTATATAAATGGGGTACCAGTACCTAGTCCATGTGCAGGGGTACGAGGTAATAACTTGGCTATATACACAGGGTACCAGTACCTAGTAGATAATAACTAGTCTATATAAATGGGGTACCAGTACCTAGTCGATGATAACTTGGCTATATACACAGGGTACCAGTACCTAGTAGATAATAACTTGTCTATATAAATGGGGTACCAGTACGAGTCCATGTGCAGGGGTACGAGGTCATACCTATTGACCCTTGAACAATATAACTGAGTTCAACTGTCGTACCCAGTAGTGTGTTGAATGAGGTGGCCAGAGTGAATGAGGTGGCCGGGGCGATTGAGGTGGCCGGGGCGATTGAGGTGGCCGGGGCGATTGAGGTGGCCGGGGCGATTGAGGAGGCCGGGGCGAATGAGGTGGCCGGGGCGAATGAGGTGGCCGGGGCGAAATGAGGTGGCCGGGGCGAAATGAGGAGGCCGGGGCGAAATGAGGAGGCCGGGGCGAAATGAGGAGGCCGGGGCGAAATGAGGAGGCCGGGGCGAAATGAGGAGGCCGGGGCGAAATGAGGAGGCCGGGGCGAAATGAGGAGGCCAGGGCGGGGCACAGACCCAGTTTAGGGGGGCCATAAAATGAGGAATTTTAAATCGATACAAGGTGGATTTGTTTCAATATAATTATGAAGGTTCAACGTATTTAATGCTTCATCTTAGGTTTGGTACATTTCCCTCTCCAAAGTCATCATAAACCAATTCTAAAAGTATTGTTAGTGTTTTTATAAGGATATTAATGTACAGCAGTAAATTCACTTGAAAGTGCAGAATTATCCCGTGACATTTGAGCATCTCTATGTTTTTAACGGGACATCCTAGTTTTACACACGCTTGCACCATTTTGATGGGCTTTATATGGTAAGGACATTTAGCCTAATTTACTGTATCTTATCTTTGACTGTGTCATGAACACAAACCACTCGTCATGTTTTCATCTGATTGTCAAACACATCCCTTCAGAAAGCAGGTGAAATAGGTCACCTTCGTCTACTCCTAAATAAGTCCAGCCGCCAAACAGTGAACTGTTTACCTGCCATTTGAATAGAAAGGGACATCTATTAAAACACCATCAGTGGAATGACATTCGGTCTACAAAGTAATGTGTATTCATGGATGCCAAGGGAAACCAGGCTTCCCCAAAATATTTTACAATAAAAAAGGAACTTACTTAAATCCGTGTTTCATAATTTTCATTCAATTCACTAGAGGCTGAATCCATTTCACCAGAGAAAGCATCCGAGCGCGAAAAACAGCATCCCCTATCTGTCTCAGTATGTGTAGACCATGTATCTGATGCTGTCTGGACAGTGAAACAGCACCTCTCTGTCTCAGTATGTGTAGACCATGTATCTGATGCTGTCTGGACAGTGAAACAGCACCTCTCTGTCTCAGTATGTGTAGACCATGTATCTGATGCTGTCTGGACAGTGAAACAGCACCTCTCTGTCTCAGTATGTGTAGACCATGTATCCGATGCTGTCTGGACAGTGAAACAGCACCTCTCTGTCTCAGTATGTGTAGACCATGTATCTGATGCTGTCTGGACAGTGAAACAGCACCTCTCTGTCTCAGTATGTGTAGACCATGTATCTGATGCTGTCTGGACAGTGAAACAGCACCCCTCTGTCTCAGTATGTGTAGACCATGTATCTGATGCTGTCTGGACAGTGAAACAGCACCTCTCTGTCTCAGTTTGTGTAGACCATGTATCTGATGCTGTCTGGACAGTGAAACAGCACCTCTCTGTCTCAGTATGTGTAGACCATGTATCTGATGCTGTCTGGACAGTGAAACAGCACCTCTCTGTCTCAGTATGTGTAGACCATGTATCTGATGCTGTCTGGACAGTGAAACAGCACCTCTCTGTCTCAGTATGTGTAGACCATGTATCTGATGCTGTCTGGACAGGGAAACAGCACCTCTCTGTCTCAGTATGTGTAGACCATGTATCTGATGCTGTCTGGACAGTGAAACAGCACCTCTCTGTCTCAGTATGTGTAGACCATGTATCTGATGCTGTCTGGACAGTGAAACAGCACCTCTCTGTCTCAGTATGTGTAGACCATGTATCTGATGCTGTCTGGACAGTGAAACAGCACCTCTCTGTCTCAGTATGTGTAGACCATGTATCTGATGCTGTCTGGACAGTGAAACAGCACCTCTCTGTCTCAGTATGTGTAGACCATGTATCTGATGCTGTCTGGACAGTGAAACAGCACCCCTCTGTCTCAGTATGTGTAGACCATGTATCTGATGCTGTCTGGACAGTGAAACAGCACCTCTCTGTCTCAGTATGTGTAGACCATGTATCTGATGCTGTCTGGACAGGGAAACAGCACCTCTCTGTCTCAGTATGTGTAGACCATGTATCTGATGCTGTCTGGACAGTGAAACAGCACCTCTCTGTCTCAGTATGTGTAGACCATGTATCTGATGCTGTCTGGACAGTGAAACAGCACCTCTCTGTCTCAGTATGTGTAGACCATGTATCTGATGCTGTCTGGACAGTGAAACAGCACCTCTCTGTCTCAGTATGTGTAGACCATGTATCTGATGCTGTCTGGACAGTGAAACAGCACCTCTCTGTCTCAGTATGTGTAGACCATGTATCTGATGCTGTCTGGACAGTGAAACAGCACCTCTCTGTCTCAGTATGTGTAGACCATGTATCTGATGCTGTCTGGTCAGTGAAACAGCACCTCTCTGTCTCAGTATGTGTAGACCATGTATCTGATGCTGTCTGGACAGTGAAACAGCACCTCTCTGTCTCAGTATGTGTAGACCATGTATCTGATGCTGTCTGGACAGTGAAACAGCACCTCTCTGTCTCAGTATGTGTAGACCATGTATCTGATGCTGTCTGGACAGTGAAACAGCACCTCTCTGTCTCAGTATGTGTAGACCATGTATCTGATGCTGTCTGGACAGTGAAACAGCACCTCTCTGTCTCAGTATGTGTAGACCATGTATCTGATGCTGTCTGGTCAGTGAAACAGCACCTCTCTGTCTCAGTATGTGTAGACCATGTATCTGATGCTGTCTGGACAGTGAAACAGCACCTCTCTGTCTCAGTATGTGTAGACCATGTATCTGATGCTGTCTGGTCAGTGAAACAGCACCTCTCTGTCTCAGTATGTGTAGACCATGTATCTGATGCTGTCTGGACAGTACCTCTCTGTCTCAGTATGTGTAGACCATGTATCTGATGCTGTCTGGACAGTGAAACAGCACCTCTCTCTCTCAGTATGTGTAGACCATGTATCTGATGCTGTCTGGACAGGGAAACAGCACCTCTCTGTCTCAGTATGTGTAGACCATGTATCTGATGCTGTCTGGACAGTGAAACAGCACCTCTCTGTCTCAGTATGTGTAGACCATGTATCTGATGCTGTCTGGACAGGGAAACAGCACCTCTCTGTCTCAGTATGTGTAGACCATGTATCTGATGCTGTCTGGACAGTGAAACAGCACCTCTCTGTCTCAGTATGTGTAGACCATGTATCTGATGCTGTCTGGACAGGGAAACAGCACCTCTCTGTCTCAGTATGTGTAGACCATGTATCTGATGCTGTCTGGACAGTGAAACAGCACCTATGTCTCAGTATGTGTAGACCATGTATCTGATGCTGTCTGGACAGGGAAACAGCACCTCTCTGTCTCAGTATGTGTAGACCATCTATCTGATGCTGTCTGGACAGTGAAACAGCACCTCTCTGTCTCAGTATGTGTAGACCATGTATCTGATGCTGTCTGGACAGTGAAACAGCACCTCTGTCTCAGTATGTGTAGACCATGTATCTGATGCTGTCTGGACAGTGAAACAGCACCTCTCTGTCTCAGTATGTGTAGACCATGTATCTGATGCTGTCTGGACAGTGAAACAGCACCTCTCTGTCTCAGTATGTGTAGACCATGTATCTGATGCTGTCTGGACAGTGAAACAGCACCTCTCTGTCTCAGTATGTGTAGACCATGTATCTGATGCTGTCTGGACAGTGAAACAGCACCTCTCTGTCTCAGTATGTGTAGACCATGTATCTGATGCTGTCTGGACAGTGAAACAGCACCTCTCTGTCTCAGTATGTGTAGACCATGTATCTGATGCTGTCTGGACAGTGAAACAGCACCTCTCTGTCTCAGTATGTGTAGACCATGTATCTGATGCTGTCTGGACAGTGAAACAGCACCGCTCTGTCTCAGTATGTGTAGACCATGTATCTGATGCTGTCTGGACAGTGAAACAGCACCTCTCTGTCTCAGTATGTGTAGACCATGTATCTGATGCTGTCTGGACAGTGAAACAGCACCTCTCTGTCTCAGTATGTGTAGACCATGTATCTGATGCTGTCTGGACAGTGAAACAGCTCCCCTCTGTCTCAGTATGTGTAGACCATGTATCTGATGCTGTCTGGACAGTGAAACAGCACCTCTCTGTCTCAGTATGTGTAGACCATGTATCTGATGCTGTCTGGACAGTGAAACAGCACCTCTCTGTCTCAGTATGTGTAGACCATGTATCTGATGCTGTCTGGACAGGGAAACAGCACCTCTCTGTCTCAGTATGTGTAGACCATGTATCTGATGCTGTCTGGACAGGGAAACAGCACCTCTCTGTCTCAGTATGTGTAGACCATGTATCTGATGCTGTCTGGACAGGGAAACAGCACCTCTCTGTCTCAGTATGTGTAGACCATGTATCTGATGCTGTCTGGACAGTGAAACAGCACCTCTCTGTCTCAGTATGTGTAGACCATGTATCTGATGCTGTCTGGACAGGGAAACAGCACCTCTCTGTCTCAGTATGTGTAGACCATGTATCTGGTGCTGTCTGGACAGTGAAACAGCACCTCTCTGTCTCAATATGTGTAGACCATGTATCTGATGCTGTCTGGACAGTGAAACAGCACCTCTCTGTCTCAGTATGTGTAGACCATGTATCTGGTGCTGTCTGGTCAGTGAAACAGCACCTCTCTGTCTCAGTATGTGTAGACCATGTATCTGATGCTGTCTGGACAGTGAAACAGCACCTCTCTGTCTCAGTATGTGTAGACCATGTATCTGATGCTGTCTGGTCAGTGAAACAGCACCTCTCTGTCTCAGTATGTGTAGACCATGTATCTGATGCTGTCTGGACAGGGAAACAGCACCTCTCTGTCTCAGTATGTGTAGACCATGTATCTGATGCTGTCTGGACAGGGAAACAGCACCTCTCTGTCTCAGTATGTGTAGACCATGTATCTGATGCTGTCTGGACAGTGAAACAGCACCTCTCTGTATCAGTATGTGTAGACCATGTATCTGATGCTGTCTGGACAGTGAAACAGCACCTCTCTGTCTCTCTATGGGTAGACCATGTATCTGGTGCTGTCTGGACAGGGAAACAGCACCTCTCTGTCTCAGTATGTGTAGACCATGTATCTGATGCTGTCTGGACAGTGAAACAGCACCTCTCTGTCTCAGTATGTGTAGACCATGTATCTGATGCTGTCTGGACAGTGAAACAGCTCCTCTCTGTCTCAGTATATGTAGACCATGTATCTGATGCTGTCTGGACAGTGAAACAGCACCTCTCTGTCTCAGTATGTGTAGACCATGTATCTGATGCTGTCTGGACAGTGAAACAGCACCTCTCTGTCTCAGTATGTGTAGACCATGTATCTGATGCTGTCTGGACAGTGAAACAGCACCTCTCTGTCTCATTGTGTGTAGACCATGTATCTGATGCTGTCTGGACAGTGAAACAGCACCTCTCTGTCTCAGTATGTGTAGACCACGTATCTGATGCTGTCTGGACAGTGAAACAGCTCCCCTCTGTCTCAGTATGTGTAGACCATGTATCTGATGCTGTCTGGACAGTGAAATAGCACCTCTATGTCTCAGTATGTGTAGACCATGTATCTGATGCTGTCTGGACAGTGAAACAGCACCTCTATGTCTCAGTATGTGTAGACCATGTATCTGATGCTGTCTGGACAGTGAAACAGCACCTCTCTGTCTCAGTATGTGTAGACCATGTATCTGATGCTGTCTGGACAGTGAAACAGCACCTCTCTGTCTCAGTATGTGTAGACCATGTATCTGATGCTGTCTGGACAGTGAAACAGCACCTCTCTGTCTCAGTATGTGTAGACCATGTATCTGATGCTGTCTGGACAGTGAAACAGCACCTCTCTGTCTCAGTATGTGTAGTCCATTTATCTGATGCTGTCTGGACAGTGAAACAGCACCTCTCTGTCTCAGTATGTGTAGACCATGTATCTGATGCTGTCTGGACAGTGAAACAGCACCTCTCTGTCTCAGTATGTGTAGACCATGTATCTGATGCTGTCTGGACAGTGAAACAGCTCCTCTCTGTCTCAGTATGTGTAGACCATGTATCTGATGCTGTCTGGACAGTGAAACAGCACCTCTCTGTCTCAGTATGTGTAGACCATGTATCTGATGCTGTCTGGACAGTGAAACAGCACCTCTCTGTCTCAGTATGTGTAGACCATGTATCTGATGCTGTCTGGACAGTGAAACAGCACCTCTCTGTCTCAGTATGTGTAGACCATGTATCTGATGCTGTCTGGACAGTGAAACAGCACCTCTCTGTCTCAGTATGTGTAGACCATTTATCTGATGCTGTCTGGACAGTGAAACAGCACCTCTCTGTCTCAGTATGTGTAGACCATTTATCTGATGCTGTCTGGACAGTGAAACAGCACCTCTCTGTCTCAGTATGTGTAGACCTTGTATCTGATGCTGTTTATGAATTTGAGTGGTTGCATTTCTCCAGGCCCATCCATCAGATTTTTACCAAAACAGAGACGGGGTGTCCACTTTGTTATTATCTGATGCTGTCTGGACCAATAAATAATGATGCTGTCTGGACCAGCTCCAATAAACTAACTAAAATATGTGAGTGAGACTGCACCATTCCTTTAAAAAAAAAAAGAGAAATGACTGACTGGCTGTGTTCTCGTGTGTTTCACAGGTCTGAAGTTTGAGTGGCAGGTGAACGACATGTCAGACGCCAAAGACAGCTCTGTGTTCATCGATAAACTGGGAGGGAGAGGAGTCGTTATAAAACTGGAGGGGAAAGAGGTCTAAGGTCCCCTGACTCCTGATGCTGCCCGTACAACATGGAATCAAAACCAGACCTGGGTTCAAATACTATTCGAAATCCTTCAGATTCTTTCAGCGTTTGCTTAAGCGTGCTAGGTGGGCAGGTTTTTTTTTAACATTTAGTGATTTTTCTACTGATTGCAACAGGCAAGCTCAATCAAGCACAGCAAAAGTATTTAGAATTATTTCGAATAGTTCTTGAACCCAGGTCTGTTCAAAACCCAGATGCAAAAGCAGCCCACTGTCGGTGTCTCCCAACTGAACTGTCCAACGACACAGTATGGTAGTTGATTTGGTCTTTGTAGAAACATGCCTTGGTCAATGAAATAGCTACTCATGTAGTTGATACATTTACTTTTTCCCAGACATCACTGCTCCACGGTTTATATAAATTCACATGCATTTCCTGTAGCTTGGGATCCTAGTATCATCCTTGAATGTGCTTTTATTGTCTATTGACTCTGTTCCAGAACAATCATGTGATTATAAGCATACCGTTGATGTCACACCTTCCGTGTTTGCTGATGTTTTGTTTGAATTTGGAAATGTCACAAAATATATTGTTTAAAAAAGGAAGATACCTCCACAGAATGTCGATGGCAGAAGGTCCACCAGTTTATAATAAAGAGAAACTGGATTTCCAGTATACTGCCCTGGATTGTCTGTCTGTGTGTCTGAGATATCAGTATTCCATTTGTTAGCACAGAGATTGACATTACGTGTCAACAGAACAGTTGGGCAAGTTGAGCCTGGTCTGTTGTTGCCCCATCGGCTAGTTGATGATTTTTTTTGTTTGTTTTCAGTAAAAACTATCTCCCCCTACGTTTAAGTGAAAGATTAACAACGTGGTATTTCTGTGGGTAAACAGCTCACGTAAACAAGAAAAGAATAACTACTCATCAAGCTATTGTAAGTATGACACCGGACCTCATCTTGTTGACATGGCATGGGTCGTGACACCAATTCAGTGCCTTTAAAAGATGTGTAACCTGGTGAAGAAAATCTTTTGTATTGTGTGTAGATTGAAAAAAATAATGATTTAATCCATTTTAGAATAAGGCTGTAACGTAACAAAATGTGGAAAAAGTCAAGGGGTCTGAATACTTTCCGAAGGCACTGCAGATACGAACAAAGAACACCATCACGAATAGTGTTTCACCATTTAATGAGTACGGTGGCAAATAGCAAAGGTGTCTCAGGTAATATTTGAAATATAGTTTAACCTACCAATCAACGTATATCGAGTGCCGTGGAGGGCACAATCTTACAATGTTGTAGTCCAGAAATGAGAGCTTTACTGTCTATGTGAAAAAGCCTGGGCCTCTGATGTAGACTGTTATAGAACTCATCTCTCTAGGAGAATTTCTGTGCCTGGGACACATAGGTATATCTGAAGGATCCCACCCTGTTCACCAATGTAGCAAGACATTTACATTACATTTAAGTCAATTAGCCAGAGCAATTTACAGGAGGAACTAGGATTTAAGTGCCTTGCTCAAGGGCACATCGACAAAGTTTTCACCTAGTCTGCTCTGGGATTTGAACCAGTAACCTTTCGGTTACTGGCCCAATGCTTTCAACCGCAAGGCTACCTGCCACCCTGACAAGGCTGTGTAAGACAAAACCCACAAAGACAACAGGCAAATAAATGCATACAGTATGTGATCTTAATGTCTAAATAGTGATGACGGGGCTAGCTCAAACTGCAGGACTTTTGTGAGACAAAGTGAGAGACAATGCATCTGTAGTGTGTGTTCTTTAACTCTAAACTCTCTCACAGGTGAGTGAATCAGCTTGGTTGATCTCTGGGAACAGGACACACACGAGAGCTGAATAGATCATGTGTGACAAAAGTGAGAGACAAGAATGATCATCACAATAAAGGAATGTAGTTTGAGCTAGAAAACGAACATCCTGACTGAGGCAGGGTGCTCTGCAGTTATCCAACTGTTGACAGGGATAATGTGGCATTTCCTGTTTGTCAGTATGAATGAAATTAGTGGGTCCTGCCTTCATGACTATGTTAGATTTACACTACTTGTCCTAAAGATTTTGGAATAAACGGAAAGCTAAAACGTTCATCGTCCCTGGAAGCTTAAAGTCCTTCCGTTGGAAGGCGGGGAGGGGGATAATTTCATGAATATTCATGAGTCTTGACATTCAAACACATCGGGTGATTAGTTGAGCCTTTTTGAGTGTGTGACCTCACACAGATGCGCTACAGACTAGTGCCGTGTTCAAAACAAAATGGGAACTGGGAAATCTCCGACTTCCATGCCTTCCGACTGGAAAAAATCGGCTTGAACCAATTCATCCAACTCTTTCTAGAACTCCGACTTTTAGACCTGAAGATCACCGATGTCATGATTTGACCTCGGTTATTTCCGAGTTCCCAGTTGTCTTGAAGGCACCATAGGTTAAAGATGGGATCATCATGTCATCTACAGAGCCGCCTGTTTAGCTAACTCGTGCCGCAGGCATGAGTAGATAGCAACGACTGCACGTGTTGGAAAACTCAGCTTTACCAAATTAATTGGGTAATAAATGAAAGCCTCACTAGCTAGCTACCCTGAACTAAATATAAACGCAACATGTAAAGTGTTGGTCCCATGTATCATGAGCTGAAATAAAAGAACGTCCAGAAATAAATAAAATAAATCCCAGAAATGTTCCATATGCTCAAAAAGCTTATTTCTCTGAAATTGTGCTCAAATATTTGTTTACATCCAAAATCAAATCAAATGTATTTATATAGCCCTTCTTACATCAGCTGATATCTCAAAGTGCTGTACAGAAACCCAGCCTGAAACCCCAAACAGCAAGCAATGCAGGTGTAGAAGCACGTTATTGAGCA
Organism: Salvelinus namaycush; assembly: GCF_016432855.1. Classification (NCBI taxonomy): domain Eukaryota; kingdom Metazoa; phylum Chordata; class Actinopteri; order Salmoniformes; family Salmonidae; genus Salvelinus; species Salvelinus namaycush. The sequence continues at coordinate 92,910 of NC_052341.1, read as the reverse complement.
TTTCTGCTTCGCCAAGATAATCCATCCACCTGACAGGTGTGGCATATTAAGAAGCTGATTAAACAGCATGATCATTACCTTGTGCTGGGGACAATAAAAGTCCACTCTAAAATGTGCCGTTTTGTCACACAACACAATGCCACAGATGTCTCAAGTTTTGAGGGAGTGTGCAATTGGTATGCAGACTGCAAGAATGTCCACCAGCGCTGTTGCCAGAGAATTTAATGTTAATTTCTCTACCATAAGCTGCCTCCAACGTCGTTTTAAATAATTTGGCAGCACGTCCAACCAGCATCACAACCGCAGACAGTGTGTATGGCGTCGTGGGCAAGCGGTTTGCTGATGTCAACGTTGATGACAGAGTGCCCCATGGTGGCGGTGGGGTTAAGCTACGGACAACAACACAATTTGAATGCACAGAGATACCATGAAGAGATTCTGAGGCTCATTGTTGTGCCATTCATCCACCGCCATCACCTCATGTTTCAGCATGATAATGCACGGCCCCATGTTGCAAGGATCTGTCTGTACACAATTCCTGGAAGCTGAAAATGTCCCAGTTCTTCCATGACCTGCATACTCACCAGACATGTCACCCATTGAGCATGTTTGGGATGCTCTGGATCAACGTGTACAACAGCGTGTTCCAGTTCCAATATCCAGCAACTTCTCACAGCCATTGAAGAGGAGTAGGACAACATTCCACAGGCCACAATCAACAGCCTGATCAACTCTATGTGAAGGAGAAGTGTCGGGCTGCATTAGGCAAATGGTCACACCAGATACTGACTGGTTTTCTGATTCACACACCTACTTTTTTCCTTCATGTATCTGTAACCAACAGATGCATATCTGTATTCCCAGTCATTTGAAAATCCATAAATTAGGGCCCAATTTTATTTATTTTCTCCAATTGACTGATTTCCGTATGTGAACTCTAACTCTGAAAAATCTTTGAAATTGTTGCATGTTGTGTTTATATTTTAATTCAGTATATTTTAGTTTCACTGTCTGATCATTCAAAAAAACGAGCTCAGCTCACATATTGTTCTTTTTTTTATCTTTCCACAAACGGTGTTGCTTGATATGAGCAAGTTAACACAAATGTATCAAAGAATAGGTCATTTGTCTAGGATTAGTTAGTGGCTACTGCCTGTCCAGGGATCTAGCTAGCTAGCTACATTTCAGTAATTAGCTATCCTCCTAAATGCGGTGGTCAGTGGATAAACTAGCTATGAGTTGAACATACAGTATTTGGCTGAAAACGATCTAGTAGCCAGTTGGTGGAATCATATCTAGCCCGCTGGCTCCTGAAGCCTATGTGTCCACATGAGCTCCCGAGTCTAGCTAACGTTAGCTAGCTAGCATTGCGAATTAGCATTTCGCTAACTGTAAGAAATTGTATTAGATACTGGTAACTTGTTTTACAACTTCTCAACACAAGCTATACTTGGCACAACATGCACCCATCCCCACTATACCCCCACTACTTTGTACCCTTATAAATAACCGCAGACACACACACACACTCCCCTCCCCCATGAATAGGGCCCTGTGAAAACAAACGCACATGCAGGATGCTTTTGGATGAGACTAAGACAAAGAACTGTGTGAAGAGCCAATGGAATGTCGACATCAGGCCCGGACAGGACTACCCACGACCCAGATCGACCAATCGGAAGGCCAGACTACAAGATCAACCTACTTTGCTTGTTGCCTATATAATCTGTATGAACTGTTTAGAGCGCCCTCTTTTCCGACGATTCCATACGAATCAGACAGAAGGGGCCGTGCTGCACGCTTTGCCTGATATTTTTACACTTGAATAAAACTGCCTTATTATACAATTATACACCTCGTCCTATGTCTCAACTTGATCTCCTGTCTCCAGTAAACGTTTTATCAACAAAACTTGGTAAGCAGAGGATGGTATAGACACCTTTGAATTCGGTCCATAGAAAATTGATCAGACAGGAGACGTGTGGGAGAAAGATTCCAAAAGGAGAGGTGACCTGTCCGAAGGAGATATCGCGATTCAACTCACCCAGGAAACTGATCAAAGAGCTCGAAACTATAAGGTAAGCAGATGCCTGTTTAATCAAAATCTGTATATTGTATTATAGCCAATATCTAAATTGTGATCAGGAGTACTGGGGTGAGTGTGAATTGTTGTTAAATTTATGTGGAATTGTTTAGAATCTAAGGCATTGTGTAAAGATATCTGCGAAGTATAAAATCAAGTCGTATTAGTAATCTGGAACTAGTTGAATTGTTCTTCAACTAGGAGTATCGGGGATAAATCTAAGCTTGATGCTGTTCAAGTCGTATTAGTAATCTGGAACTAGTTGAATTGTTCTTCAACTAGGAGTATCGGGGATAAATCTAAGCTTGATCTGTTCAAGTCGAATTAGTAATCTGGAACTAGTTGAATTGTTCTTCAACTAGGAGTATCGGTGAGAAATCTAAGCTTGATGAAGTGTTGAAATGTAATGTAATCTGTTCAAGTCGTATTAGTAATCTGGGGCTAGTGGAAATGGCACCCCACTAGGAGCATCGGTGAGAAATCTAAGCTTGACATTTCGGGATTCAAGTCGCATTAGTAATCTGGGACTAGTCGAAATATTCTTCCACTAGGAGCATCGGTGAGAAATCTAAGCTTGAACTAGGAGTAATGGTATTAAACCTGAAACTCTCCAAATTAATGTGAGTGATTGAACGTTCCACGAGACTGATTGCTACTAATTACTGATATGCTAAATTGAGACTGTGTTGAAAGTGACCGCCGAGTTAAAAGGCTTAGGTCGTTGTCCAGCCGCCGCGCTGAAAGTTGACCTGATTTTTCCCTCTCGTGCTGTTGGTAAATCCTTAAGGGTTAGAATTAATTTGACAATTATTTTAGAAGCGCTTGAATGTACTAGTATATTGTTCCAAAAGGAAATTTCTGAAGTGTTTTGGCAAAATATTTAATTAATCAAATAAGCGAATAACAATAATATATTTTGGAAAATAGTTCCTAAGGATATTATTTCAATTATTTTGGGAGCGCTTGAATATACTAATATATTGTTCCAAAAGGATATAGCTGAAATATTGTTGGAAAACGGAAAAATAATTTATTGAAGATACGGAAATTACATCGCTGGTTTCGACCAAGTGACGGGCTAAGTACACCAAAATAGTATAGACCCAGACATAACTTAACGACAAAAATGGCCACGACCACCGTCCCCAAACACAAATTCAATGAATACTTAGATCAGAGAATGAAGGACAGAGCAGGGGGAAAAATACAATATAAAACCATAAAAAAGTATGGGAGGATGTGAGGCTAAAATGGACGCAGGCAGGTTACCTTAGTGGGGCGGCCCCATCAAAAGGGCAACTCCTCACTATGGAGAAAGAATTAGAGGAAGTAGTGAAGGAAGGGATAGAAAGTGAAGTTGAAAGGAATAAGAACCACTTATTCACAAAGGAAGGTACAAAACATAGGGAGAAAGCAGAGGCAGAACTAAAAATAGGCATGTGGGCAATTGAAGAAATCAGAAGAGCACTCCCTTACAGGAAACCTGACATGATGGGGGTGGTCACTGGAGCCCTAACTGACACCAAAGAGGGCATGTCCAACAATAATGACGCCCCACCTACCACCACAGCAGCCCCATCGGCCCCAACCCATCTCAGGGGCACTGTGGGGTTAATGGCACTTCCCCAGGCTCAGTTCAACTCCCATGTGCATCACCACATCACCCAATACAACAAGGATAAGGGAGGGGCGGAAACACAAGTCCAGTCCCTACAGGTACAACTTTTGAAACTGCAACTGAAAGAGGCTCAGAAGGGGGAGAAACCCAAGAAACAGATGGTGGCTGAAGACCAACAAGAAATCTCACAAATTATTGAAAAAACTGTTTCCCGAATGATACAGCAACAACAACTACCCATCTTTACCCAGCAGGGACCACCTATACACCCACCCCAGGAGCAGCCATTCCAACTGCCGTATGCCTACCCGCTTCAGCCATACCCTTCGTCGGAACCACCACTACAACCCTACTACCCACTACCACAATCAAACTATTCACCCACATGGGGACAGCCCCAGAGGTACTCTGGATCTTATGGAAGCTGTCATAATTGTAAACAAGCTGGGCACATGGTGCGACAGTGTCCGCACCCAATAACCCCGGCCCAAAGCCAGTTTCTGGCCAATAGGGGACGAGGATACGCCCCTAGACCAAGAGGGGGAGTCAGGCCAATGATGTATCAACCACGTGCGGCCCTTCAACCCGCATACAACCACCCGAATCTAGACCCAAATCAGCAATCACCTCCCCCTTTCCAGGGCATGTCTGACGAATATGCCCCATGGCCCTGAAGCTGGCCACCACTAACCTACACTCATCATTGACCTGGACTACTGAAGCATCAAAGGCTTTTGCACTCTTGAAAACAGATCTCTAAGTGGCAGCAGCCTTAACAGCACCTGACTAAAAAAAAAAACTAGTTCCATCTGGATGTTTCTGAAAGGGAAGGATTTACATCATCCATCCTTTTCCAGAACTAAGAGGGGGAGAGTAGAGTGTTGATGTATCACTCCTCCAAACTGGACCACATTGAACTAGGACAAACCACATGCTCCAGGTATGTGGCTGCAGTGGCAAAAGCTATTGGAAAAAACAGCTCATCTGGTAATGTGCCATCCATTGGAAATCCACACCCACCATGGAGTTGCAGCATATCTGATGTGCAAAGAATTCACGTTCAGCACTGTTTAAAAAAATAAATAATAATAATAAAAATAATCAAAAAATCAAAAATAACCTTTTGGTAATGGTAGACAGGTTTTCCAAATGGGTCGAGGCAATACCAACAGCACGTGAGGATGCCAGGTCAGTCATTAAGTGGCTGCAGACTGAACTCATACCAAGGTATGGAGTTCCAAGGCAAATCCGATCCGACAAACGGGTCCCATTTCAGTAACCAACACCTGAGACAGGTGGAGGAAAGATTGGGTATTGTGCACAAGTTTGGGTTAGTGTACAGGCCACAATCTCAAAAGCCTCGTGAAACGCGCCAATCAAATGTATGTGCAGGTTTGAAGTTGATTTGGGTTGAAGCCCTGCCCCTGGCATTGATGGCCATGAGAGCCTCGCCAGGTGCAGGCACCCATCTCTCTCCTCATGAGATAATGACTGGTAGAGTCATGCTTGGTCCACCAAGGGAGGGAGGTCATATGCCCGCCCTTGATGTACAACAAATTGTAATGTCTGATAATTGATGGAACTTTCTGCAGCTCTCTCCACACAGATTCACAAGGTCCAAGAACGGGAGCTGACGGGAGATCCGCCACCACTGAAGGTAAAAAATTGGTGACTGGGTGGGGTTAAAGTCCACAAGAGAAAGTGGCTAGAACCCAGGTGGACTGGACCGTACGAAGTGAGGGAGGTTACTTCACACTCAGTCCAGGTCAAAGGTAAATCAGGCGCACCTTGGCACCACCTCACACATTGCACTCCAGCCCCAATCCCTTCTAGAACACTGACAGAAGTCAGAGCTGATTTAAACAGCTTAAATTCGATTCCAAATGAAGACATTCCTGACTCAGGTGATGCGGCATCAAACTCCGCCTCCCCTGAAAAAGGAACCTCGCCCAGTTAGAGGGACATTTCTCCCTCCCTGGGCAAGGCTAGGGATATCTGGCCCCTATTTGTGATATTCCTACTGATATTTGGGGTGTCCCTGGGCACTTTCACATGGTTAATAGAATAACTATAACCGGATCCCCATGGATGTATGTCACGGACACTCTAGTCTAACTAGGTAATAACAGATTAAAAAAATCAAAAAATCAAAAATTAGAAAACAATAGTTAAAATAAGAAACTAATATGGCTCAAATTGAGAAGGTTGAATAAGAGCGGGTGGAGAGCTGTGCAGAGAATGGACAGAAGATGGCAGTATTGCAGCACTCAACGGTCTCCCAGCCGACGGGGAGCCTGGTTGAATGCTGGTGACATAATTTTGTTTTTTGGAGTAAACATTAAGGTTAAGGGTTTCCGTGTTCCCAGAGATAAGATATCTTAAAGGAGTACACTTATATATATATTAGGAGGATTATTTTCTGAGTTTTATTTAGACAAGGGATTTTTTAAGATAAAGGGTTCTTTTAGTATGTCTAGATATAGTATGGAACACGAATGTAAGGAGGTGATGTAACCTTTTGACCTATCTTCATTGCATTTTCATGTGGTTTGATCACCCACGGGGAAATGTAGTGAGGATAATGAAATTGTGGTCATTTGGAATACTAATTTTGAGGTAAATTGATTATAATAGAGTTTATAACTCTTGACCATAATTGCAATTAACCTCAGAGGAGTCAGGTTTCTGTTTTTAAACATTGGCTATGACGGTTTTGAATGGGCTGTTATTCCTTTTGCTAATCTTACCTAAGTCATTATTAAGAGTAGGTAAGGTTGATACCTGGCCAGAGCCAGGTATCAAACGGAAGAGGGGTACATTGTGGTCTAGGATAGGATTGGGGCCTATTGGATAATAAACGAATTAAAAATTACAAATTACTAGCTAACAAATGGGTATAGAAGTTAAATATATAATCAGATAGAACAAATGAGAAACTGTATGTTAGCCAAACCTGTATGTCCAGGATTCTATGCGTTGCAGGTGAATTAAAGGAGAAGGTGAATCACTCGACCTGGGGGCATATCGCACTTGGAGGGTGAGACACACTGACACTGCCGAATGATCACAGAGTTAAGGAGAAGAACCGTTGCTAATAGAGCTCGGGGATCAACTCCTTAATGAAGAATCCCTGACCCCGACCTCTCAACACTGTGTACGTTCATAGAAGTGAAAGTGTTGTTTGATCTCTGGCTGATGATGTGTTCTCTGGGAGAGGGTGGGGTTTTACAGGACTGCTTGTAGTCCTGAGCTGTCTGATTAGGATACGATGGGGATGTTACCATCACAGTGCTGCCAGAACCACCACCAGTTCCAACGGACCAGGGTTCAGCCGGCCTCCTCCACCACTTCAAGACCAAGTCCCACACCACCACCTAAGCTCTCCAATCCGGTACAGGTAATAAATATAAAAGACATCTCAGATAGTGAACAATTGGGGACTGAAACTGGTTATGAGGAAAGGGAGAATATGTGGTTGGCCTACAAAACACTTAATAGGACTGTGTCGTATGTGGACATGCCAGACCTATTCTGGCTGCTCACCCATTTGCCCTAAGTAATGGGGAAGGTTGGATGTGTATATCGGAAAGTTTAAGCTAAATTCAACCCTGTGTAAAACTCTGAGTTTTGTGTTCCCAGAAGTCCCTCCCCAGAAGGTACCGTGGGGAGTTAAGGCATATGGGGGATATTACAGCTGTATCACTGGTACAGGTAGGGGTATAGACTATGGGAGGCTCCCTACTACTACCTGCATCACTAATGCCACTATTAACTAGAGGTGTTGCTGATGTATGGTGGATGTGTGGACCTGCCAGGCGGTTGACCCCATTTTGAAAGGAAATTGTCGTTGCACATGTGTTTTGGCCAGTCTGATACCACCATTGCCTATTATTGAGGTTATAGCTAACCAACTTCTGGGAGCTGCACATGACACAGAGACTCGGTACCAACTCAGGAGACGGCAGAACCGTGACGCTCCTTGGTCCGAGGGTACAGATAACATGCACACCAACCTGTTGGGGTCCCAATAGGGGTCCCCCACGAATACCAGACATCAAACAGGAATGATGGCCTGTGGCATTTATTGCCCATTTTTGGCCCAGCTATTGTTGATGCTAAGCAGAATGCCTGGATCAATTATATCTACTATAATCAACAATGATTTGTTAACTACACCCACACAGTACGTACGGGGATGGCTGAACGATTGGATGCTACCTCTCAAACCAGTAGACAAAATAGACTAGAACTGGACATGATTCTGGCCAACCAGGGAGGTGTATGTAAAATGATTGGAGAACAGTGTTGCACGTTTGATCCTAACAATACTAGTCCGGATGGGAGCATTTCAAAAGCTCTGAGTGGGTTGGCAAGGTTATCAGTGGAGATGAAGGGTCTTGCAGGTGTGGAGGAGAGTGGACTGTTCTCTGGCTGGGTGGTTGGTTTGGTAAGTACACTACAATGATGGTTACTGGATTTCTGACTCTAGTTGTTGTTTTTCTTATGCTCATGTGCTGTGCTGCCTGTATCATACCTTGTTTGAAGAAGTCTGTTACAGATGTGGCAAGGAGGCTGATACGGAATCAAGCTTTCGCAGGAGAGTGGGCCTGACAGAGGAGGACCCTTGGTTTGCTGTAGTAGAGGTTGTCGAATGAATAAAAAGTGATGTTTGTCCTCCCTGTTGTGAAGGTTTGAAGTTCCCGGGTGGCGACGAGCCCACCTGGTACAGGTTGTATAGAGGGATGGACCTGAGGGTTTAACATTTTCTCGTTTTTTGGTTAATAATGTGTGAATTGGACTCAACAAGGCTTCGAGGCGGTCCATGGACAATTGGCAGCTACGTCCCTGATGGCATTTCAAAATAGAATCGCGGTTGATATGTTATTGGCTGAACGGGGGGGGGTCTGTGCAATGTTTGGTGAGCAGTGTTGTACTTTCATTCCCAACAACACAGCTACGGATGGGAGTCTGACTGTAGCATTGGAGGGACTTCGTACCCTTAATGGTAAGATGAAACAGCATTCTGGAGTGGACACTTCTATGTGGGACTCATGGATGGATGCTTTTGGTAAATATAAGACGCTGGTTTCCTCTATCCTAGTATCTATTTCCGTTTTTGCAGGCATTCTTGTACTTTGTGGATGCTGTTGCATTCCATGTGCGCGCACGCTTGCTAGCCGTGTTATCACTGCCGCCATAGACCCTAATCAGGAAAGGGCCCAAATGTTCCCATTGCTTGATGATGGGGAAGCTGGACCTGTCTATCTATTTGAGGACTAAGAAACTTTTATGTCACGTCTCTTGTGAGACGTGAAGAGGGGGAATTAAAAATTTGTCTTCTGACAAATTTTATCCCATAGCTTTGTCTTTTTTACTTTTATGTCACGTCTCTTGTGAGACGTGAAGAGGGGGAATCAAAAATTTGTCTTCTGACAAATTTTAACTAGTTTATTCACGTCTATAAGACGTGAAGAGGGGGATTTGTAAGAAATTGTATTAGATACTGGTAACTTGTTTTACAACTTCTCAACACAAGCTATACTTGGCACAACATGCACCCATCCCCACTATACCCCCACTACTTTGTACCCTTATAAATAACCGCAGACACACACACACACTCCCCTCCCCCATGAATAGGGCCCTGTGAAAACAAACGCACATGCAGGATGCTTTTGGATGAGACTAAGACAAAGAACTGTGTGAAGAGCCAATGGAATGTCGACATCAGGCCCGGACAGGACTACCCACGACCCAGATCGACCAATCGGAAGGCCAGACTACAAGATCAACCTACTTTGCTTGTTGCCTATATAATCTGTATGAACTGTTTAGAGCGCCCTCTTTTCCGACGATTCCATACGAATCAGACAGAAGGGGCCGTGCTGCACGCTTTGCCTGATATTTTTACACTTGAATAAAACTGCCTTATTATACAATTATACACCTCGTCCTATGTCTCAACTTGATCTCCTGTCTCCAGTAAACGTTTTATCAACATAACTAGCTGAGCTGTTTAAAAGAAAATGGCCGGTTCTGAATCAAACCCTATAGACCTGTGTTTACAAACATTACCGCACGAGAGCGATGTGCTCAATTTGTTGGCAGAACAAAGGGGGAGTTCTTATAGAACGCCAGCTAATAAAGCCTCTTATGAGTGCATTTCACACTACTTTTGAATTATAATTGGATTTTAAGGCTCGTATGAATGTTTTGCTTAATATCACTGGTCCATGCTTAATATAATGGTTGTGTCATCATCGCAAACCAACTGCGTTACACTTTAAAAACACTTAAACTTCCATGGCTAGCTTTGTCTACAACCTATATCAGTGGGCGTTAGCATTCTAGCTAACAACTACTGCACCCAAAATAGTTATATTGCAAAGATCACAACCAAATATAATCTTAGCGACTGTTACAAGCAAGAATCAAAATATCATTGTAAGCGTATGAGAACCCCCCCCCCCCCAAAAGTTATTTTGTTTAGAAGTAATAACTTAAATCTAGGCGATGTTGAATGGGCGCAGATGGCGATGTCTTTCTTACTCCCGCCAAGAGTCGCGCGCATCTGTGCGTGACGTCGGTGTGTTGTGTCAAGCCCTCCTCGGACACTCATGAATATTTGAGACATGAATACATGAATACATGAATATTTAATATTCATGTATTTGCCCCCCCTCCCCCACCCCCCCACACCCCCCATAGCAGCTTTTCGGACGGAGATCCCTCTCGAGATGTAATCAGCTGTCTACTACATTACATACGGATAAAGTGATTGGCAGATGTGATCAGCAGAGCTAGTACAATGGATAATACACACGTTTGCTTGTCCAGCTACCAAACATAAAAGTAAGTATTTTGAAAAAATTAGCAAGAATTGACATTGTCAACAAACGGAAATGCTTTGAGAATAAATAAATATACACAATATGTAAAAACCAGCTCCGCATTGATCTGATCTGTAATAGACTATGGCAGTATAGCGTATGGTTCGGTAGCCCGGACCTCATTGGAAAGGCTTGATGTCATACAGGGGCAAGGACTCGGAATATGTAGTGGGGCGTTTCTGACCTCCCCAGTGGCTGCACTACAGGTGGAGATGGGGGATATGGCATTGCAGATTAGGAGACAGCAGCTGGCAATGAATTATTGGGTCAACCTATACCCATGATGGATATAATATATTACTATTGCTATGATAACACAACCATTGAAATGATTATGCATTTTTGTTACTCTTGTTGCCAAATAAAAACAAAATGCCAGAATTCTATACCAAAATTACAAATATTTTTGATTGAATTTAATCATCTTGCAAAGACATTATCCATAGTGAATAACAAAAATAATAACATCTTCCTGAATCATTTATATTTAAAAAAAAATCTGAGTGAATACAATTGCATTTTTTCATATTTTCTTTTACAAATTATTATTTTATTTTGTTTGTGTTTAGTATTTTCTTGTTTATACGTGGCCCAACCTAGATGTTAGCACAATTTGTTAATACAAAAAAAAAAGTGAACAAAAAAACTAAAGAGGAATAGTCACATGCAAAATTGTTTTATTGAACCGTTATTTTAATAGGCAAGTCAGTTAAGAACAAAGTCTTACCCCGGACAACACTGGGCCAATTGTGCACTGCCCTATGGGACTCCCAATCACAGCCAGATGTGATGCAGCCTGGATTCAAACCAGGTACTGCAGTGAAATGCAGTGTCTTAGACCACTGTTCCACTCAGGAGCCCAAGAGGTGCAGCAAACAAGCATACATACAAACTATTTACATTGCCAGGAATCCTAAAAGAATTCATTATTAATACAACAAGTTTTAATGGCCTTTTTGTTTTTCATTTTAGTTAAAGTAGTGCCGTATTGTTTAAATTGATTTATAAATATGAAATGTACCTAATATTATTAGCAGTTGAATTAAATATATCAATTTATCAATGTCAGAATTTCTGAAATAAATAATTATATCAACACCATTAAATCTGTCCTGTTTTCTTTGTAACAAAGTTCTGTATGTCACTCCAAAAAATTATCCTATAAATACAGATACAAAAAACAAATGAAAAATGGTCTCCTTCTCCATTCCACAGAAATCACAATTATAGTCAATATTCAGCTTGAATCTTAACAAAACATGTTTCACAAGATAAATTCTATGTACCATTTTATATGAAACTTCATTTACCTTTGTTTCTGATACAATATTTGTTGGATTTTCCATGCTTTCTCCCATTGTATATCACCATAGATATTCGACCAAAGAAATCTTGCTGAGGGAAATAAAGGGGGCCGATCCTAAGCCAAAGAAAAAGGGAGCAACCTTCCCACTAGCCATGATTTGGCTGAGATAATGAGTGGGCTGGACATGCCGAGAGATGAGTTCGGATTGGTCTGCCATATAGAGGGGTTCTGTCTATGTGGTATGGCATTCCTGACAGGGAGACACTTCCATCATGCATGATGATGTATACAGGTGTGATAGTCTAGCGTTAGCTAGCTACATTTTCAGATATTACACGTTTCTAATTTTGATAAAGTGCTTTCATTTCAAGCATTTCAAGTGTACTGTTAGCTAGCTAGCTAACGTTAGCTGGCTGGCTCCCTAGCTGACGTTATTATTCGTAACCCAGAGCCGTATTCATGCAGGGTAGTAACGACATGATTTGGCACTGTGTTCATTGTTGTTTAACTAGCTAACGTTGACTGGCTGGCTCGTTAGCTAACGTTACGTGACCTGTGTATAACACCCGTTGAATATGGCCGGTGTCAGTAAACGTCTGAAAAAAAGCGCAATGAAATTGTTGCCAGCAGAGCTGGTTAGGCTATTTTCATGTTATCCAGAGGTAAACAAATCATCGGCCAGAGCATCAAGTGTCCGAGAGCGAAACAAGATGGGTGGGGCTAAAGCTTAAGAAGGTTTGAACGGTGCTGAATGGCTGTAGACAAAGAAGAGCTCTTCACTAGATACCAAAACATTCAAAGGCCATTTTCTCAAAAGTGAAAGCAGAATTACTTTCCCATTGTTCCTCAACTGTAGTGTATGATATACCATTTTGTAACTCTGAGTCTCTACTTTTATCCAATGTAAAAAACACCATTTCACCATTTTGCTTCATAAGACCGAATCCAAGGGGTGAGTCACATATTTGAAACACACAGTGAAAATACAATATTTCAAGAGTCATATTAAAATTATTGTGTGCTATGAATATGGGACCCAATATTTTACTTGTTTTACTTTAATACACACAAGTGAATTTGGCCCAAAACTATTGGTCCCCTAAAATGGGGGAACTATGTACAAAAAGTGCTGTAATTTCTAAACGGTTCACCCGATATGGATAGAAATACCCTCAAATGAAAGCTGACAGTCTGCACTTTAACCCCATAGTCATTGTACCATTTCAAATCCAAAGTGCTGGAATACAGAGCCTAAACAAACAAATAAAACATGCACTGTCCCAATACTTTTTGGAGCTCACTGTATTACTTCCAATTTTATAAAAATGTAGGCGATACATGTATATGTTAAACGTTTGTCTTTTTCTATGGTACCACTTGAAGTAAGTTATCAATATATTCTATTAAAATCAGTGTTTACATAATTGTGTAAAAAAAAAAAAAAAAATGTGAATTTCCTTCTTCCAAAATGTCTGGAATTCCTATTCATAATAGCATCAACCTCATGTCTATACCAGACATGAAAACCCTTTGCCACACAGCGTAACATATTACAAGCAATACACGGAGATGCAATTTCAATTGTCTTTATTCGGCTCATGTTACATGGAGAATAGAGAGACACTAAAGCACTACATTCGGGAGATTTTCAGAAAGGTCCATCTGAGAGCTTCACTCTTCATCATGTCCTTTCTGTGGCAGAAGGTGGATAAAAGGTTGTGAAAAGTAGCTCTATATTCTGGAAACATTTGTATTATATACGTTGGGTCTTGAAATGTAAATTACACAATGGGGCAACTCCAATGAGTGTTTATGCTGCACTAAAACACTCATTCATAAAATGGTCCGAACATTACAACTGTGTTTGCTAGTAAACACACTTAAAAAAACAAATTTTAAAGGTGCAATGATGTCAAATAAAATCATTAAATTAATTTGGCTTTTGCTTTAATTTCAACTACTGTCCTTATTACAATAAACATCTCCAAAAATGATGTAATTGCATTGTAAGTGACCACTGAAACCAGGAAGTGTGCAAATTATAACCAAAGCAACTGACCTGGGAGCTGGGTCACAACTCTTGGTCTCTTGGTCTCACTCCTCATCCTTTCCTTTCTGTGACAGAGAAGATAGATTTTTAATATATATTTTTAAAAATATACCTTTATTTAACTAGGCAAGTCAGTTTAAGAACAAATTCTTATTTACAATGATGGCCTAGGAACAGTGGGTTAACTGCCTTGTTCAGAGGCAGAACGACAGAATTTTACCTTGTCAGCTCGGGGATTCGATCTAGCAACCTTTGGGTTACTGGTCCTTGATTATAAGAACATTGTAATCCTACTGGAAAACCTTGATATTGCCATATACGATGTGCTCTAGTTAAAATTACAATAAGCTTCAACAGGTAAGTAGTATACACTTATAAACTATGAACATCATGTTGTCCCCATACAGATACCAAACCTGTAATGGTCCTGATTCTCCTTAGATCTACTACGTAATCAAGTAAAAGTTTGCAAAACATTTTATAGTTGCAATATTGTCCAATGAACAATTAAAATGAAATGAACAGTAGATTCATTTGATTCTTAAACTGTAGGTATTACATAAAATCTGTAAAAAAAAATAAAATAAATGGTCCCAGTTTCTTTAGATCCCATGTATTACCATGGTAGTAGCTACATAGGAAGGTACAGTGTTTCAGTTTGTAGTGTAGGTACATATTCTTACGGAAGACAAAACTCTGTAAGTCAAAGCATGTAATGAATATCAATGTTGAGGAGTGGTTATTACATACAGTATAATTGTTAATAATATATTACCCTATAACATAATAACTTTTAGTGATTTGCTACCGAGGAAATGACTTGAGGCTATGGTAGAGAGACAAGGTTGAAATACCAAAGTTGAAATTGAAGTTGTCCTTTAATTTGAATTTGTTTATCAAATGAATGGATGTATAAAACTGCAACAGGTATACAGTATAATCGTTGACTGTTATTACACTGTACCTACTTATAAAACTACCATGGAAATACATTAAATGTAAAGTGGGGACTTTTTTTTCTTCTTCAGGAAATGTATCTATGAACCCATCGGGACCGTTAGCAGTAAGCTATTACATTTAGAGTTGATCCTGTCTTGTATAGTTTCAGAACACAATGGACAGCCCGCAAATTAATTCATATAAATGTAGATATTCAGATATTAATGATATTATGGCTATTGGATATTATATGCCTTAAAACTATTCAACGTAAAGGCTTCAGCCATACATTACATGGGGGGGGAAGTCATTAAATTATAATGAATTGAAGATTGAAGCAGCAGATACTGACCTTGGAACCGACGTCCCGACTCTTGGCTCTCATCTTATTGACCTGAGACTCAGCAATATCAGCCCTCTCCTCTGCCTCGTCCAGTTCATGCTGAATCTTGCGGAATTTGCCCAAATTGGAATTGGCTTGTTCCTCCTGTGAAAAATATGGATGATTTTAGTCTCTAGCAAAAGGCAACAATTCATAAATGACAGATGCATCAGTTGGATGATGGAAGGTTTTCTACTTACAGCCTCCTCTGCAGTTCTCTTGAAGGATTTGACCTTGAGCTGCAGTTTGTCCACCAGGTCCTGCAGACGGCTCAAATTCTTACGGTCTTCCTCAGTCTGCACCAGAAAACAAAGGGGGGGGGGGGAATAGGGTCATATATATGAACCTTAGTTTTATTCTGAGCATGTTCATAGTGCAACTCTGATGTACCTGGTAGGTGAGTTCCTTGATGCGTCTCTCATATTTACGGACTCCTTTCACAGAATCGCCACTCCTCCTTTGCTCCAGTTCCACTTCAGTCTCTAGCTCCCTCACCTGGAAAGATGTGATGGATGTTAACACTATTTACAATATTATGTCGTCACAACTACATTCAACATTGAAGCTAGAAATGTTTTATGTTCATTTATAGAAGAGAAAGTAGGTTAGTCTCAAATACTTACTCTGGCCTCCAGCTTCTGGATCTGCTTCTTGCCCCCCTTCATGGCGATTTGTTCAGCTTCATCCAGGCGGTGCTGCAGGTCCTTGATGGTCTGCTCCATGTTCTTCTTCATGCGCTCCAGGTGAGAACTGGTGTCCTGCTCCTTCTTCAGCTCCTCTGCCATCATGGCAGCATCAGTAATGGCCTTCTTGGCCTTCTCCTCAGCGTTTCTGCACTCCTGCACAGCCTCTTCCACTTCAGTCGAAAGCTGGGATGTGTCACCCTCTAGCTTCTTCTTCTGGCTCAGCAGGCTGGTGTTCTACATATGTGTTTCAGGAATTACTTTCATATTATCTTCAACATTTTCAAGTGGTGTATATTTAATAATCTATTTAATAATAATCTATGGTTGTCTATCGATGCCTTTTACCTGAGAGTGCAGTAGCTGAACTCTCTCACTAACATCCAGCAGTTCCTGCTCGGCCAGTTTGCGGCCTCTCTCCGTCTGCTCCACCAGGGACCTCAGCTCATCCAGTTCAGCCTGCATCAGGTTGTTGCGTCTCTCCACAATGGCAATGTTCTCCTTCAGGTCGTCACCGCCACGTAGAGCATCATCCAGCTGCAGTTGAGAATCCTGTGGAGAGAATTTCGATATTGTTAGAAAGAGGTCCCAGAAATACCCCAAGATCTGTTTAACAATTATTTTTTGGGCTTCATCTTTATAATAAAAATGTAGTAGGTCAGATTAAATCAGGGTTGCGATCAATTCCACTAATTAAATTCTTAATCAATTCCATCTCCCTGTAAATTTAATTCAATTAAAATTCAAGGTTAGTCTTTAAAATCAGAGATAATTCATTTCCAAGAATGTAATTCCCAATTCAATATTATCCCAAACAATTATATTTGTTTTACCTTTATTTAACGAGGCAAGTCAGTTAAGAACAAATTCTTATTTACAATGACGGCCTACTGGGGAACAGTGGGTTAACTGCCTTGTTCAGGGGCAGAACGACAGAGTTGTACCTTGTCAGCTCGGGGATTTGATCTAGCAATCTTTCGGTTACTAGTCCAATGCTCTAACCACTAGGCTACCTGCCGCCCTCTTACACAAATATTAAATTGATTTCCAATTCAATTCCAATTCAAACAGTCCTAGTAGTCTAATTCCATTCGAATTAGAAATTCGAATTTAATTACAACCTAAATTCAAGAATTGAATTGTAATTTCGAATTAAATTGGAATTGACCCCAACCATGGATTAGATGCTGTGGAAGTGTTACCTTCAGATGGGCATGAAGACCCTTAAGTTGCTTCTGGGCCTCTCCTGCCTGCCTGTTGGCCTGGCTGAGCTGGATCTCCATCTCATTGAGATCTCCCTCCATCTTCTTCTTCAGCCTGAGAGCTTCATTCCTGCTGCGAGTCTCTGACTCCAGGGAGCTCTGCAGGGTATCCACCACTCTCTGCTGGTTCCTCTTATTCATCTCCATCTCCTCATCCTTCTCCACCAGTTTGCGCTCAATGTCAGCTTTGACCTGGTTGTACTCCAGCTGTGCTCTCAGGATCTTGCCCTCCTCGTGCTCCAGGGAGCCCTATGGGAACACAACACACATTGTATGTAAAATCTTCTAATATTTTACTCTCAGTAAATGGTGTCTATCCCTACCAGTAAATATTTCCCAGTCTCACCTCAGCTTCCTCTAGTGCAGTCTGTATCTCAGCCTTCTCCTGCTCTAGCTGTTTACGGATCTTCTCCAGCTCATGGACGCTCTTTCCTCCCTCACCAAGTTGCTCAGTCAGATCAGAAATTTCCTCTGTGGGGGGGAGAAAAAAAAATGTGCACGTCAGTATCATGTGATAACAAATCTCTTTAATAATATTTAAACGATTGCCTGAAATGCAGGCCAATAATACTGATGCTCTGACCTTGTAGGTTCTTGTTCTCCCTCTTCATGGTCTCCAGATGATCCAGAGACTCCTCATAAGAGTTCTTGAGTTTAAAGAGCTCAGTGCTGAGGGATCTGGCCTCTTTCTGGGAGCTCTCCAACTCAGTCTGAGACTCCTCAAACTTCTGCTTCCATTCAGCCAGGACCTAGTAGAATCATACATGTATTGTAAATGGTCTTGAATAAACAGCATATGAATTATCATGTATTATAATGAAAGTTAAGAAGAATGTCACATAATAATACCTTGTCGAAGTTCCTCTGCTTCTTGTCCAGAGCGGCAGCAGCTGCATTCGATCTCTCCACATCCACCATGAGATCTTCAATCTCATTCTGGAGTCTGTGTTTAGTCTTCTCCAAGGAGGAGCATTTAGCGTTAACAGCTTCCACAGCTTCCTCGGCATCCTGCAGACGCTGAGCCAGCTTCTTCCTAGATTGACATAGATGGGGAAACTCATTTCAGAACAGCTGACTTTATTTTTCTATATATATATATATATATAATGGTTGTATATCAGGTAATTCATGTATCATTCATCATATACTGTTGTGTATCGCTCATTCAGCCAAGGTTGAATAGCCTTGAAAGTAAGAAAACATCCTTACTTTGCCTCTTCAAGCTCCTCGGTCTTCTGGATGGCATCAGTTTCATACTTGGTTCTCCACTGAGCCACCTCAGCGTTGGCCTTGGACATGCCACGCTGCAGCTCAGCCTTGGCCTCCTGCTCCTCCTCATACTGCTCCCTCAGCAGGTCTGAGTCATGGCGAGCAGACTGCACTGCATGGGCAAGTGCGTTCTTTGCCTGGAAAATAACGGTAAAAAAAAGAATACGTAGTTATCCCGGAGGATGAATGTAGTCGGATAACAGATTCTACATTTTTTGTATAAATACCTTGACTTCCTCCTCCAGTTGTCTTTTGAGGTCTTCAATCTGCTGAACGTTGGACTGCTTGCCCCTGGTCAGTTGGGAGACCAGAGAGTCCTTCTCCTCCAGTTGTCTGGCAAGTTCACCTGTTTTCATCGAATTTTTGATCATTTCAATGAGTCTCTTATTGTGGACGTGGCTGTTTATGTGAATGTTCATGTTAAAGTTGTTATACCGTTCTCAGTTTGAAGCTTTGCTTTCTGCATGGTGAAATCATTGATGGATCGCTGTCCTTCCTCAGCTTTCGTCCTGTATTCACTCATCTGGTCCTCCAGAGTGCGGCACATTTTCTCCAAGTTTGTCTGAAAACATGTTTTAAAAATATATATAATGCGGCGCAACCTTGATAGATCATATTTCTGAAACTCAGTGCCATGTGTAGTGCCATGTGTAGAGCCATGTGTAGTGCCATGTGTAGAGCCATGTGTAGTGCCATGTGCAGAGCCATGTGCAGAGCCATGTGCAGAGCCATGTGCAGAGCCATGTGTAGAGCCATGTGTAGAGCCATGTGCAGAGCCATGTGCAGAGCCATGTGCAGAGCCATGTGCAGAGCCATGTGCAGTGCCATGTGCAGTGCCATGTGCAGTGCCATGTGCAGTGCCATGTGCGATATCTATCTGATCTCAGAAAATGCTTGTATTTCATCATTAATCCACTGACCTTAGTCTTGACAATCTGCTCCATGTTGGAGACCACGTCATCCAGCTCCAGCCTGAGCTCACTCTTCTCCTTCTCCAGCTTCTGCTTCACTCTCTGAAGGTTATCAATCTGCTCTCCCAGGTCAGCCACACTGTCAGCATTTTTCTTCCTCAGAGAGGCAGCTGTAGCCTCATGCTGCAGAGTAGCCTCTTCGAGGTCTCTGCGCACCTTCTGGAACTCAGCCTCCCTCTTCTTGTTCATCTCAATCTGGGAAGCAGTGGCTCCACCAGCCTCCTCTAGCCTCTCGCTGATCTCCTCCAGCTCCCTGGCCAAGTCTGCCCTCTGTTTCTCCACTTTGGCACGGGCAGCTCTCTCAGCCTCCAGCTCTTCCTCCAGCTCCTCAATGCGGGCCTGAAATGGTCGGAATTAAACTTTTCTGGTAAGAGCAGAACATAATCAAGTGTAACAGAAAGAGTATATTTTCAACAATAATGAAATACCTGCAACTCCTTCAGTTTCTTCTGAAGCTGGGCGCTCATGGCCTGCTCATCCTCAATCTTGCTGTTGAGTTGGCTCATCTCAAAGTCCTTCCTGATGAGTAAAAAAAAAAGGTTTATTTGAAATATTTTAATGATTTTTTGTGAGTTGTGGTCTTTTCTGCTATAAAATAATATTAGTATGTAAACAGTTAAATGTATTTGTGATCTTACTTCTTCATCCTCTCCTCCATCTGTTGCTTGTCGTTCTCCAGGTCCATTAGGCTCTCCTGGGTCAACTTCAAATCTCCCTCCAGCTTTCTCTTGGCTCTCTCAAGGTCCATCCTCACCTTCTTCTCTTGCTCCAGAGACCCTTCAAGCTGATAAAGGATATATTTAAACAATACTAGGAGTAAACCATTTGCTGTAGCCTATTTCTTTAGGATATGACTAAATATGTAGTCATTTTTATCAATACTAATTTCGATACTCACGTCATCAACTTGCTGTTCCAGTTTGGCTTTGGCCTTGGTCAGCGTGTTGACTTTGTCCTCCTCACTCTGTAGGTCATCCAACGTTTGTTGATGAGCCTCCTGCAGAGCCTTCTTCTCCTTGGTCAGCTTGGCAATGATTTCGTCCAGAGCTGCCATCTCCTCAGTCAGGTTTTTAACCTAAAGAATACACTAGTGTCATTACACTTTCATCCACACCAATTATTTGTAGTTTTAACAACCCAAGAATGAAGAGAAACTTTGACCTTGTTCTCTGTGGCATGCTTCTCCTTCTCCACTTTAGCCAGAGTGAGCTCCAGATCATCAATGTCCTTCTTGAGTTCTGAGCACTCATCTTCCAGCTTCCTCTTCTTAGCAGTCAGCTCTGAATTCATCTCCTCCTCATCCTCCAGTCTCTCTGTCAGCTCTTTGGCTTTGGCCTCAAGCTGGATCTTATTCTTGATCAGCCCCTCACATCTCTCTTCAGCGTCACCAAGAGTGTCTTCTGACTGTCAACGTGTCAACATATTGTAAGCATATATCAAATCCTTCAAATTTCAGAAATTTGGTTGGTTGTAAAATATTCTGTATTCATTAATTGTATGACATATTGATTTATCAAATCATGTCTTATCCCTCTCTTTGTTTTTCCATGTCTCTTGCTGAATCCCAAACCAGTCCCTTCCCGTAAAGCCCTCGATTTGCACGTTCACAAGTGTTTCCGCCATATTCACAAAGCTGAGGGAGTGAGAATTATCAAGGGGGTAAGGGCTAATTAGAGACCCTCCGATAGCCACTTTAACCAGCACTGCTGTAGGCTCCAGGGCAAAGTGCTATCCCAACATGCATCATGTTTGGACTTGGCCCAATTTCATATGAAAAAATGGAAAGTCTTGCCTAATGATATGACATGTGCATTTGTTTGGCTTATTATCGAGGTGTGAAACATGTAACAAAATGAAAATGTTTAACTGTTATTGAGGTTAAAGATTTTGTTCATCTTGTATCTTGTTATATCTTTGAAAGAATTTATAAAATACATTTTCATTATTGTACTTTTTTCCTTAAATTGCATCGTTGAAGTCACGAATGTGTCCTGTAGTTGGACCGGGTTAATTCCATGCCGCTCTGGAAGGCACCCTTTGAGGTTTGCCAGCAAGTGTGGCAACAGATGAACCTTCAAAGGAGTTAAGGCTGGTTTGGGATTGGACCTCAGTCATGCTAAGAACTCGAAAGGCCATTATTTACACAGGATGTGACTGCAGCAAAGGGACGAGTTAAAGTTACATCAAAGTCGTTTAGAAATGTGACTTTTACTCACAGATAGGACTGCCATTTGCAGGTCATTCTTCTCTTGGAGAAGGGAGACCATCTTCTCTTCCAGCTCCTTTCTACGGGCGTCCGTTTTAGCAAAAAGCTCTTTAAGCTTCAGGAATTCTTCCTTCATGTTGGCCATCTCTTTCTCAGTCTCTGCTGAAACCAGCAGAGGTTTGATCTTGAAGAACATTTTCATCCAGGGCCAATTCTTGACACCCATGAAGGCACGAATGTTCCATTGGATCACAAGCAAAGCATCCCTGTGAATTGTTATAAAATTAGCTTGTTATACAACCTTTTCCACCTCCACCATATTGTCTGCAGAAGTTCTATTTATTGTTTTTCCAACCTGCGGTCAACAATTTTCTGGAACTCAATCCTGGCAAGTAGACCACGTGATCTGGCCTGCATGCCAGTGATGATGAGAGCGAGACGGTCGTCTCTCATCTCCTCAAGGGTACCCAGGAGACCAGCCTTAAAGAACACCTAATAAAGATATACAGAGACATATAAAGGTGAATAGACAGACAGACAGACAGACAGACAGACAGACAGACAGACAGACAGACAGACACAGACAGACAGACAGACAGATCAATGATTTTACCGTGTATATGGTTAAGGACGAATCACAGAATTCCATTCAGATCAGCTGGAGGGGCCAGCCAATTAATTATATTCCTGAGCACTCAATAACAGCAGGGGGCAGTAAATCACCAACCAGGTGGTTTTTATACCTCTAGGTGATGCACTCTAGCTCAGTAGGCGCTTGTATGAACCTTTTCAGTTTATTTACAAACTTCCAATAATACACTCATGGAAATATAAGAAAACGTAATTGACTTCTTTAAAATAGATAGTCCTCAATGGCGCTGGCCATTCTGTCATAGAAGTGGGCGTGCATCAGTTCTCTAGTACAACTCTATGGGTATTGCTCAGTTTGGCCTGGTTTTGGTGATAGTGGTGTAATGGCAATATGTTGCTAGGACCCTTTTTGTTGGTCCTATCTTTCCCTCCTGATCCGACAGGCCATATTGCCTTCCATCTATTTAGAGAACTTACCTTAGTGTGTCCTAATCTGTACTGGGTGTGGTCAATGTCCAGAGAGCCCAGCAGTTTTTCTGCCGCCTTCACGTTGTCAATGAACTGACCCTCGGGGATAGCATTTGGGTTGAGGATGCGGTATCTGAATTAAAATCACCAAACAATTATCTTCAATAGACATTACAAGTCAAAAGTTAGGACACATTAACTCATTCCAGGGTTTTTCTTTATTTTTTTACTATTTTCTACATCAAAACTATGAAATAAAACATATGGAATCATGTAGTAACCAAAAAAGTGTTAAATAAATCAAAATATATTTTATGTTTGAGATAGTAGCCACCCTTTGTCTTGATGACAGCTTTGCATACTCTTGACATTCTCAACCAGCTTCATGAGGTAGTCACCTGGAATGCATTTAAATTTACAGGTGTGTCTTGTTAAAAGTTAGTTTGTGGAATTTCTTTCCTTTTAAATGTATTTGCGCCATTCAGTTGTATTGTGATAAGGTAGGGGTGGTAAACAGAAGATAGCCTTATTTGGTAAAAGACCAAGTCCATATTATGGCAAGAACAGCTCAAATAAGCAAAAAGAAACGACAGTCCATCATTACTTTAAGACATGAAGGTAAGTCAATCCGGAAAATGTCAAGAACTTTGAATGTTTCTTCAAGTGTAGTCGCAAAAACCATCAAGCGCTATGATGAAACTGGCTCTCATGAGGACCGCCACAGGAAAGGAAGACCCAAAGTTACCTCTGCTGCAGAGGCTACGTTCATTAGAGTTAGCTGCACCTCAGATTGCAGCCCAAATAAATGCTTCACAGAGTTCAAGTAAGAGACACATCTCAACATCAACTGTTCAGAGGAGACTGCGTGAATCAGGCCTTCATGGTCGAATTGCTGCAAAGAAACCACTACTAAAGGACACCAATAAGAAGAAGAGACTTGCTTTGGCCAAGAAACACGAGCAATGGACATTAGACCGGTGGAAATCTGCCCTTTGGTCTGATGAGTCCAAATTTTAGATTTTTGGTTCCAACCGCTGTGTCTTTGTGAGACGCAGAGTAGGTGAACGGATGATCTCTGCATGTGTGGTTCCCACCGTGAAGCATGGAGGAGGAGGTGTGATGGTGTGGGGGTGCTTTGCTGGTGACACTGTCAGTGATTTACTTAGAATTTAAAGACACACTTAACCAGCATGGCTACCACAGTATTCTGCAGCGATACGCCATCCCATCTGGTTTGTGCTTAGTGGGGCTATCATTTGTTTTTCAACAGGGCAATGACCCAACACACATCCAGGCTGTGTAAAGGCTATTTGACCAAGAAGGAGAGTGATGGAGTGCTGCATCAGATGACCTGGCCTCCACAATCACCCGACCTCAACCCAGTTGAGATGGTCTGGGATGAGTTGGACCGCAGAGTGAAGGAAAAGCAGCCAACAAGTGCTCAGCATATGTGGGAACTCCTTCAAGACTGTTGGAAAATAAGTCCTCATGAAGCTGGTTGAGAGAATGCCAAGAGTGTGCAAAGCTGTCATCAAGGCAAAGGGTGGCTACTTTGAAAAATCTAAAATATATTGTTTAACACTTTTTTTTGGCTACTACAGAATTCCATATGTGTTATTTCATAGTTTTGATGTCTTCACTACTATTCTACAATGTAGAAAATAGTTTCAAAAATAACCTGAATGAGTAGGTGTGTCCAACCTTTTGACTGGTAGTGTACATTTTAATTTATTCTTTCCTAAAGAGCACATATTCAACTTAAGAAAAACATGTTTTCCCATCTCAAAAAGGTTAAATAAATAAATAAAAATACTATCATAAGTACCAAATAAAGGAACAGGGTTATCGTCATAGGGTTGACGACCTAATCTTAAATCATCCATAATTCGCCTTGTGAGGGGGGAAAGGAAGCTCATTGTGTACAACAGGGAGTGGCAAATGAATGCAAAGCTTCACAAGGAAATGGACATTTCTAGCCTGTTTATCTACGGCTAACAGTGTTGACATGTTGTGCTCGACCCACTCAGTTTTCCACCACAAAACATCAGAAAATGACCAAAAAGAGTAGAACCAGTTCATTTACACTATGATTTGACTATTGGATGTCCATGTTTTAATTTTCTTCATTTTTAAGGAACAGTTTCAGTTTAGTTCACGTAACAGAGTTGACCTTAATGTTAGGGATATTTATTATTATTACATTTTTTTATGAATCACTAATCACATTAAATAAATAATACTCTTGAGATATTACTTTGTCAAAGAAACAAATTAACTAGGGCTTTAGAATGATGGTGAAAACTTGGATTCATTTTGCTATTAAGTGGGTTAAAATCTTCCCGAGAGGGCGCATAGGATGCACAGCTTCAGGAATGTTGTACTTTTGCAAATCTGATTTATTGAATTTTCCATGTGGTCTATATTAAAGGGCACTTCATTTAATATAACAAGCTTAAAACTAGTTCTACTTAAATAGTCAAAGGGACTCAAAAGGCCCTTCTTTCCTGTTAGAAAGAAAATGTATAACCTTTTTTTTTATTTTACCTTTGTTTGAAATCAGCATACAGGATCCTGTTGGGGAAGCCCTTTCTGCAGATCCTGATGCCTTCCAGCACACCGTTACAGCGCAGCTGGTGCATGACCAGAGGATTCTCCATGGCCCCGGGAGTCTTGGTCTCGTTGGGGATGAGGCAACGCACAAAGTGAGGGTGAGTAGACCTCAAGTTGGTCATGAGTTTACCCAAGTTCTCCTGTGAGTATGACAAATGTAGAAATTCTCCGTCAGTGC
Organism: Salvelinus namaycush; assembly: GCF_016432855.1. NCBI lineage: Eukaryota > Metazoa > Chordata > Actinopteri > Salmoniformes > Salmonidae > Salvelinus > Salvelinus namaycush. The sequence goes on along the minus strand of NC_052341.1, from coordinate 67,404 downwards.
ATGAGTCTCAGAGTACCTCACGAGTCACAACGGCATTAAATGCTGACGTGCCAATCCACAACATACTCACATCTCAAATGTAATGTAATGCTATGTGAAAAGATAGATTGATCTAATGTGGGATCTACCCTGTGCAGTGCAGACACAGTCTGGAAGGAAGAACCTTTCTTCTTCTTTCCTCCAGCCGCTTTGTCCTCACCTGATGACCACATGACAATTAGATTATACATGTTGTTATTGTCCTCACCTGATAACAATTAGATTATACATGTTGTTATTGTCCTCACCTGATAACAATTAGAATATACATGTTGTTATTGTCCTCACCTGATAACAATTAGATTATACATGTTGTTATTGTCCTCACCTGATAACAATTAGATTATACATGTTGTTATTGTCTTCACCTGATAACAATTAGATTATACATGTTGTTATTGTCTTCACCTGATAACAATTAGATTATACATGTTGTTATTGTCCTCACCTGATAACCATTAGATTATACAGGTTGTTATTGTCCTCACCTGATAACCATTAGATTATACATGTTGTTATTGTCCTCACCTGATAACCATTAGATTATACATGTTGTTATTGTCCTCACCTGATAACAATTAGATTATACAGGTTGTTATTGTCCTCACCTGATAACAATTAGATTATACATGTTGTTATTGTCCTCACCTGATAACCATTAGATTATACATGTTGTTATTGTCCTCACCTGATAACAATTAGATTATACATGTTGTTATTGTCCTCACCTGATAACCATTAGATTATACAGGTTGTTATTGTCCTCACCTGATAACAATTAGATTATACATGTTGTTATTGTCCTCACCTGATAACAATTAGATTATACATGTTGTTATTGTCCTCACCTGATAACAATTAGATTATACATGTTGTTATTGTCCTCACCTGATAACAATTAGAATATACATGTTGTTATTGTCTTCACCTGATAACAATTAGATTATACATGTTGTTATTGTCCTCACCTGATAACAATTAGATTATACATGTTGTTATTGTCCTCACCTGATAACCATTAGATTATACATGTTGTTATTGTCCTCACCTGATAACAATTAGATTATACATGTTGTTATTGTCCTCACCTGATAACAATTAGATTATACAGGTTGTTATTGTCCTCACCTGATAACCACATGACAATTAGAATATACAGGTTGTTATTGTCTTCACCTGATAACAATTAGATTATACATGTTGTTATTGTCCTCACCTGATAACAATTAGATTATACATGTTGTTATTGTCTTCACCTGATAACAATTAGATTATACATGTTGTTATTGTCCTCACCTGATAACAATCAGATTATACATGTTGTTATTGTCCTCACCTGATAACCATTAGATTATACATGTTGTTATTGTCCTCACCTGATAACCATTAGATTATACATGTTGTTATTGTCCTCACCTGATAACCATTAGATTATACATGTTGTTATTGTCTTCACCTGATAACCATTAGATTATACATGTTGTTATTGTCCTCACCTGATAACCATTAGATTATACATGTTGTTATTGTCACATACACCGGATAGGTGCAGTGAAATGTTTTGTTGTAAATTAGTTTTAAGTGCCTTGCTCCATGTCGGTTGAGGTATTCGAACATGTAACCTTTCGTTAACTGCCCCAACACTCTAACCACAAGGCTACTTGCCACTCCTCAGTTCTATCATGTCAAATGTCATTTACTTTAGTGGTTTGTAGTCTTTGCAGATAGAAACATATAGTACCTCCTTCTGCACCAGCGTAGCTCGCAAAGAGATTGGACAAGAACTTAAGACTTGACTTCTGGAACAGTCCGACCACAGTCTCATTCAGCGGGTCCTTGTTCTTCACCAGCCAGTTACCAATGTTGTAGTCAACAGTGCCAGCATAGTGAACCAGGGAGAAATGGGCTTCCGGTCTTCCCTTAACAATCTTGGGCTTCTGGAAGCATGCGTTTTTGCCCAGATGGGTGTCATACAGCTTAGCCTTGAATGTAGAATCACTGGCCTTGGGGAACATGCACTCCTCTTCAAGGATGGACATGATACCCATGGGCTGGTGGAAGGAATGAAAATCCATTAGTACCAAGAGAAAAGCATAGTGAATAAATATCAGAACCATTTTGTCTATGAAGATTTTCCCCTTCGTAATGCTCATTTTAAAAGTACTCACATTAAATGTTTGAAATCTCAAAGATATCTCAGGACACTTCATATAAACGACTACCAAAGACTGAAGACACCAACCCTTTCAATGAGGTCAATGCAGGCAGCCAAGTCCATGCCGAAGTCAATGAACTCCCAGACGATGCCCTCTTTCTTGTACTCTTCCTGCTCCAGCACAAACATGTGGTGGTTGAAGAACTGCTGCAGCTTCTCATTAGTGAAGTTGATGCACAGCTGCTCAAAGGTGTTGAACTGAAATACAAGTTCACAGTTACTTTATTTTTGTCAGCTGTAATGTTTTAGATAAATCGTTTGATGTGGGGTTTTTTTTTTTCTTCTTTTTGTTGTTGTTGTATTTTACCCCCCATTTTCTCCACAATTTTGTGATATCCAATTGTGATCTTGTCTCATCGCTGCATTTCCCAGAGGGGCTTGGGAGAGGTGAAGGTCGAGTCATTCTCCAAAAGGAGTCGCTTCAGCGTAATGAGCCAAGTAAACCCCCCCCCCGGCCAAACCCTCCCGTAACCCGGCCGAACCCTCCCGTAACCCGGGCCGAACCCTCCCGTAACCCGGCCGAACCCTCCCGTAACCCGGACGAACCCTCCCGTAACCCGGACGAACCCTCCCGTAACCCGGGCCGAACCCTCCCGTAACCCGGCCGAACCCTCCCGTAACCCGGCCGAACCCTCCCGTAACCCGGACGAACCCTCCCGTAACCCGGGCCGAACCCTCCCGTAACCCGGCCGAACCCACCCGTAACCCGGCCGAACCCTCCCGTAACCCGGGCCGAACCCTCCCGTAACCCGGCCGAACCCTCCCGTAACCGGGCCGAACCCTCCCGTAACCCGGCCGAACCCTCCCGTAACCCGGCCGAACCCTCCCGTAACCCGGGCCGAACCCTCCCGTAACCCGGCCGAACCCTCCCGTAACCCGGGCCGAACCCTCCCGTAACCCGGCCGAACCCTCCCGTAACCCGGGCCGAACCCTCCCGTAACCCGGGCCGAACCCTCCCGTAACCCCGGACGAACCCTCCCGTAACCCGGCCGAACACTGGGCCAACTGTGCGCCGCGCTATGGGACTCCCGATCATGGACGGTTGTGACACAGCCTGGGATCGAACCCGTGTCTGTAGTGACACCTCAAGCGCTGCGATGCAGTGCGTTAGACCGCTGCGCCACTCGGGAGGCCCACGATTGGTTATTTTTATGAAATATAGCCTACATCAAACACTCACATCAAAGATCTCAAAGCCAGCAATGTCCAGCACACCAATGTAATGCTGCCGAGCGTTCTTAGTGTCCAGAGTCAGGTTGATTCTTATCACCATCCACAGGAACATGTTCTCGTAAATTTTCTTTGACAGTGCACCAATAGAGTAGTACACCTACAAAATATTGAGAGAATGAATTACTAAAACATAGGTTCAACATGAACGAATTGGGACTATTTCCCAGACACAGATTAGGCCTAGTCCTGGACTAAACATCCTGCTCAATGGGGGAATCACTCATTTAAAATATTAGCAACTCTAAACAGAAGTTTTTATACTCACAATTATTAGCTCTTGGAAATGTACAATTTTTTTTTTTCGACTCACCTGATCGACACTCTGACCTTTGGTGACCCATTCATTTCCTACTTTGACCCTTGGGTGACACAGCCCCTTGACTATGTCCGCAGAGTTCAGGCACATCAGATATGCGACTTTGTCGACATCTGGAAAGGAGAGGTTTTAATGGTTGTAGGAGGAGGCATTCTGACCGTCAGATTTTTCTAAGATTACTATATATTAAAGCGAGAGGTTTTATATCCTCACCCTCAGTGCCATCAGATTCTGCTTGCTCCTCCCTCTGCTTGTTCTTAAACTTCATGTTGCCGTAATGCATTATGGCCCCGGTCAGCTTGTAAATGCCATTAATCTCTTCTTGAGAGAAGCCCAGCACATTAAAGGCATCCTAGTGCAGAATAAAGTATTTTTTTTTTTGCATTGGATAGAAAGTTGGACAGATAAACGAGGAGAGATAAATGGAAATTGTCATGAAAATTGACTTACATCAGTAGCCATTAGCTCATCAGAATCATCAATGGAAGTGACTTTAATCTCTCCTTGGGAGATGAAGGCGTAGTCGTAGGGATTGCTGGTGATGAGGAGCATCTCTGAAAAGAACAGTTGAATGTGTCTATGGTACTGTTTATTATGCAGTGTTTCTCAATCTTTTTTGTGGCAGCTAATTTACTGACAACGATCAGTAACATTCCAAGGACTGGTGCTAGTCCACAGACCTGAGGTTGAGAGACACTGATATAGTGTTCAGTACCTCGTTGAGTGTTGTATTACTCACCCAGCAGTTCTGGTTTCTTTTGGGACAGAATCTGGTAGAAGATGTGGTAGTCTCTCTCAGCCTTGAGCTGGAAAGTGACACGTGACTTTTCCAGAAGATCTGATATGCATGAAAAAGTACATGTGTATTTTATTGAATCTGTTGTCAAAGAGATTTCTTCAAACCTGATCAAATGTAACTTTTACTTACAAGTCTCAATGTCAGCAGAGGAAAGTTTCCCAGTGACTCCAAAATGAATTCGGATGAATTTACCCTGTAAAGGTTTTACCAACATATTAATGAATGGGTGTATATACACCAGATAATATGATGATAGGATTTGATAATAAAGACGTGTTCTCAAACAAGAGGGGGAACGTACGAATCGGGAGGAGTTGTCATTCCTGATGGTCTTTGCGTTACCAAACGCCTCCAGGGCAGGATTGGCCTGGATGATTTGATCCTCCAAGGTCCCCTACAAACCAACATCGCATACAGTGTTACATTTCTGTCGTGAATATCTTTGTCAACATGCTCATACAACCAGGAAGTGGGTTTCATTTAGGATGGACATTCTGTCGACCTTTTTCTCTTCTGCTGCACTTTTCTTTCCAGCGACGGCAGCAATGCTGGCAAAGTACTGAATGACTCTCTTGGTGTTCACAGTCTTTCCAGCACCGGATTCTCCACTGGGAATGGAAATACAAACGTTGATGATTGAACATTTCTCCTAATTGGAAATAGCCTCCAATTGATATAACCTTTGGTCGAGGTACTTACGTGATGAGGACAGACTGGTTTTCCCTGTCTGTTGAAAGGAAAGGAAGTATCAGTAAATAGCCCTTTTCCAAATATAGTTTGATGTTTTGAATCTACTTAGAATACAACAGTTGCATTTGACCTGATAGCATGTACTGGTAGGCATTGTCAGAGACGGAGAATACGTGAGGAGGAGCTTCTGTCCTCTTCTTGCCTCTGTAAGCATTGACAACAGACTGATCGTACACTGGCAGCCACTTGTAGGGGTTGACAGTGACACAGAACAGCCCTGAGTAGGTCTGTGGAAGACGAGAGAGGTGCAGATTTAAGTTATATTCATTTGAATCCATGTTTAGATATAATGGAGATATCAGCAGGCAGGTCATGACTTACGTAAATCATCCAGGCTGCGTAACGCTCTTTGAGGTTAAACAGCACGGCGGGCTCGTGCAGGAAGGTGAACATTGCCATGTCCTCAATTTTATCAAACTTTGGCGGGTTTTGGGGGTGGCAGTCAATCTCCTTCACGACAACAGTCTGAAAGAAGAGCAAATTACATTTCCACAGTTTGTTTCATTTCATTTTTCAAAGTACTATTCTATTTAATATCGGTAAAGGAAATAGAACACGAATCATTATATAGACTACATATTGTTCCTGTTGTCTATCCACGTTAAAAATCTTTTTTATTAAAACATTCACCTTCCCAAACTCCGTGTTAACTGTGATTTTGTCCCCGTCTCTGGTGGTGATTGTGCCCTTGACGTACTCAACCTCGGGGTCAGGAACATAGCACTCCCTCTTTATGTCAAAAGGTCTAGTCTGGCATTCCATCCTCTCCTTGTCTGGTTTACGCAGAAAGGGAGCTGCTGCCCCGAACTCCTCCATAACCATATCCCCCATCCTGAAATCTGTACAGGGAGGAACAGAGAATATCTACATCCATCCACAGTGTCATTCAAAAGATCCCATCCTGAAATCTGTACAGGGAGGAACAGAGAATATCTACATCCATCCACAGTGTCATTCAAAAGATCCCATCCTGAAATCTGTTCAGGGAGGAACAGAGAATATCTACATCCATCCACAGTGTCATTCAAAAGATCCCATTCTGACATTAACATTAGTTAGTAAACCTGAAAATTGTCTGTTGAATCAAAATTGAAAACTGTCTTGCTCAGGATAGTTTTAAAATAGTATTTATCCTGTGCTTTTTTGAATTGATATGCAGTTGTATGTTCCTTTCGTTTTGTTTCACAGGGAATACGTGTTTTTGTTGGGTACATGCTAAAGAAGGGAGTTATTTTTTTTTACATCACAGGGACTGGACCTGGATTGGACCTTAGAATCATTAAGTAATGGTTAATACTGTATGTTTGTTTTACCTTTATTTAACTAGGCAAGTCAGTTAAGAACAAATTCTTATTTTCAATGACGGCCTAGGAACAGTGGGTTAACAGCCTTGTTCAGGGGCAGAACGACAGATTTGTACCTTGTCAGCTCGGGGATTTGAACTTGCAACCTTTCGGTTATTAGCCCAAAGCTCTAACCACTAGGCTACCCTGCCACCCCCGTATTAGCAAACTCCATTTTGAATGAGATGCTGACAGATTCTGACATGGTTTATTTAGTGTTAATGGGTTGTGGTGTACAGTTATAATGTATTGTTATGACTGTTATATGTATGAGTCCTTACAATGTTTCATAACTTAACATATATGTTGTCTTTCTATGTGCCAATTTATAATAGGTTCTAAATGACTGATAATAACTCTAGCTTCTTGTAATAGAATACTGTAGAGATTCTCGCTAATATGAGCCACGTTACAATTCTCACCAAGTAGGTCAACACTGGTGTTAGAAGTGGGATGGGTGCCATGGGAACGCATAGACAGACGTGTGAGGGGGCTGATGTGGTCGAAGCATTGGGATGCTTCTTTCCTGTTCGGAGCGGGATGTGTAACGATCCTCACTAATGTGAGCCGTGTTACAATTCACCCCTAAGTGAGTTAACCCTATCAGCGGGATGTGTAACGATCCTCACTAATGTGAGCCGTGTTACAATTCACCCCTAAGTGAGTTAACCCTATCAGCGGGATGTGTAACGATCCTCACTAATGTGAGCCGTGTTACAATTCACCCCTAAGTGAGTTAACCCTATCAGCGGGATGTGTAACGATCCTCACTAATGTGAGCCGTGTTACAATTCACCCCTAAGTGAGTTAACCCTATCAGTGTGATGTGTTTGACGTTCTCCCCAGCGACCCGGGTTCGCTTCCCTGCCCCGCTGTTCGCAACAATACTTACATATTATAAGCAGTTCATAGTCACTTATGACAAGTCTTATAATGCTTAATGATCGTGTCATAATAATATTTGTATGGCTTCAATAAAATGTTACTCTTGGCTAGGATTCTCAATTGGTGACCTGGCTGAAATACAAGTTGATCTCCAGCTAGAGAGACTGACCTGGCTGAAATACAAGTTGGTCTCAAGATAGAGAGACTGACCTGGCCTGAAATACAAGTTGATCTCAAGATAGAGAGACTGACCTGGCCTGAATAACAAGTTTATCTCAAGATAGAGAGACTGACCTGGCCTGAAATACAAGTTGGTCTCAAGATAGAGAGACTGACCTGGCCTGAAATACAAGTTGATCTCAAGATAGAGAGACTGACCTGGCCTGAATAACAAGTTTATCTCAAGATAGAGAGACTGACCTGGCCTGAAATACAAGTTGGTCTCAAGATAGAGAGACTGACCTGGCCTGAAATACAAGTTGATCTCAAGATAGAGAGACTGACCTGAATAACAAGTTGGTCTCAAGATAGAGAGACTGACCTGAATAACAAGTTGGTCTCAAGATAGAGAGACTGACCTGAATAACAAGTAGATTTCAAGCTAGAGAGACTGACCTGAATAACAAGTTGGTCTCAAGATAGAGAGACTGACCTGAATAACAAGTTGGTCTCAAGATAGAGAGACTGACCTGGCCTGAATAACACGTTTATCTCAAGATAGAGAGACTGACCTGGCCTGAATAACACGTTTATCTCAAGATAGAGAGACTGACCTGGCCTGAATAACACGTTTATCTCAAGATAGAGAGACTGACCTGGCCTGAATAACAAGTTTATCTCAAGCTAGAGAGACTGACCTGAATAACAAGTTGGTCTCAAGATAGAGAGACTGACCTGAATAACAAGTTTATCTCAAGCTAGAGAGACTGACCTGAATAACAAGTTTATCTCAAGCTAGAGAGACTGACCTGAATAACAAGTTGGTCTCAAGCTAGAGAGACTGACCTGAATAACAAGTTTATCTCAAGCTAGAGAGACTGCTGTCTTCAATCCTCAACACGTGCTCTAGTATAATGATTTACACATTTAATCACCTTCATCCCAGTCAGGCTTTTTGATGGCCCAAATTCAATTCATTGCAGATACAGGTAAGGCAAAATGTACTGCTGTAAACCACTATAAAACCTATTTCACAACAACAACTTCAACAAACAAGAAAATGCATGCCATGACTTTAAATATATATAGGTAGGCCTGAGCCTTAGTCAAGAGAGTGTATCTACACTCCACAACCTTAGTGTGGAAGGTCACGTTCCTTACCTGTTGTTGGTCAGTGGTCACCTCTTGGTTTGGTAGAAAGGATCTCTGCTGAGAATGAAATAGACAAATACAAAGATCAACATCAATCACCTGACCAGTTATGTATTTGCTGATTGGTGCCTTGTGATGCTGTGGGAATCATAGTTGTTAGGTCCTTTAATCATGAGTCTTCCTCAGCAGACTATGTGCTTACCTTTAGGATGCCAGTCCGGTGCTTTGTGTCTCCCTGGTCTGTTTCTCTCCAGACCTGCATGCCTCTTTATAAAGGCTGTTGCTCAGCCCTATATGGAGATGGGCCGATGCAAAAGTTACTCTGATTATTTTAAAAGATCTGTATTTGGAAGCAGAGGTGTGTGTATAAGGCAGGCTATCCATGAGGGCAGAGGAGGGGACAAAATCCCCCAGGGTGCGTAACCCTTTGTTTATGGCTTCACGATGACAATAGCACCCTCCTCCGAAGGTCAGTCTGACACCATGTACATCCAAGTATGGTGCATGTATGGTATGTAATGTTTGAGCAAGGACAGAATGACAATCTCATGTTCATTTGTATTATATAATAGTGCTTTTTTTTTTTTTTTAAAGCACTCCTAATGGTCATACCACGGATCATTTATCTATTTGATTTAGAATTTTAGGACCCCTGTAGGTATAATAATAAAAAATGTATTTGATCAAATATTGAATTTTGCCTTTACTACTATAGCACATAGAAACGCATTGAATAGCACATTCATAAATGGCAAAAAGACAGTCAAATCATAAATAATAAGGAATACAGGTTTGAAGTGTTAATTCTAGGAGATATATAAAAATGCTTAGGAAATAGTTTTTTTGTTCTTTGACACGTTTATCCCTTTTATTGGGAGGGGCACAACACTTTCTGTGAGAAGACTTCCTGTTTTTGGGATGACTTCCTGTTGCTCGGCCGTCTTCCACCGCAGGTGCGGAAGGAACGATATCTCTAGCTTAAAGCTGCGGTACGTCACTTTTTGGGCGACCCAGACCAAATGCACATAGAAATATCTGTTATAGAGCTGTCGTTCTCATCGAAAGCAAGTCTAAGACGTGGTAGATCTGTTCTATCTCCGCTATTTCTATGTTTCCCGTTCTTAAGTTTTGTTTTTGCATCTTTTACTTTCAGTTTTGTACACCAGCTTCAAAACAGCTGGAAAAATACAATATTATTGGTTATGGAAAATATATTTCGAAGTGGTTTCGATGGTACAATGATTCTCAACACTATAATTGCTTTTGTCACAAACTGAAATGATGTGATCTATTAGAATTTTAGCCACCAGGAAATGTATTTGATCTTAATCAGGAACAGTATGTGTAAAGTAAAATTGTATTGTGCAACATAGAATGTGGCCCCCTTCCAAAACACCAATAACCTGTGCTGTAACACCACTGACACAATGTAACACCAATGACTTGACACAAATTATTTAAACTATTTTGTAAGAATTGTTGACTTTTTTCTCGATATATTTTCCGTAAATAAAATGCTTTTGTTTAATTCATTAAATAAGTATCTAATCAAATCGTGTCACTACATATCTACACATCAGCATCGGGATAAGACAATTTGTTACCCACCAGTTTTTACAGTATAATTGTATTTATTTATTTAACCAGGCAAGTCAGTTAAGAACAAATTCTTATTTAAATTGACAGCCTACCAGGGAACAGTGGGTTAACTGCCTTATTCAAGGAAGACTTTGTCAGCTCGGGGATTCAATCCAGCAACCTTTCGGTTATTGGCCTAACGCTCTAACCACTAGGCTACCTGCCGCCCCCAAGTATAAATGACTTACATATATGTTTTCTTATTAAATAACAGTATTGTCATTCTTTTTACATTTTAAAGTGTTTTTTCCACATGGTGCTAAAGTCCAGGCACAGCATTACCACCACAATTCAAGAAGGACCCTCCTAATTTGCACTGTCACTATGAGATGGTTTCATGTTGACAAGAGGACATTTCAGATTATTTCAAGACAACTGCATCTGTACTCCTTTGTTCGCCAAGACAAGGTCACCGTCCGATCCATTGTCACAGAGTAACAGCCACTGTAAGTATAACCCTAGGCCCCATCTTGTTTACGTGTCTTTGTCCCTTCCCTTTATCCTTGAGGACAAAGATAAACCTGTGAAATTGTTCTTGGATTCCAACTGAGGCACTTCAATGTGTTTGACTGTCTGGGCCTCGCCATCTGACATTGTGATAGCCGTGGCCTGTTCGCAAAGGTCTCACATAAATACATCTAGGCCATACGTGAAAGAACACTTGGCGCCTTCCTTAACCCTTGTGTGGTGTTCACGTGCTTGTTATTCACCCACAACATTATAGGGTTTTTAAAACAATACAGCCATAACAATTTACATCAAAATACTTCATACTTAGATGTTGACTTATATCAATTACAAGCAATATAGACAGCATTACAAGGTTAATATTTGCCATTTACCTGCTAGATCACATCAATCAATAAAAGCGCTATTCGTTTTTTTTTGTTGTTGATCAAATTAGATTTTTGTAAACAAATTAATTATAATCAAGACAGGGGTGGAATAAATCATGTTTATCTTGAACAAATATAAATTAAACAAGGTTTTCATCACAATTGATTTTTATTGCTTTGAACTGAACAAATTTGAAGGACAAATTTTACGTACAGTATTTTATGGAAATGAAAAATGAGCACAAATTGAACACAAATTAAGGCCGGTCGACACCCCACATGAGGGACAGAGTTTTACTGTGTGTGTATTGCAAATGTATTTCTTGTACTTGATGCATGTGTACTGTGTCTTCCTGTCCTTCTTCTTCTTCTTCCTTCACATCACAGCGCTTCTTCTTCTTGTTGCTACCGGCTGCAATCTAGAATGATAAAAACCCTGAGTTCAGGCATTTTACTAACACCTCATTCATTCACTCACGTATATAAACTCAGCAAAAAAAGAAACGTCCTCTCACTGTCAACTGCGTTTATTTTCAGCAAACTTAACGTGTAAATATTTGTATGAACATAACCAGATTCAACAACTGAGACATAAACTGAACAAGTTCCACAGACATGTGACTAACAGAAATGGAATAATGTGTCCCTGAACGAAGGGAGGGTCAAAATCAAAAGTAACAGTCAGTATCTGGTGTGGCCACCAGCTGCATTAAGTACTGCAGTGCACCTCCTCCTCATGGACTGCACCAGATTTGCCAGTTCTTGCTGTGAGATGTTACCCCACTCTTCCACCAAGGCACCTGTGTAACGGTTCTCGTGGGCTGAAGGAAGAGTGGACCAAGGTGCAGCGTTTCAAGTGTTCATGATTTAATCCAAAAAACCACATTGAACAAAAACAACAAACAGGAAAACGAAAGGGAAACAGTCCTGTCAGGTGCAGACACAAAACAGAAAACAACTACACACAAAACACAGGTGGAAAAAGGCTACCTAAGTATGGTTCTCAATCAGAGACAACGATAGACAGCTGCCTCTGATTGAGAACCACACCCGGCCAAACACATAGAAATAGAAAACATAGAACAAAAACATAGAATGCCCACCCCAACTCACGCCCTGACCAACCAAAATAGAGACATAAAAAGGAACTCTAAGGTCAGGGCGTGACAACCTGCAAGTTCCTGGACATTTCTGGGGGCAATGGCCCTCACCCTCCGATCCAACAGGTCCCAGACGTGCTCAATGGGATTGAGATCCGGGCTCTTCGCTGGCCATGGCAGAACACTGACATTCCTGTCTTGCAGGAAATCACACACAGAACGAGCAGCATGGCTGGTAGCATTGTCATGCTGGAGGGTCATGTCAGGATGAGCCTGCAGGAAGAGTACCACATGAGGGAGGAGGATGTCTTCCCTGTAACGCACAGTGTTGAGATTGCCTGCAATGACAACAAGCTCCGATGATGCTGTGACACACCGCCCCAGACAATGACGGACCCTGCACCTCCAAATCGATCCCGCTCCAGAGTACAGGCCTCGGTCCTTCGACGATAAATGCAAATCCGACCATCACCCCCGGTGAGACAAAACCGCGACTCGTCAGTGAATAGCACATTTTGCCAGTCCTGTCTGGTCCAGCGACGGTGGGTTTGTGCCCATAGGTGACGTTGTTGCCGGTGATGTCTGGTGAGGACCTGCCTTACCACAGGCCTACAAGCCCTCAGTCCAGCCTCTCTCAGCCTATTGTGGACAGTCTGAGCACTGATGGAGGGATTGTGCATTCCTGGTGTAACTAGGGTAGTTGTTGCCATCCTGTACCTGTCCCGCAGGTGTGATGTTCGGATGTACTGATCCTGTGCAGGTGTTGTTACACGTGGTCTGCCACTGCGAGGACGATAAGCTGTCCGTCTTGTCTCCCTGTAGCACTGTCTTAGGCATCCCACAGTACGGACATTGCAATTTATTGCCCTGGCCACATCTGCAGTCCTCATGCCTAAGGCATGTTCACGCCGATGAGCAGGGACCCTGGGCATCTTTCTTTTGGTGTTTTTCAGAGTCAGTAGAAAGGTCTCTTTAGTGTCCTAAGTTTTCATAACTGTGACCTTAATTGCCTACCGTCTGTAAGCTGTTAGTGTCTTAACGACCGTTCCACAGGTGCATGTTCATTAATTGTTTATGGTTCATTGAACAAGCATGGGAAAACAGTGTTTAAACCCTTTACAATGAAGATCTGTGAAGTTATTTGGATTTTTACGAATTATCTTTGAAAGACAGGGTCCTGAAAAAGGGACGTTTCTTTTTTTGCTGAGTTTATGTAGTTACAGCAGGCCAAGGTTGAAGAGTCAGACTCACACACATGCAACAACATCACTCACACTTACTTCCTGTATTGTAGTTGTTGGTTCTGTGGGTCGGGGCGGATGGGGCACCAGCATCCTCCTCCTGAATCCTCCTCACGATGGCTGCAGAAGCTGGGGTCCTTGGGATATGTTGCCTCCTCTGGATTTGAGGTCTTACCAATGCCTTGCCCAACTCCTCGAGAAAGAGACGTCTCCTCTGGAGCTTCCCTCTGTTCCAATCTGGGTTCAACGCCATCCAGATGACAAATGCGTTCTACGCCGAGATGTCCAAGATGTTGAAGAATATCACAAGATGCCAGCGTAGGGTTCTTCTTTTGCAGCTATAGCCAGTCACCAGCTTGTCTAAATTGTCCACCTCTCCTTTTGAGGCATTGTAATCCATTATGAGTTCTGGTTTTTGATGTTCCTGGCCACAGATTCTCCCATCCCTGTGCAGCGTACTCATGAATACCACATTGTTGCCTTTCTTTGGCACGTAGGACACTAGGGATGTGTCGGCGGTGAACACAAACTTCGAGGAATTGATAGGCCTGTTCAGTGTATTCAACAGCTGAGGTGGGAGCTTGTTTTTCCGTACTGTTCCGACCATTGTTTTTCCGTACTGTTCCTACCCTCGTCAGCTTCCTCTTGAGGAGCTCCTGTCCCAGCTTGTGCGAAGTAAAAAAGTTATTGCATGTGATGTTGTGGCCACGGAGTCCCTGTGTCACGTCCAGGACAACCCACATCCCTTGGTTCTTCTCAGGGGCTCCTCCATCTGGCTTCCCCGTATACACTTGCAAGTTCCACACATATGATGAAGCAGCATCACAGGCAGCCCAGATCTTGATTCCATATTTTTCGGGTTTAGACGGTATGTATTGCCTGAAGGGCATAAGCTGCACAGTAACGTTGGGCCCTGGGTTGTAAAACAGGGGAAGGCAGTCCACCCACTTGTCCCACACTGACCTGATTTCAGCTAGCTTCTCTCTCTGCCGCCGAGCTGGTCCGGTGTCTCGATTATCGAAGCGGATAATCCTGGAAATAATGTGGAAGTTTTCCAGAGACATTGTTGCACTGAAAAGTTATCTGCCAGTTTCTGCATCACACAGGGATTCAGTGGATTTCCCCATTGGATCTGAAAACACCAGCAAGGAGAAGAACCCCAATGTATGCATGTAAATGAGTTTGGTCCATCTCCTTCCATCTCTCTCCAAAAACACGCCTTCCCAAATTAGTGCAGTCCAGAATGATTTTCTGGATGGTGTCTGAGATGAACAATATATCAAAATAATGTATAGAAATAATGTATTGTAATAACATTGTGCAGGTTCACGCAAGACATTGTGTAGTTTCACACAGTACAAAGAGTAAAGAGTGTGAGAAAAGCAGGAGACAGGCAGACAGGCAAGGAGACAGACAGGCAGACAAGCAGGGAGACAGACAGGCAGGGAGTCAGACAGGCAGGGAGTCAGACAGGGAGTCAGACAGACAGGCAGGGAGTCAGACAGACACAGACAGACAGGGAGTCAGACAGACAGACAGGGAGTCAGACAGGCAGGGAGTCAGACAGGCAGGGAGTCAGACAGACAGGCAGAGAGTCAGAAAGACAGGCTGGGAGTCAAACAGACAGGCTGGGAGTCAGACAGACAGGGAGTCAGACAGACAGACAGACAGACAGACAGGCTGGGAGTCAGACAGACACAGACAGGCAGGGAGTCAGACAGACAGACAGGCAGGGAGTCAGACAGACACAGAAAGACAGACAGGGAGTCAGACAGACACAGACAGGCAGGGAGTCAGACAGAGACAGACAGGCAGGGAGACAGACAGAGACAGACAGGCAGGGAGTCAGACAGACAGGCTGGGAGTCAAACAGACAGGCTGGGAGTCAAACAGACAGACAGGGAGTCAGAAAGACAGGCAGGGAGTCAGACAGACAGACAGGACATTCATTAATCTGGACATTAAGATAATTTTAATTGGGCCAACGTCAACATTATCCAATAACTGAATAATTTAATAACGTATTATTTTATAATGTAATAACACTGGATAATGTCATAAAAAGCCAGTTAATTTAATAAAGCGGTTGAGCTGATATGTAACTGTTTCCTGGATAATGTCCTAAGTTGTTACATTATCTGGTGGCCAATACAATATCAGGTGAGTAACAAATGTTTTTGACCTGTGTGCCACAAGGTCCCAGGCAAGGTTGTTATTCAGAAGAAAACAACTAGGGGTCTCAATTGAGTATGATTTATATGCACACAATAATGCGATCATTGTGGGAAGTCAGATTAATAGTTAATAGTAAAACGTTTACATGCTTAAAACTGTTTCCATGGACACGTCTGAAGTCATGGCGGCACTCGGATAAATGTTAAATCAAAATACAAGTCGATTTTTTTGTTGTTGAGAAGCCTATTTTATTCTGAGTTTGGACGTATAAAGTTTGTTTGTGAAAATAATTTCTAAGATGCATAATTTAAGTTTTTCCATAATTCACTTCACTCGCTGCACATGCTCAGATCAAATACACCGCTGGAACACCGATTTAAAGCAGAGTAAGGTGTTTACATGACTAGTGTCATAAATCGGCCCTACTGCCATAATCAGATAAATATCTAATTATCAGTGTGCATGTTAAACGTAATAATTTTGTCTGAGACGCGGCGGCTGTGAGAAGACACTAGTGAAAGTGTGAAGCTGTCTACATGATAGTAATGTGGGGGTTGACATAGCTGGAATGAAAGTGACCTCCTTCGAGACAGTGAAAGTGTGAAGCTGTCTACATGATAGTAATGTGGGGGTTGACATAGCTGGAAAGAAAGTGACCTCCTTCGAGACAGTGAAAGTGTGAAGCTGTCTACATGATTGTAATGTGGGGGTTGACATAGCTGGAATGAAAGTGACCTCCTTCGAGACAGTGAAAGTGTGAAGCTGTCTACATGATAGTAATGTGGGGGTTGACATAGCTGGAAAGAAAGTGACCTCCTTCGAGACAGTGAAAGTGTGAAGCTGTCTACATGATAGTAATGTGGGGGTTGACATAGCTGGAATGAAAGTTACCTCCTTCGAGACAGTGAAAGTGTGAAGCTGTCTACATGATAGTAATGTGGGGGTTGACATAGCTGGAAAGAAAGTGACCTCCTTCGAGACAGTGAAAGTGTGAAGCTGTCTACATGATTGTAATGTGGGGGTTGACATAGCTGGAAAGAAAGTGACCTCCTTCGAGACAGTGAAAGTGTGAAGCTGTCTACATGATTGTAATGTGGGGGTTGACATAGCTGGAATGAAAGTGACCTCCTTCGAGACAGTGAAAGTGTGAAGCTGTCTACATGATAGTAATGTGGGGGTTGACATAGCTGGAAAGAAAGTTACCTCCTTCGAGACCTGTGTGTGCAGGGGGTTAATGCCCTGTATTTTCTTCTGTAAACTCTTGGAGTCCGTTTGACTCTTACAACTTCACACCTGTGCCTAGCTTCAACCTCGGGCCTCTGTAATTAGCTTCTAGATCTGAACATACCAGACCGTGTCCCTCAATGACATGTTAAGGGTCCCATTCCCAGCTGTCTTGTGTGCGTCTGTGACGAAGGGGGAGAGGTGCATTTGAGTCTTGCTTGATGAACCAATGTTATTTATTGAAGGGGTTAAAGGGACAGTTCACCCAAATTATATAATTACATATTGGTTTCCTTACCCTGTAAGCAGTCTATGGACAAAGCTAAGACAGCAATCCATGCTTTGTTTTTGCTTACCTGGCCACTGCCACTTTTTAGCATTTGTGGCGCAAAACCAATGCAAGTCAATATCCCGATATTAGGAAACCAATATGTATTTTCGACATTTTGGTGAACTATCCCTTTAAGGGTTTATTTGCATCTTACTTGATGTACTTGAACACATGGACTCACCTTAACCTTTTCTCCTGGCATCCTTTGTCTCCATAGATTGGAATGAGTGGAAGAGATGAGATATGTTATATGATATACTTTATTGTCCTCCACCAAGATTGAACTCCCAGGTATTCATAGGAAATTGGTGGGGTGTCATGGTCTGTATCTCAACGACTGAGAAAATGGCTTTGATTCTAAAGGACCTCACTTCAATGTTATATCTGATTTTGGTGTAGGTCTTTTTTTATTTAATATTCAAAGTAGTGTAGAGACTATGTTATATTCTTCTCATAACTTACCAGTAGTGGCGTTAGAAGCCAGTCAAGAGGTGGGAATGGTACAGCCCATGTTCTACTTTCCCGTAGTGGACAATGTGAGAAGTGCAAGGAGAACATTCTGAGTTTGCAGCCCAGGACACACACAGCCGTTTCACCCTTACTGAAGACTGAGGAAACAAAAGAAGTGTTACCTCGTTTCCTAGTAGTCTTTTTAATATATATTTTTTTCAATTACAGGTAAGCAAAACATCTTACACCTTAGTGGGAAATAGATGTTACTATATTTACCATCTGTTGTCATATGTTGTTGACAGTCATGTAATTCATGTTTTGTTTAATAAATGTTGTTACTATTTAGTTGATTAGTACAGTAATGTTATTCATGTTTTTTGTTTATGTTTTGGAGGAGTATTAATGTTTGTTTGTTGATCAATGCAGTAATGTAGTTAATGTTTTGTTTAATACATTTTGTTGATCAGTATAGTAATGTCATTAATTTAATAAATTGATAAAACATAAAACTGTTTCCTAAATGTCTCATTAATATTGTGCATTGCTTTGTGACCCACAAAATACAATAGAAATCATCGTTATGCCGTAAGATATGTAGTGCTTAGGTTAGTTGTCCATAATTTATGACTTAATAAGACAACAAAAACCTCCTAATGACAAGCTTAAAACCTCCCAATGGACAACAGTTGTCCTTTATGTTGAAATAGATGTCGTTTGAAAGTGCTCCTCTGGCACTTCTGGGACTTGTTTCCTGGTTTGACACCCCCTCCACTGTTAGGGCAAGATACAGCACGTGACCCGATTCAGGAATCTAGCCGTATGTCACACGACTTCACAGGAGAGCCGTTTGAACGTAAAAAATATTTTTGGGGTCAAGATGCGTATTTTTTGGGGGGGCAGAAATGCCTTCTTGAACATGTGAACATCCATGTGCCTTAATAACTAACTTGTACGCCATCTGTAAATACAAATAAAATAGTTAAATTACGAGCCTTGTTGGTTATAAGCCACAGATAAAGAGAGCAACCTTCCCACTAGCCATGATTGGCTGAGATAATGAGTGGGCTGGACAATGCCGAGAGAGAGGAGTTCGGATTGGTCTGCCATAGAAGCTCGTCACTCTGTGTTGGTGATCCTGTTGAACGCGGCTTTAAAAAAAATATGTCTTGTGTAGTGGAGCTGCATAAGTGTTGCTCTCCACTTTCTGGAGGATCACGTTCTATCAGTTGGGTTGCCACGTTCTATCGGTTGGCTTGCCACGTTCTATCGTTTCTGTTGCCACGTTCTATCGTTTCTGTTGCCACGTTCTATCGTTTCTGTTGCCACGTTCTATCGGTTGGGTTGCCACGTTCTATCGTTTCTGTTGCCACGTTCTATCGGTTGGGTTGCCACGTTCTATCGGTTGGGTTGCCACGTTCTATCGTTTCTGTTGCCACGTTCTATCGGTTGGGTTGCCACGTTCTATCGTTTCTGTTGCCACGTTCTATCGGTTGGGTTGCCACGTTCTATCGGTTGGGTTGCCACGTTCTATCGGTTGGGTTGCCACGTTCTATCGGTTGGCTTGCCACGTTCTATCGGTTGGCTTGCCACGTTCTATCGGTTGGGTTGCCACGTTCTATCGGTTGGGTTGCCACGTTCTATCGGTTGGCTTGCCACGTTCTATCGGTTGGGTTGCCACGTTCTATCGGTTGGGTTGCCACGTTCTATCGGTTGGGTTGCCACGTTCTATCGGTTGGGTTGCCACGTTCTATCGGTTCTGTTGCCAGAGACGCGACCCTAGCTCAACACCAACCATTTACAATAGGCTACTAAAATCATTCCGATCCCGATTTAAAAGGCAACTTAAATGGTATAGAAATGCAATAAATGAGCTTATATTTGATAATAAAATCCTTGGGAGGGGATACCCCCCCCCCCCCATCATCCACCCCTGTCACTTTGCCATACCCTAGGTTCAGCTGTAATGACACACACCTACACCCAGGGTTGTCCAGTAGCCAGTCTACTCCTGTCAGTAGGTTCTCTCCTGTCACAGCACTGCAGCCGGTGATCCACCAGCGGTGGGTATAAATGTCATCTAGGGCCTACACACACACGGGGTTTGAGGTGAATGCACGTATTAGGCATAAAGTCGAAACGGAGGGTATCAGGCAAGTATTACTGACCAACCCATGGATAAAAACCCTGTGTGTAGGGTGGGTTCTGTGTGTGTGTGTGTGTGTGTGTGTGTGTGTGTATTCTCACCTCGTATAGTAATGGGGAACAAATTGATTCAGTTACAGACCGGGATATTTTATATCGTATCGTTTTGACAATATCACAATATTATTTTTTGCCTTAGTTTGCTTTTCCTGCACTAAAATTCCATTATTTTTCATTCATTACTTGTTCTCCATTTTCTGTTTAAAAAAGGAGGTACATTTGTTTTTGGGGCCACTATATTTCCATGGCTGATCAAAACTTGTTTTCTCGTGGCTCTCTCTTGTCCTTCTGCAGCAGACATTATGTTGAGCAATGTGTTTGGAACATCCAATCACAATAAAATTACAGTATCGAATCGCAATATAAAATTGTGAGAATCGCAATAGATATCGTATCGGCACCTAAGTATCGTGATAATATCTTATCGTGAGGTCCCTGGCGATTCCCAGCCCTAATTAGCAATATGATCCCTCTTTATTTAGGGATCCAGGAAGGTCCTGTTTATTGACAAAACAACCTCTACAGAGAGAGACATGCCCACACGCCACGTCAACCATGCCCACACGCCAAGTCAACCATGCCCACACGCCAAGTCAACCATGCCCACACGCCAAGTCAACCATGCCCACACGCCACGTCAACCATGCCCACACGCCACGTCAACCATGCCCACACGCCAAGTCAACCATGCCCACACGCCACGTCAACCATGCCCACACCCCAAGTCAACCATGCCCACACGCCAAGTCAACCATGCCCACACGCCAAGTCAACCATGCCCACACGCCAAGTCAACCATGCCCACACGCCAAGTCAACCATGCCCACACCAAGTCAACCATGCCCACACGCCAAGTCAACCATGCCCACACGCCAAGTCAACCATGCCCACACGCCAAGTCAACCATGCCCACACGCCAAGTCAACCATGCCCACACGCCAAGTCAACCATGCCCACACGCCAAGTCAACCATGCCCACACGCCAAGTCAACCATGCCAACACGCCAAGTCAACCATGCCCACACGCCAAGTCAACCATGCCCACACGCCACGTCAACCATGCCCACACCCCACGTCAACCATGCCCACACGCCAAGTCAACCATGCCAACACGCCAAGTCAACCATGCCCACACGCCAAGTCAACCATGCCCACACGCCACGTCAACCATGCCCACACCCCAAGTCAACCATGCCCACACGCCAAGTCAACCATGCCCACACGCCAAGTCAACCATGCCCACACGCCAAGTCAACCATGCCCACACGCCAAGTCAACCATGCCCACACGCCACGTCAACCATGCCCACACCCCAAGTCAACCATGCCCACACGCCAAGTCAACCATGCCCACACGCCAAGTCAACCATGCCCGCACGCCAAGTCAACCATGCCCGCACCCCAAGTCAACCATGCCCACACGCCAAGTCAACCATGCCCACACGCCACGTCAACCATGCCCACACGCCACGTCAACCATGCCCACACGCCACGTCAACCATGCCCACACGCCACGTCAACCATGCCCACACGCCACGTCAACCATGGGGTTGTTGGGGTGTTGGCATTGGGGTGTTGGCATGGTTGACTTGGGGTGCGGGCATGGTTGACTTGGCGTGTGGACATGGTTGACTTGGCGTGTGGGCATGGTTGACTTGGCGTGTGGGCATGGTTGACTTGGCGTGTGGGCATGGTTGACTTGGCGTGTGGGCATGGTTGACTTGGCGTGTGGGCATGGTTGACTTGGCGTGTGGGCATGGTTGACTTGGCGTGTGGGCATGGTTGACTTGGCGTGTGGGCATGGTTGACTTGGCGTGTGGGCATGGTTGACTTGGCGTGTGGGCATGGTTGACTTGGCGTGTGGGCATGGTTGACTTGGCGTGTGGGCATGGTTGACTTGGGGTGCGGGCATGGTTGACTTGGGGTGCGGGCATGGTTGACTTGGGGTGCGGGCATGGTTGACTTGGGGTGCGGGCATGGTTGACTTGGGGTGCGGGCATGGTTGACTTGGGGTGCGGGCATGGTTGACTTGGCGTGCGGGCATGGTTGACTTGGCGTGCGGGCATGGTTGACTTGGCGTGCGGGCATGGTTGACTTGGCGTGCGGGCATGGTTGACTTGGGGTGCGGGCATGGTTGACTTGGCGTGCGGGCATGGTTGACTTGGCGTGTTGGCATGGTTGACTTGGCGTGTTGGCATGGTTGACTTGGCGTGTTGGCATGGTTGACTTGGCGTGTTGGCATGGTTGACTTGGGGTGTGGGCATGGTTGACTTGGGGTGTGGGCATGGTTGACTTGGGGTGTGGGCATGGTTGACTTGGGGTGCGGGCATGGTTGACTTGGGGTGCGGGCATGGTTGACTTGGGGTGCGGGCATGGTTGACTTGGGGTGCGGGCATGGTTGACTTGGGGTGCGGGCATGGTTGACTTGGGGTGCGGGCATGGTTGACTTGGGGTGCGGGCATGGTTGACTTGGGGTGCGGGCATGGTTGACTTGGGGTGCGGGCATGGTTGACTTGGGGTGCGGGCATGGTTGACTTGGGGTGCGGGCATGGTTGACTTGGGGTGCGGGCATGGTTGACTTGGGGTGCGGGCATGGTTGACTTGGCGTGTGGGCATGGTTGACTTGGCGTGTGGGCATGGTTGACTTGGCGTGTGGACATGGTTGACTTGGCGTGTGGGCATGGTTGACTTGGCGTGTGGGCATGGTTGACTTGGCGTGTGGGCATGGTTGACTTGGGGTGTGGGCATGGTTGACTTGGGGTGTGGGCATGATTGACTTGGGGTGTGGGCATGGTTGACTTGGGGTGTGGGCATGCCCACACTGTCACGCCCTGGCCATAGAGAGGTTTTTTAGAGAGGCCATAGAGAGGTTTATAGAGAGGTTTTTATTCTCTATTTTGGTTAGGCCAGGGTGTGACTAGGGTGGGAGTTCTAGTTTCTTTATTTCTATGTTGGTGTGGTTCCCAATCAGAGGCAGCTGTCTATCGTTGTCTCTGATTGGGGATCATATATAAGTTGTCCTTTTTCCTTTGGGTTTTGTGGGTAGTTGTTTTCTGTTTAGTGTTTGCACATGACAGGACTGTTTCGGTTTTCCCTCTTTGTTATTTTGTTTGAGTGTTTTGAGTAATAGATTTATCATGAACACTTACCACGCTGCGCTTTGGTCCACTCATTCTGACAAGAGCCGTGACACACACCCCATTTAGGCCCCCTCAGATCAGACCTATGCTCCTCCTGCCCACCCCATGGCCCCCCACTCCCGCAAAGAAGGCCTCAACATGAAAGTCACAAATATGTCCAGGCCGTGAGCAGGCAAACAGGCCCAACCCCCACTCTTACACTAGCCCAAGCCAATGGCATGTACCAGATGCTCAGCAGGCTCTGCTCACACTTACTGGTCTGAGGCCAAACCACACAACCAACAACATTGGACACTTTATGGAACACAAAGCCTTCACTATATCATCCTGGAATATCCAAGGCCTGAGGTCATCTGCCTTTGGCCTAAAGAGCAGGAACCTGGACTTCATACAGACATTGTCATCCTACAAGAAACCTGGTATAGAGGAGATGGACCCACTGGTTGACCTCTAGGTTACAGAGAGCTGGTAGTCCCATCCACCACACTACCAGGTGGGTGGTATAGAGGAGACGGACCCACTGGTTGACCTCTAGGTTACAGAGAGCTGGTAGTACCATCCACCACACTACCAGGTGGGTGGTATATAGGAGACAGACCCACTGGTTACCCTCCAGGTTATAGAGAGCTGGTAGACCCATCCACCACACTACCAGGTCGGTGGTATAGAGGAGATGGACCCACTGGTTGACCTCTAGGTTACAGAGAGCTGGTAGTCCCATCCACCACACTACCAGGTGGGTGGTATAGAGGAGATGGACCCACTGGTTGACCTCTAGGTTACAGAGAGCTGGTAGTCCCATCCACCACACTACCAGGTGGGTGGTATAGAGGAGACGGACCCACTGGTTGACCTCTAGGTTACAGAGAGCTGGTAGTCCCATCCACCACACTACCAGGTGGGTGGTATAGAGGAGATGGACCCACTGGTTGACCTCTAGGTTACAGAGAGCTGGTAGTCCCATCCACCACACTACCAGGTGGGTGGTAGAGGAGACGGACCCACTGGTTGACCTCTAGGTTACAGAGAGCTGGTAGTCCCATCCACCACACTACCAGGTGGGTGGTAGAGGAGACGGACCCACTGGTTGACCTCTAGGTTACAGAGAGCTGGTAGTACCATCCACCACACTACCAGGTGGGTGGTATATAGGAGACAGACCCACTGGTTACCCTCCAGGTTATAGAGAGCTGGTAGTCCCATCCACCACACTACCAGGTGGGTGGTATAGAGGAGATGGACCCACTGGTTGACCTCTAGGTTACAGAGAGCTGGTAGTCCCATCCACCACACTACCAGGTGGGTGGTATAGAGGAGACGGACCCACTGGTTGACCTCTAGGTTACAGAGAGCTGGTAGTCCCATCCACCACACTACCAGGTGGGTGGTATAGAGGAGATGGACCCACTGGTTGACCTCTAGGTTACAGAGAGCTGGTAGTCCCATCCACCACACTACCAGGTGGGTGGTATAGAGGAGACAGACCCACTGGTTTCCCTCTAGGTTACAGAGAGCTGGTAGTCCCATCCACCACACTACCAGGTGGGTGGTATAGAGGAGACAGACCCACTGGTTGCCCTCTAGGTTACAGAGAGCCGGTAGTACCATCCACCACACTACCAGGTGGGTGGTATAGAGGAGACGGACCCACTGGTTGCCCCCTAGGTTACAGAGAGCTGGTAGTCCCATCCACCACACTACCCGGTGGGTGGTATAGAGGAGACAGACCCACTGGTTGCCCTCTAGGTTACAGAGAGCTGGTAGTCCCATCCACCACACTACCAGGTCGGTGGTATAGAGGAGATGGACCCACTGGTTGACCTCTAGGTTACAGAGAGCTGGTAGTCCCATCCACCACACTACCAGGTGGGTGGTATAGAGGAGACAGACCCACTGGTTTCCCTCTAGGTTACAGAGAGCTGGTAGTCCCATCCACCAAACTACCAGGTCGGTGGTATAGAGGAGATGGACCCACTGGTTGACCTCTAGGTTACAGAGAGCTGGTAGTCCCATCCACCACACTACCAGGTGGGTGGTATAGAGGAGACGGACCCACTGGTTGCCCTCTAGGTTACAGAGAGCTGGTAGTCCCATCCACCACACTACCAGGTGGGTGGTATAGAGGAGATGGACCCACTGGTTGCCCTCTAGGTTACAGAGAGCTGGTAGTCCCATCCATCACACTACCAGGTGGGTGGTATAGAGGAGACAGACCCACTGGTTGCCCTCTAGGTTACAGAGAGCTGGTAGTCCCATCCACCAAACTACCAGGTGGGTGGTATAAAGGAGACAGACCCACTGGTTGCCCTCTAGGTTACAGAGAGCTGGTCGTCCCATCCACCAAACTACCAGGTGGGTGGTATAGAGGAGATGGACCCACTGGTTTCCCTCTAGGTTACAGAGAGCTGGTAGTCCCATCCACCAAACTACCAGGTGGGTGGTATAGAGGAGATGGACCCACTGGTTGCCCTCCAGGTTACAGAGAGCTGGTAGTCCCATCCACCAAACTACCAGGTGTGAAACAGGGAAGAGACTCAGGGGGTATGCTAATTTGGTATAGAGCAGACATAACGCACTCTATTAAATTAGTAAAATCAGGAACATTTTACATTTGGCTAGAAATTCAAAAGGAAATGATCTTAACAGAGAAAAATGTCCTCCTGTGTGCTACCTATATCCCCCCACTAGAATCCCCATACTTTAATGAAGACATCTTCTCCATCCTGGAGGGGGAAATCAATCATTTCTAGGCCCAGGGACATGTACTAGTCTGTGGTGACCTAAATTCCAGAACTGGACAAGAACCTGACACCCTCAGCACACAGGGGGACAAACACCTGCCTGGAGGTGACAGCATTCCCTCCCCCATATGCCCCACTAGGCACAACTAGGACAACATAACCAACAAAAATGGGTCACAATTCCTGCATCTCTGTTGTACGCTGGGTATGTACATAGTCAATGGAAGGCTTCGAGGGGACTCCTATGGTAGGACAACTTATGAAATCTATTCCTTTTTTACACTTTGGTACCGGAGTGCCAAGTCTAGGACCAAAAGGCTTCTCAACAGTTTTTACCCCCAAGCCATAAGACTCCTGAACAGGTAATCAAATGGCTACCCGGACTATTTGCATTGTGTGCCCCCCCCCCTCTTTTACACTGCTGTCTCTGTTTATCATACATGCATAGTCACTTTACCTATACATTCATGTACATACTACCTCAATTGGGCCGACCAACCAGTGCTCCCACACATTGGCTAACCGGGCTATCTGCATTGTGTCCCACCCATCACCCGCCAACCCCTCTTTTTACGCTACTGCTACTCTCTGTTCATCATATATGCATAGTCACTTTAACCATATCTACATACTACCTCAATCAGCCTGACTAACCGGTGTCTGTATGTAGCCTCGCTACTCTTTTTTCAAATGTCATTTTAGTGTTGTTTTATTTCTTTACTTACCTACACACACATTTTTTTTCTCTCGCACCATTGGTTAGAGCCTGTAAGTAAGCATTTCACTGTAAGGTCTACACCTGTTCTACTCGACGCACGTGACAAATAAACTTTGATTTCTCAGAAGTTTGTATTCAGACTGACTGTACACAGGTCCATATAAGGCTTTGCAACTCTCTCTCTCTCCTCTAAGAGGACCATGCCTCAGGACTACCTGGCCTGATGACTCCTTGCGGTCCCCAGTCCACCTGGCTGTGCTGCTGCTCCAGTTTCAACTGTTCTGCCTGCGGCTATGGAACCCTGATCTGTTCACCGGACGTGCAACCTTGTACCGGACCTGCCGTTTTCGATTTCGTCACTCACTATCTAACTCTGAATAATTGGCTGTGCGCTGACCTGTTGCACCCTCGACAACCACTGTGATTATTATTATTTGACCCTGCTGGTCATCTATGCACATTTGAACATTTTGGCCACGTTCTGTTATAATCTCCACCTGGCCACCCCTCAGAGCCTGGTTCCTCTCTAGGTTTCTTCCTAGGTTCCTGCCTTTCTAGGGAGTTTTTCCTAGCCGCCGTGCTTCTACACCTGCATTGCTTGCTGTTTGGGGTTTTAGGCTGGGTTTCTGTACAGCACTTTGAGATATCAGCTGATGTTAGAAGGGATTTATCAATACATTTGATTGAACATCCTCCCACTTGGTGACCAACAGATTTTCCTCATGCTGTTGTCATTTAATAGGGTTTTTAGTACATTTATCTAAAGCCATCCCTTTAAATACGGTGTACCTTTAATACAAAATGTTCCTTGACAGACCCACTAGAATATATATATATAGAGAGAGGTTCAGCATAGGGGATCAATGAAATATATTAATCTCCTGTTCAGCACCAATTGGTAAAGTTCTGGTAACCTTTTAAAAGGATATCTATAACCTATTGGTCCATTAGATCAGTGGGATGACCACACACCAATTTTACTTCCATATGACGGTTAGTATATCAATATATTTGGACATTCCACTTTCTCACAAGATGAATGTTCGACACAAAGATCCCTCCATTACCTAGTGTATTTTGTTCTGTTGACATTTGGAAAGTATGCCGTCATGAATCTCTCTTACATGTACTGTACTCTCATAAAAAAAGGTAGGATGGAATCCAGGTTAATGACAGATAGATCTGTGTTAGAAACTTTAAAAAATAAATAAAATGTAATACAGCAAAATTTATAATTTTCATAAAAATTTGACAAATTTTTGAATATTCACATGAAAATCTGTCACCATAGTAACCTAGCTTCTGTTCTAAAAGTTGTGTACTCCTGATCTGGTGTACGTCAACAATTTGACCACATCATGTTAGAGTCTTTCCACTCAGACATTTCCACTCCAAAAGTAACAAAAGATCATTCCATTCAGACATACCCCGATAAGAAATTAAATCTTCTCATCCTACTTGTATTAGTGAAACCCAGCCCAAAATGGTTCTTCCTAACTTAACAAGATCCGTGTTGGAATGGAAGACAGAGAGAAAATACAACATAGAAAAGCACATTCAGAGCCAAGCTGTTTCTCAATAAAGAGGAAATTAAAACATTAAATCTCTGATGTTACTGCCGGTCCCCAACGCAAAACATTTTGACTGACGCGTACGCAACAGACAACTTGTTTCTTGGAAACATTGGATGATTTAACACAGGGCCAGTAGGTACGTGGTAGAAATCATTTATCAAAAAAGATCAAATCACAGAATAAGTCAAACTTTCTCCCTAAAACGGTGTTTGACACAATATCCTAAAAAAAACTAAAACCCACTTTTGTCACTGTGTTTAAAAGAGAAAGATCTACAGCTTATTGTTCCAAAACTTGTTTACATTTGTTTACAATCACATCTCTATTGTATGCGTGGGAATACCTGGAAACAGATTTATACAATTAAAAATCACTTGGAACTCATTTCCTCGTGTTTTTAATCTTTTATGTCAAACAATAATACAAATTATATAAAAATTAAAAAAATCCCACCAGGCTATTAGAAACCATCATGTCCGCTTCATGGGCGTGTCCCATTTCCCAATGTCGTGCACTATATAGGGAATAGGGTACAATGTCGTGCACTATATAGGGAATAGGGTACAATTTGGGACTCCCTGACTACTGAAGCTCTCCACAGTCTGCGATGGTGATACTCTTGGAGGTTCGCCCCGAACGAGATCCGAACATCTCCACTTTCCTGATCACATCCAGTCCCTGGGTCACGATGCCAAACACAACATGTTTCCCATCCAGCCTGAGAAGAGGAAGGGGTTTATTAACTTTTCCCCCGGACTGAGAAAGACGATCAGAATGGTCTGAGGACGTACTGTATGTAGAAAGCCTCTCAGCGTAGTCCTGATCTAGGATCAGGTCCTCCCTGTCCACACAATATAATTCTTTATGATATCAAAATGGCATAACTGATCCTACAGTGCCTCCGGAAGGTATTCAGACTCCTTGACTTTCCGCATTTTGTTACATTACAGCCTTATTCTCAAATGTATTAAATCTTCCCGCCCCTCAATCTACAAAACAATATACCATAATGACAAAGCAAAAAGAGGTTACAATTTTTTTGCTAATTTATTACAAATAAAAACTGAAATATTACATTTACATAAGTATTCAGACCTTTTACTCAGTACTTTGTTGAAGCACCTTTGGCAGCGATTACAGTCTTGAGTCTTCTTGGGTATGACGCTACAAGCTTGGCACACCTGTATTTGGGGAGTTTCTCCCATTCATCTCTGCAGATCCTCTCAAGCTCTGTCATGTTGGATGGGGAGCATCGCTGCACAGCTATTTTCAGGTCTCCAGAGATGTTCGAGTCGGTTCAAGTCCGGTCTCTGGCTGGGCCACTCAAGGACATTCAGAGACTTGTCCCGAAGCCACTAATGCGTTGTCTAGGCTGTGTGCTTAGGATCATTGTCCTGTTGGATGGTTAACCTTTGACCCAGTCTGAGGTCTGGAGCAGGTTTTCATCAAGGATCTCTGTGTACTTTGCTCCGTTCATCTTTCCCTCGATCCTGACTAGTCTCCCAGTCCCTGCCGCTGAAAAACATCCCCACAGCATGATGCTGCCGCCACCATGCTTCACCGTAGGGATGGTGCCAGGTTTCCTAAAGAAGTGACACTTGGAATTTATGCTAAAGAGTTCAGTCTTGGTTTCATCAGACCAGAGAATCTTGTTTCTGATGTTCTGAGATTCTTTAGGTGTCTTTTGGAAAACTCCAAGCGGGCTGTCATTTGCCTTTTACTGAGGAGTGGCTTCCGTCTGGCCACTCTACCATAAAGACCTGATTGGTGGAGTGCTGCAGAGATGGTTGTCCTTCTGGAAGGATCTCCCATCTCCACAGAGGAACTCTAGAGCTCTGTCAGAGTGACCATCGGGTTCTTGGTCACCTCCCTGACCAAGGCCCTTCTCCCCCGATTGCTCAGTTTGACCGGGCGGCCAGCTCTAGGAAGTCTTGGTGGTTCCAAACCTCTTCCATTTAAGAATGATGGAGGCCACTGTGTTCTTGGGGACCTTCAATGCGGCAGAAATGCTTTGGTACCGTACCCCCGATTTGAGCCGACACAATCCTGTCTCGGAGCTCTACGGATAATTCCTTCGACCTCATGACTTGGTTGTTGCTCTGACATGCACTGTCAACTGTGGGACCTTATATAGACAGGTGTGTGTCTTTCCAAATCATGTCCAATCAATTGAATTTACCACAGGTGGACTCCAATCAAGTTGTAGAAACATCAAGGATGATCAATGATGCAACTGAGTTCAATTTAAAGTCTCATAGCAAAGGGTCTGAATACTTATGTAAATAATGTAAATAAGGTATTTGTTTATTATTTGCAAAAAATTCTAAAAAAAGCTGTTTATGCTTTGTCATTATGGTGTATTGTGTGTAGATTGGAAAGTTTGGATATTTTTTTATATTTTAGAATGAGGCTGTAACGTAACAAAATGTGGAAAAAGTCAAAGGGTCTGAATACTTTCAGAATGCACGGTATATCCGCAGTCCTACTCAGACACTTAATCAACACAGCAGGCCCTGGTCTGTTTCTCTGTCCGTACCACTGTCTCGACAGGTCCGTACGTACCACTCGGTCTTGTCGGTGCAGATGAAGAACTGAGATCCGTTGGTGTTGGGCCCAGCGTTGGCCATTGACAAAATGCCTAAATGGAAAAAGAAACACCACATTACATTGTAACTAGACCCCTAAGTGATGCCTGGCAAGTTAGCTGAGGTACTGCAAACACACACCACACTGCTCAAGACAAGCCGGGTTACAGTTCCTATGACAACATCCTTGATATCAAGTTAGTGATCTGAAATATCAAGAGGCCTAATTACTTAGAATCAGAAACGACTAAGAAAAGCTAGATTTGGTCAATTGATTCTTTATGGCTGTGTTAATGTGGTTGAGAACTATTTCTGTTAAGTTGGTTACGCAGTAAAGCTCTCGCTGAAACATCCGCCGTGAAATGCTGCCATCTAGTGGTACGAAGGGGATTCATTAAAAATAGCCCAAAAGGTAGGCTACAGTATTCTGCAAATACATTTTGAATCTAGAAAGTTCCCAGATCATTTTAATCTAGCATGGTCCCAGATCTGTTTGTGCACTTGTCAATTCCATTGCAGTCAGTCATCGGCAAGCCATTTCTTTCACATGATAAATGAGTGATTGGGAGTTGGCATAATAGCACAAACAGACTGGCACTCAGGCTAGATCAGGTCAACTTCAACCCAGACAAAACAGAGCGGGTCACTTACCAGGTCCTGTGTGCTTCAGATCGAAGTTCTCGTCTTTGAATTTGGGTCCGTAGATAGATTTCCCTCCGGTTCCATTGTGATTAGTGAAGTCTCCCCCCTATACAGAGTCGAATAGACACACATTTAGAGGGGTCAGAGAAAGGCTTACATGTGTTTGGGGCAAAGATACCATGAGTTACCACAATAACAATAAAAAAAAAAGGTATAGGTGATCATTAGGGGTTCTCAAACTAAAACACAAAAAGGAACAACTAAAGATTACTTGACCTACCTGGCACATGAACTGAGGAATGATCCTGTGGAAGATGGATCCCTTGTAGCCAAAACCATGTTCTCCGGTGCACAGTGCTCTGAAGTTCTCTGAGAGGGAGAAATAATGGTTTAGCCAGGGCTCTCCAACCCTGTTCCAGGAGACACACCATCCTGGAGGTTCTCACTCCAACCCTGTTCCAGGAGACACACCATCCTGGAGGTTCTCACTCCAACCCTGTTCCAGGAGACACACCATCCTGGAGGTTCTCACTCCAACCCTGTTCCAGGAGACACACCATCCTGGAGGTTCTCACTCCAACCCTGTTCCAGGAGACACACCATCCTGGAGGTTTTCACTCCAACCCTGTTCCAGGAGACACACCCTCCTGGAGGTTCTCACTCCAACCCTGTTCCAGGAGACACACCCTCCTGGAGGTTCTCACTCCAACCCTGTTCCAGGAGACACACCCTCCTGGAGGTTCTCACTCCAACCCTGTTCCAGGAGACACACCCTCCTGGAGGTTCTCACTCCAACCCTGTTCCAGGAGACACACCCTCCTGGAGGTTCTCACTCCAACCCTGTTCCAGGAGACACACCCTCCTGGAGGTTCTCACTCCAACCCTGTTCCAGGAGACACACCCTCCTGGAGGTTCTCACTCCAACCCTGTTCCAGGAGACACACCATCCTGGAGGTTCTCACTCCAACCCTGTTCCAGGAGACACACCATCCTGGAGGTTTTCACTCCAACCCTGTTCCAGGAGACACACCCTCCTGGAGGTTCTCACTCCAACCCTGTTCCAGGAGACACACCCTCCTGGAGGTTCTCACTCCAACCCTGTTCCAGGAGACACACCATCCTGGAGGTTCTCACTCCAACCCTGTTCCAGGAGACACACCATCCTGGAGGTTCTCACTCCAACCCTGTTCCAGGAGACACACCATCCTGGAGGTTTTCACTCCAACCCTGTTCCAGGAGACACACCATCCTGGAGGTTCTCACTCCAACCCTGTTCCAGGAGACACACCATCCTGGAGGTTCTCACTCCAACCCTGTTCCAGGAGACACACCATCCTGGAGGTTTTCACTCCAACCCTGTTCCAGGAGACACACCATCCTGGAGGTTTTCACTCCAACCCCAGTTGTAACTAACCTAATTCGGCTTATCAACCAGCTAATTATTAGAATCAGGTGCGCTAGAGGTTGCTAGGTTGGAGTGAAAACCTAGAGGAGGTAGCTCTCCGGGAACAGGGTGGGAGTGAAAACCTACAGGAGGTAGCTCTCCGGGAACAGGGTGGGAGTGAAAACCTACAGGAGGTAGCTCTCCGGGAACAGGGTGGGAGTGAAAACCTACAGGAGGTAGCTCTCCGGGAACAGGGTGGGAGTGAAAACCTACAGGAGGTAGCTCTCCGGGAACAGGGTGGGAGTGAAAACCTACAGGAGGTAGCTCTCCGGGAACAGGGTGGGAGTGAAAACCTACAGGAGGTAGCTCTCCGGGAACAGGGTGGGAGTGAAAACCTACAGGAGGTAGCTCTCCGGGAACAGGGTGGGAGTGAAAACCTACAGGAGGTAGCTCTCCGGGAACAGGGTGGGAGTGAAAACCTACAGGAGGTAGCTCTCCGGGAACAGGGTGGGAGAGCCCTTACCAACATGAACAACAGGATGTACGAATACAATACGTTTTATTCAAAGTATGAATTACACACACACTCTGGACTCTGACATTGCTCGTCTTGATAGGTCCTAATATCTTGTGTTTACCTTTGGATTATAAGTGTATTGTTTGTTAGAAATTACTGCACTGTTGGAGCTAGAAACATAGGCGGTGAAGCATTAAACTGATGTTGATCGATCCCTGTAGAGGGAGGAGCAGATTTTTTTTGGTATATAACAGTAAAAAAAAAAAAACATTCCTATGACGACTTACATTTTTTGTTAGCAACTTCAACTCTTGCACATTTTCTCATGAACAGTATATTTCAACACTCAGTCGCTCAGGCAAATTTGCCGAATTACTAAACTTGGAACCAATCAAAACTCCTGTACATACCCCCTCGTGATGAAGGCAGCCAATGACCTGCTTCTATCTACGATGTAAACACAGCCTCTTGTGAAAACATGTACCTGCTGTCTGATTATGCTAGCTAGCTCCCAGACTGAAGAGGATCAGATATAGCTAGCTCCCAGACTGAAGAGGATCAGATATAGCTAGCTCCCAGACTGAAGAGGATCAGATATAGCTAGCTCCCAGACTGAAGAGGATCAGATATAGCTAGCTAGCTAGCTAGCTCCCAGACTGAAGAGGATCAGATATAGCTAGCTAGCTAGCTAGCTCCCAGACTGAAGAGGATCAGATATAGCTAGCTAGCTAGCTAGCTCCCAGACTGAAGAGGATCAGATATAGCTAGCTAGCTAGCTAGCTCCCAGACTGAAGAGGATCAGATATAGCTAGCTAGCTAGCTAGCTCCCAGACTGAAGAGGATCAGATATAGCTAGCTAGCTAGCTAGCTCCCAGACTGAAGAGGATCAGATATAGCTAGCTAGCTAGCTAGCTCCCAGACTGAAGAGGATCAGATATAGCTAGCTAGCTAGCTAGCTCCCAGACTGAAGAGGATCAGATATAGCTAGCTAGCTAGCTAGCTAGCTCCCAGACTGAAGAGGATCAGATATAGCTAGCTCCCAGACTGAAGAGGATCAGATATAGCTAGCTAGCTAGCTCCCAGACTGAAGAGGATCAGATATAGCTAGCTAGCTAGCTAGCTCCCAGACTGAAGAGGATCAGATATAGCTAGCTAGCTAGCTAGCTCCCAGACTGAAGAGGATCAGATATAGCTAGCTAGCTAGCTAGCTCCCAGACTGAAGAGGATCAGATATAGCTAGCTAGCTAGCTAGCTCCCAGACTGAAGAGGATCAGATATAGCTAGCTAGCTAGCTAGCTCCCAGACTGAAGAGGATCAGATATAGCTAGCTAGCTAGCTAGCTCCCAGACTGAAGAGGATCAGATATAGCTAGCTAGCTAGCTAGCTCCCAGACTGAAGAGGATCAGATATAGCTAGCTAGCTAGCTAGCTCCCAGACTGAAGAGGATCAGATATAGCTAGCTAGCTAGCTCCCAGACTGAAGAGGATCAGATATAGCTAGCTAGCTAGCTCCCAGACTGAAGAGGATCAGATATAGCTAGCTAGCTAGCTCCCAGACTGAAATAAGATACATATCTGTTTGAGTGCACTTGAAATTTGGAGCGGGCATTACAAATTGTCTTGAGCATATGAAGAGGTAACTCTGTTGAGCATTTGGACAATTTGTCAACTAGCCAATGTGCCAGATTAGACTAGCTAGCTACTGTAAATTTCAATTTGTCAGCTAGCCAATGTGACAGATTAGATTAGCCAGCTACTGTAAATGTCAATTTGTGTTTCATTTCTCACTGTCAATGAATTCAAACGGTTGAATCAGGATTTGGCATGATTATACACACAGTGCATTCGGAAAGTATTCAGACTCCTTGACTTTTTCCACATTTTGTTACGTTACAGCCTTATTCTAAAATGTAATACACCCCCCCCCCCCCCTTGAGGGGATCTGCAGAAATAAATGGGAGAAACTCCCCAAATACAGGTGTTCCAAGCCCGTAGCATCATACCCAAGAAGACTCAATGCTGTAATCGCTGCCAAAGGTGCTTCAACAAAGTACTGAGTAAAAGGTCTGAATACTTATGTAAAATGTGATATTTCCACTTATTTGTACTAAAATACCAAAAATATCCCAAGAACTGTTTTTGCTTTGTCATTATGGGTTATTGTGTATAGGTAGAGTGGGGAAATAACAAATTTAATACATTTGAGAATAAGGCTGTAACGTAACAAAATGTGGAAAAAAGTCAAGGGGTCTGAATACTTTCTGAAGTACATACAAA
Organism: Salvelinus namaycush; assembly: GCF_016432855.1. Taxonomy (NCBI): domain Eukaryota; kingdom Metazoa; phylum Chordata; class Actinopteri; order Salmoniformes; family Salmonidae; genus Salvelinus; species Salvelinus namaycush. Next base: position 31,737 of record NC_052341.1, on the reverse strand, counting down.
CAAAGGCCACCATCGTCAAGTATGTCACTATTTATTGAGTACGGTGGCAAGTAGCAAAGGTGTCTCAGGCATTATTTAAATATACTATAACCTACTAAATCAAACAAATATAAACAACATGCAAAGTGTTGGTCCCATGTTTCATGAGCTGAAACTAAAGATACCAGAAATGTTCCATACACACAAAAAGCTTATTTCTCTCAAATGTTGTACATCCCTGTTAGGGAGCATTTCTCCTTCGCCAAGATAATCCATCCACCTGACAGGTGTGGCATATTAAAAAAAAGTTGATTAAAAAGCATGATCATTACACAGGTGCACCTTGTGCTGGGGACAAAAAGGCCACTAAAATGTGCAGTTGTGTCACACAGCACAATGCTACTGCCTACCCCGGTCGACGCTGGTCCAATTGTGCGCCGCCATATGGGACTCCCAATCATGGCCGGTTGTGATACAACCTGGTTTCGAACCAGGGACTGTAGTGACACCTCTTGCACTGAAATGCAGTGCCTTAGACCGCTGCGCCACTTGGGAGCCTGTTTACCTGTCCAGCTAGAGAACATAAAAGTATTTATTAAAAATATATATATAATTGACATTGGCAACAAATGGAAATGTGTTCAGAAAAAAAATAGACAATGTAAAAAAAAAAAAAAAACAGCTCCTCCCTCGACAGAGATCGATCATCTCTAAAAAGTAAAAACAGATGGCCTACTACAGCCCACTACAGCCCACTACAGCCCACTACAGCCTACTACAGCCCACTACAGCCCACTACAGCCCACTACAGCCCACTACAGCCTACTACAGCCCACTACAGCCTACTACAGCCCACTACAGCCCACTACAGCCTACTACAGCCTACTACAGCCCACTACAGCCCACTACAGCCCACTACAGCCTACTACAGCCCACTACAGCCCACCACCTAATAAGCATTTCACCGCACCTGCGATAAATGGCGTACGTGACCAATAAAGTTTGATTTGATTAAACACTATTGAATCTGGAATAGTTGTTCTCCCCCTACCTGCTGTTTTGGGCACAACATCTGCATTCAGCTGCAAAATAAAAAATAGCATACGTTATGAGGCAGTCAGTTGCATGCAGCTAATCTGATTAAATCAGGCTGTAATACACTAATTGGTATATAAAGCATGAAACTAATGCCGGCAAAAATCACGTAAAATGTTCTTTACAAGCCAGAATGTTGAATACTATTATATATATTTAAAAAACACTACCAGTTGTCCTTCTGCTGCTTGAAATTTTAGGCAAAATAGCCACAGGAAAGTATTGTTTACCAACGTTTCTAGAGAGCCGGTGGGTACATGGTTGTCCGTTCATGGCATGCTTGCTATTAAAGCAAAGACTGAATCAGGAGAGGTTGAAGAACAAATCAGTGCCTTCGGAAAATATTCAGACCCCTTGACTTCCTCCACATTGTAGTCCCCCCCCCCCCCCCTCATTTATTTAACTAGGCAAGTCAGTTAAGAACAAATTCTTATTTACAATGACGGCCTACTCCGGCCAAACCTGGACGACGCTGGGCCAATTGTGCGCCGCCCTATGGGACTCCCAATCACGGCCGGATGGGATTCAGCCTGGATTCGAACCGCTGCGCCACTCAGGAGCCCAAATCTACACACACACACAATACCCCATAATGGCAAAGCAAAAGCTGGTTTAGAAATGTTTGCTAATTTATATTTTAAAAAATTAAACAGAAATATTACATTTACATAAGTATTCAGACCCTTTACTCAGTACTTTGTTGAAGTACCTTTGGCAGCGATTACAGCCTCAAGTCTTCTTGGGTATGATGGTACAAGCTTGGTACACCTGTATTTGGGGAGTTTCTCCCATTCTTCTCTGCAGATCCTCTCAAGCGCTGTCAGGTTGGATGGGAAGCGTTGCTGCACAGCTATTTTCAGGTCTTTGATTAGGTTCGTTGTCCTGTTGGAAGGTGAACCTTCGCCCCAGTCTGAGGTCTGAAGCAGGTTTTCATCAAGGATCTCTGTACTTTGCTCCGTTCATATTTGCCTTGATCCTGACTAGTCTCCCAGTCCCTGCCACTGAAAAACATCCCCACAGCATGATGCTGCCACCACCAAGCTTCACCATATGGATAGTGCCAGGTTTCCTCTAGATGTGAATCTTGGCATTCAGGCCAAAGAGTTCAATCTTTATTTTTTATTTTATTTAACCAGGTAAGCTAGTTGAGAACAAGTTCTCATTTACAACTGCCAAGATGAAGCAAAGCAGCGCGACACAAACAACATATTGGTTTCATCAGACCAGAGAATCGTGTTTCTCATGATCTGAGAGTCTTTAGGTGTCTTTTGGCAAACTCCAAGCGGGATGTCATGTGTATTTTATTGAGGAGTGACTTCCGTTTGGCCACTCTACCATAAAGGCCTGATTGGTGGAGTGCTGCAGAGATTGTTTTCCTTCTGTAAGGTTCTCTCATCTCCACAGAGGAACTCTGGAGCTCTGTCAGAATGACCACCAGGTTCTTGGTCACCTCCCTGACCACGGTCCTTGTCCCCAGTTTGGCCGGGCAGCCAGCTCTAGGAAGTCTTGGTAGTTCCAAACTTCTTCCATTTAAGAATGATGGAGGCCACTGTGTTCTTGGGGACCTTCAATGCTGCCTAAATGTTTTGGTACCCTTCCCCAGATCTGTGCCTCGAAATAATCCTGTCTTGGCGCTCAACTGACAATTCCTTCGACCTCATGGCTTGGTTTTTGCTCTGACATTCACTGTCAACTGTGGGACCTTATATAGACAGGTGTGTGCCTTTCCAAATCATGTCCAATCAATTGAATTTACCACAGGTGGACTCCAATCAAGTTGTAGAAACATCAAGGATGATCAACAGAAACACGATGCACCTGAACTCAATTTCGAGTCTCATAGCAAAGGGTCTGAATACTTATGTAAATAAGGTATTTCTGTTTTAAGAAAAGTTACTAAAATGACTAAAAACAAGTTTTTGTCATTATGGGGTATGGTGTGTAGATTGATGAAATAAAACAATTTCCTCAATTGTAGACATCAAAATGTGGAAAGTCGAGGGGTCTGAATACTTTCCGAAGTCACTGTGTGTGTATATATATATATATCAAATAAAAGTACAATAATTGAAGATAATTTTATGTTGTTGAATTCACACAAAGGTAGTCCGTTTTTTTATTGTCATGTCCAGGCTGCATCACATCCGGCCGTGACAGAGTCCCATGCATCACATCCGGCCGTGACAGAGTCCCGTAATGCGGTGCACAATTTTCCCAGCGTCATGCTTGGTTCAATAGCTATACATATCCAATATAAAACTAACTTCATGGTGCCCAAGTGAACCATATACCGACTAAAAAGTCTGGTAAAAAAATTCTTTATTTCGTTTAAAACTTCGAACAACTGAAGGACAAATCGCACAGACAATCCGGTTGAGTAAGTTTAAAATGTCATTTTGTTAAACGTTCTGGCGTTTAAATTCCGATGTTCACCAGATGCATATTATACGTTTTGTTTTGCTTAATGTCTAGCCCGCATTTTCCGTAATTAACATACATGCTTCGCTTTTCATTCCCCTAGTTAAATGCTGGTTAGTTATAGTTTGTACCACCACACAGTAAAGCAACTCGAGTTGAAAATATTGAACGCATGCGGTACCCCCAACGTAGCGTTAGACTGCTCCATTTGATTAATGACTTCCGCCGGAAAACAAAGAGTTTGATGCATCTGGTGGACATGAGGAATAATTTACACGATTTTGCAGGCATCCGTTTCAGGCTGTATATACACCAAATAATTGCGGATTAAATCAGACTAGTAGTTAGCTAGTTTGTACAGTAGGCCTAGTTCTACATGCCAATTAGTTGTGCTGTAACTTAGGTCCAACTGAGCGTTCCTCACGTTGGTTTCAAGTTGCAACTGGTGCATCATACGATGCCTACTCGTTATTTCAAAGGCCGAGGCCAAAACAAATGAACATTTAATAGCCGAGTTACGTAAACCATCGGATTAAGTTCTTAGTCAAGACAACTGAACTCACCTCGAATGTTACTCTTCCGACGGGCTGGTTGTCAGCAGCAATGTCAAAGTAGACGACCGGGTTGGCGGCTGCAGGGCCAGCAGAATACAACCGAGCGGCGGTAAACGCCAACGAACGTCCTGAAATGAGCTTGACCCTACTCGGTAAAGCTGCAAGTAGCATTTTAAGGCTGGGTGTAAACATAAAATGGACTTGAGATGCCGTGAAATACCACGTTAGGTGGTTACATATGCCGCTGTGACTGCAAGGAGGAAGTTCTTCCCAAGATCTCGGAAGAATATCAACCGTTTCTAAACCCGGAGGCGCAACATCGCGAGACTTCCGGGAACGCTTTAGAAACAGAATGGGAAAATCAGGCCGGGCTTTGAGAAGTCAATGAGAGATGTGAAACATTATTCCTTTAGTTGTTAATTTTCTCGAACTCTGAAGGCACAACCTCGATTCGAGCAAATGTCTTCAGTAGTTGAACATGTTATTACTCCAACCTCGTGAAAGTCACAAACGGACACGTTTTTCATTTCCGTCAAAAACAACTTTATATTGATGGAGTGCCTTTTGATTTGACTGCCTGCACATGCGCAGTTCGGCTCGAGAGACACCAATGGAACTCGATGCACAAGCGTTTCGCTACACTCGCAATTACATCTGCTAACCATGTGCATGTGACCAATAACATTTGATAAGGCGAATATTCATCTTTTGTTGTACACATCCAGATGATGCTGTGTACTATTTTGCGCTCAACCCTGTTAGTGTGATCTAGGCGTTAGACTAGTGTGATCTAGGCGTTAGACCCCATGACGTGTTTCTATGCATAGACAGATGCAGTAAAGAGGTCAATGTTGTTTGGATATACACTGAACAGAAATAGAATTGCAACAGTGTTGGTCCCATGTTTCATGAGCTGAAATAAAAGATCCCAAAAATGTTACATATGCACAAAATATTTATTTCTCTCAAATCGTGTGCACGGAGGGCTCGTGTTTCGGGAGGACGCATGGCTCTCGACCTTTGTGGTTAAAAAGTACCACAAAATAAATAAGATAGGCCACACCTGTAAAGTGGATGGATTATCAAGAAGCTGATTAAACAGCATGATCATTACACCGGTGCTGACGTTGAGGGAGAGGTTGTTGTCCTGGCACCACACTGCCAGATCTCTGACCTCCTCCCTGTAGGCTGTCTCGTCGTCGTCGGTGATCAGGCTTACCACCGTCATGTCGTCGGCAAACTTAATGACGGTGTTGGAGTGTTGCGTGGCCACGCAGTCATGGGTGAACAGGGAGTACGGAGGGGATTAAGCACGCACCCCCGTGTTGAGGGTCAGTGTGGCAGATGCGTTGTTGCCTAGCCTTACCATTTGGTCAAACGTCACTAAAGCATGGATCATCATGTCACCAGAATAAGACTCAATATTTATCGGAAAGGAGTATCAAGCTCATCACCGTGCACTTTCACCACCCTGTGAAGTTCATCATCATTTATTTCATCTGTAGCCTAATAAACTGCTAGCCCAAAGGCCGGCAGATGGCGATATTAATCTGATATTGATGGTTTCATTTTACCGTTCGATGTCATTGTATGCAGCCGGCAATACACTCATATCCATCGTGGACCAGTTAGTACCTATAACATTCTCCATTCAGGCTGCAAAGGCATCGATTTTCTCCATAACTAGATTTAATGGCTTACCGTTTGAACGGTAAAGATGGGCTTGGACTAATAAACTTCATGGTTTCCCGAGTCGTAGTGGGAGGACCACTCACCATATCATCATGTGACTCCCAAGTTTACTTTCCATAAAAACTGTGGATGGAAATGTGGTTACTGTACATTGTTTTACAAATAATTTACAATACATTACTGTTTTTTTATCAAATTAACATAACGTGTCCTTCTGACTATTCAGTTATATGGTATATCGTATGGCTGTGCCTCAATTTGAGGCATATTTACAATCCAGAAAAAGAACCAATGACAAGAAAACAATGGTACACAGGTATCATCTCAATACATATTTATTAGATAAATATTAGCTTGTCACATCATCTAACTACAAGACTAAAAATCACAATTAGTTATTTTATTGTTCTGACCAGTTATTAGAATATGAACTGATTGTACATACAATGTACAAACAGAGACAATAGGCCAATGCTTTTCTATGAATGAATCACCTTAGATTGTACCATTTTGATTTCCTTCTCTCTATTTGAGCATAATATACAAACTTGTACAAACTATAGATTGCTACAATCTGTGGGTTTTAACCCTTTCCCCTCTAGCATCGCCCTGGTATTTTATTCATAGTGTTTATCTGTAGCACCTCAGATACTCAGGTGATAGACTAGTACACATAGGCTCGATATTAACATGTAGGTCAAACATAGCTGTCCCAGTCCCCCTAAGTTACAAAAGAGGTCAATGTACAGTACCAGTCAAAGGTTTGGGGACACCTACTCATTCAAGGCTTTTTCTTTATTTGTACTATTTGTACTATTGTACTATTTGTACTATTATTTGTACTATTCTACTATTGTAGAAAAATAGGGAAGACATTGAAACTATGAAATAACACCATATGGAATCATGTAGTAACCAAAAAAGTGTTAAACAAATCAAAATATATTTTTGATTCTTCAAAGTAGCCACCCTTTACCTTGATGACAGCTTTGCACACTTTTGGCAGACAGGCAAAGAAGGACCTGTCTGTAATAAATCTTTAAAATACCACTTGTATATTGACAATAATTAGCAACAATTATGACATGCACGTAGTTCTAGAATAACATTGAAAGAGAGCAGATAGCTACAGCTTTATAAATCATCGTTGTCCGTTCTTACAACAACAAAAAATTATGTTAGTTCTCGAATAGACGACATCTATATGAATTTCTCTACAACCTTTGAGCACAAAAAAATATATTTGAATATTGCTTTATCAGACTTGAAATGTCATTTTAATTTAATCTTTATCTAGAAATGGCAGTGACTATCTTGACCGTTACCAGGGACGAAGACCTTGGGAGACAGAGAGAACTTACATCCCAGATGGCACCCTACATAGTGCCTGACTTCTGTCCAGAGACCTAAACAGCCTGGTCAGAAGCTAGCGACTGGAACGAGCTGCAAAAAACACTCAAACTGGACAGTTTTATCTCCATCTCTTCATTCTAAGACTCAATCATGGACACTCTTACTGACAGATGTGGCTGCTTCACGTGATGTATTATTGTCTCTACCTTCTTGCCCTTTGTGCTGTTGTCTGGGCCCAATAATGTTTGTACCATGTGGTGCTGCTGCCATGTTGTGTTGCTACCATGTTGTTGCCATGTTGTGTTGCTACCATGTTGTTGTCATGTTGTGTTGCTACCATGTTGTTGTCATGTTGTGTTGCTACCATGTTGTTGTCATGTTGTGTTGCTACCATGTTGTTGTCATGTTGTGTTGCTACCATGTTGTGTTGCTACCATGTTGTTGTCATGTTGTGTTGCTACCATGTTGTTGTTATGTTGTGTTGCTACCATGTTGTTGTTATGTTGTGTTGCTACCATGTTGTTGCCATGTTGTGTTGCTACCATGTTGTGTTGCTACCATGTTGTTGCCATGTTGTGTTGCTACCATGTTGTTGTCATGTTGTGTTGCTACCATGTTGTTGTTATGTTGTGTTGCTACCATGTTGTTGCCATGTTGTGTTGCTACCATGTTGTGTTGCTACCATGTTGTTGCCATGTTGTGTTGCTACCATGTTGTTGCCATGTTGTGTTGCTACCATGTTGTTGTCATGTTGTGTTGCTACCATGTTGTTGTCATGTTGTGTTGCTACCATCTTGTTGCCATGTTGTGTTGCTACCATGTTGTTGCCATGTTGTGTTGCTACCATGTTGTTGTCATGTTGTGTTGCTACCATGTTGTTGTCATGTTGTGTTGCCATGTTGTGTTGCTACCATGTTGTTGCCATGTTGTGTTGCTACCATGTTGTTGTCATGTTGTGTTGCTACCATGTTGTTGCCATGTTGTGTTGCTACCATGTTGTGTTGCTACCATGTTGTTGCCATGTTGTGTTGCTACCATGTTGTTGTCATGTTGTGTTGCCATGTTGTGTTGCTACCATGTTGTTGTCATGTTGTGTTGCTACCATGTTGTTGCCATGTTGTGTTGCTACCATCTTGTTGTCATGTTGTGTTGCTACCATGTTGTGTTGCTACCATGTTGTTGTCATGTTGTGTTGCTACCATGTTGTGTTGCTACCATGTTGTTGTCATGTTGTGTTGCTACCATGTTGTTGCCATGTTGTGTTGCTACCATGTTGTTGTTATGTTGTGTTGCTACCATGTTGTTGTCATGTTGTGTTGCCATGTTGTGTTGCTACCATGTTGTTGTCATGTTGTTGCTACCATGTTGTTGTCATGTTGTGTTGCCATGTTGTGTTGCTACCATGTTGTTGTCATGTTGTGTTGCCATGTTGTGTTGCTACCATGTTGTTGTCATGTTGTGTTGCTACCATCTTGTTGCCATGTTGTTTTGCTACCATCTTGTTGCCATGTTGTGTTGCTACCATGTTGTTGTCATGTTGTGTTGCCATGTTGTGTTGCTACCATGTTGTTGTCATGTTGTGTTGCTACCATCTTGTTGCCATGTTGTTTTGCTACCATCTTGTTGCCATGTTGTGTTGTTGTCATGTTGTGTTGCCATGTTGTGTTGCTACCATGTTGTTGTCATGTTGTGTTGCTACCATCTTGTTGCCATGTTGTTTTGCTACCATGTTGTTGTCATGTTGTGTTGCTACCATCTTGTTGCCATGTTGTGTTGCTACCATGTTGTGTTGCTACCATGTTGTTGCCATGTTGTGTTGCTACCATGTTGTGTTGCTACCATCTTGTTGCCATGTTGTGTTGCTACCATGTTGTGTTGCTACCATGTTGTGTTGCCATGTTGTGTTGCTACCATCTTGTTGCCATGTTGTGTTGCTACCATGTTGTGTTGCTACCATGTTGTGTTGCTACCATGTTGTGTTGCCATGTTGTGTTGCTACCATGTTGTTGTCATGTTGTTGCTACCATCTTGTTGTCATGTTGTGTTGCCATGTTGTTTTGCTACCATGTTGTTGTCATGTTGTGTTGCTACCATCTTGTTGCCATGTTGTGTTGCTACCATGTTGTTGTCATGTTGTGTTGCCATGTTGTGTTGCTACCATGTTGTTGTCATGTTGTGTTGCCATGTTGTGTTGCTACCATGTTGTTGTCATGTTGTGTTGCTACCATGTTGTTGTCATGTTGTGTTGCTACCATGTTGTTGTCATGTTGTGTTGCCATGTTGTGTTGCTACCATGTTGTTGTCATGTTGTGTTGCTACCATGTTGTTGTCATGTTGTGTTGCTACCATGCTATGTTGTTGTCATGTTGTGTTGCTACCATGTTGTTGTCATGTTGTGTTGCTACCATGCTATGTTGTTGTCATGTTGTGTTGCTACCATGTTGTTGTCATGTTGTGTTGCTACCATGCTATGTTGTTGTCATGTTGTGTTGCTACCATGTTGTTGTCATGTTGTGTTGCTACCATGCTATGTTGTTGTCATGTTGTGTTGCTACCATGTTGTTGTCATGTTGTGTTGCTACCATGTTGTTGTCATGTTGTGTTGCTACCATGCTATGTTGTTGTCATGTTGTGTTGCTACCATGTTGTGTTGCTACCATGTTGTGTTGCTACCATGTTGTGTTGCCATGTTGTGTTGCTACCATGTTGTTGTCATGTTGTTGCTACCATCTTGTTGTCATGTTGTGTTGCCATGTTGTTTTGCTACCATGTTGTTGTCATGTTGTGTTGCTACCATCTTGTTGCCATGTTGTGTTGCTACCATGTTGTTGTCATGTTGTGTTGCCATGTTGTGTTGCTACCATGTTGTTGTCATGTTGTGTTGCCATGTTGTGTTGCTACCATGTTGTTGTCATGTTGTGTTGCTACCATGTTGTTGTCATGTTGTGTTGCTACCATGTTGTTGTCATGTTGTGTTGCCATGTTGTGTTGCTACCATGTTGTTGTCATGTTGTGTTGCTACCATGCTATGTTGTTGTCTTAGGTCTCTATGTAGTGTTGTGGTGTCTCGTCGTCATGTTTTGTCCTATATGTATTATTTATTTTGAATCCCCGTCCCCGCAGAAAGTCTTTTGCCTTTTGGTAGGCCGTCATTGTAAATACGAATTTGTTCTTAACTGGACTTGCCTAGTTAAATATTTTATAAAACATGTTTTAAAGTACTGCACTACACAGGGAAAAAGGTTCCATTTGGGACACAACCTATGAAGAAGGACCTGTCTAGGAACACAGTGGATTCACTACACAGGGAAAAGGGTTCCATTTGGTACACAGCCTATGACAGAAGGACCTGTCTAGGAACACAGTGGATTCACTACACAGGGAAAAGGGTTCCATTTGGTACACAGCCTATGACAGAAGGACCTGTCTAGGAACACAGTGGATTCACTACACAGGGAAAAGGGTTCCATTTGGTACACAACCTATGACAGAAGGACCTGTCTAGGAACACAGTGGATTCACTACACAGGGAAAAGGGTTCCATTTGGTACACAGCCTATGACAGAAGGACCTGTCTAGGAACACAGTGGATTCACTACACAGGGAAAAGGGTTCCATTTGGTACACAGCCTATGACAGAAGGACCTGTCTAGGAACACAGTGGATTCACTACACAGGGAAAAGGGTTCCATTTGGTACACAGCCTATGACAGAAGGACCTGTCTAGGAACACAGTGGATTCACTACACAGGGGAAAGGGTTCCATTTGGTACACAGCCTATGACAGAAGGACCTGTCTAGGAACACAGTGGATTCACTACACAGGGAAAAGGGTTCCATTTGGTACACAGCCTATGACAGAAGGACCTGTCTAGGAACACAGTGGATTCACTACACAGGGAAAAGGGTTCCATTTGGGACACAGTGGATTCTAACTGGGTGCGCTGCTGTTAGTTAAAGTGGATGAACCACAACACACAGAGATCTGCAGCGTATAGAGCTGACAATGAGACGTTTGGATTGGTTCACCTATGAGAGGAGAGAGAAGACACTGTCACAGGGGGCGTCCCAAATGGAACCCTATTCCCTTTGTAGTGCACTACTTTTGACAAGAGCCCTATGGGTTTCCCTATGGGCCCTGGTCAAACATAGTGCACTATATAGGGAATAGGGTGTCATTTGGTCACGAAGACTCTGTCAATGTTGGGTTTGTTTGGGAGGATGTGTTGCCGATCAGTTGGACTTTAAAAAGGACAAAGAATTATTAAGATGATACAAAAATATTCACAATGATATTTACAATAGCTTTTCTTAAATGATACAGTTGCATACTCAACAGCACTCTTGTCAAAGTGAACTTGAAAACAAATGTGTACATTTAAACTCCAATAGTGCGTTGGTTAAAAACCAGACTGACGACTTCAATAGTAGTGACTGATGGATGATCCATGCTAGATGTCTTCCTAAACCCTAACCCCTAATTCTAACCATAAAATAGCCTTTTTACAAGCGAGGACTGGAAAAATGTCCTCACTTCTCAAAAAAAAAAAAAATGGTTTAATATTCTTGTGAGGACTTCTGGTTCTCACAAGTAATGTATAGTAAAACGTGCACACACACACACACACACACACACACACACACACACACACACACACACACACACACACACACACACACACACACAAGCTCTTGCATCCCAATCCCTCTAATGTTGGTGATTTGTTAAAGCAGTTTCCCCAATGGTTGATGAATAGTTACAATTTGCAGCAACAAAAAAGTAAATAGAACAAAACACAACAGAATATCAAAACATTAAATCATCAGCAACAACAACGTATGTAATGCCAACATCACTATCTCTTCAAACCTTAGTGATCCAATCGGACACAAACTAAAAGATAAAAAAAAAAAAAGCAAGCCGTAAGTGTGTCTGAAATGGCACCCTAGTACCCTCAGAAGTAGTGCACTATACAGGAAATAGGCAGCTATGTCGGTCACACACTGTCTTTACCACTTGGAAATATCAATAGACAAGGACTTGGCACACATGCACTTTGCACACTACTTAAAACAGTACAAAATCCAACAGGGAGAGATAGACAACTTTGTACAGATGCAGCATCTTAATTTGACCAGTTTCTCATAGCAGGGAAAATAATCCTGCAGCAACAGGAAATGTGAATTATTGTGTGAATTAAAATGATTTCACATTTTAGTTAGGGCATATCAAGTCTGACATTTTTAAGTGGAAATTACAAACTTTAGAAGCCTTTTTGTAAACCTCAAATACACTACAAGTTTGCATTTCCTGCAACAACAGGGTGATAAAATGAAGATCCTACGTCTGTAAAATGGGAAGAGGAGCAACACAAGGCAGTGCAGAGATGAGGGGACGGTAGACAAATGGGAACTCTATCTTGATACAGGCCTGACAGGGTAATGATATAGGAACCACAGGGTTGGGGTCAAGGCAGTGCAGAGATGAGGGGACGGTTGACAAATGGGAACTCTATCTTGATACAGGCCTGACAGGGTAATGATATAGGAACCACAGGGTTGGGGTCAAGGCAGTGCAGAGATGAGGGGACGGTCGACAAATGGGAACTCTATCTTGATACAGGCCTGACAGGGTAATGATATAGGAACCACGGGGTCGGGGTCAATTCGAATCGAAGTCAGTCAATTCAGGAAGTGATTTGAATTTAAACACTTTTGACATAGCTTCTCGTTTTTCAGCTTATTGAGAAGTCATTGAAAACAGATGCCATTTTTAAAATTATTTAAATGGAATTTCAGTTTACTTCCTGAATTGACTGACTTCAATTCAAATTGACCTCAACCCTGGTAACACACATCATTCTTTCACGTCTACTTTCCTTTACCATTGATTACACTATCAATCAATCAATTGATGACACACTACTCCCCCCCTAGTTTTGGTACTAGTGATGGAGAAAGCTGGGTCCTCTTGTTCTGTTGGTTGTGTCATTAGTGTTTTTTCTTTCCTTTGAGATGTGTGTGTGTATGTATATACAGTAGTTATTGCAAATGTACGAGTCTGTTTCTCTGTCTGAGAACTTTCTAGAGCCACGTAACTCACCACACACGATCGACTTGAGCTCTAGAACAGGTTTCTAAAGTTTCAGAGCTCTAGGTCGGACGGTTCTTTGATAGTTTGAACGAAGGTAACTATTGCAGGTTCTGTGTGTCTCTAAGCCCCACACTGTGTCACTCCATCCTTGCTGTGTGTGTGTGAGAGAGTTTTTCTTTGACATCTGTTGGGAGAAATGACTGATTTACAGTTCATGAGGGTTGCCTAATCACACATATGACGTTTTGGAAAGATCTGACCTTTTTAACACTTCGAATCAGCCCCTATGACCCTAATTTAAGGCACTTCTGGTTGACACAGGAAAGTGAACACATATCCTCATTGGGGTAGGCTCTTACAGAATTTTGAGTTTTAAGTCTTTAAGTTAAGAACTGACTTATTTACAGAGGGTTGAATGAGTGTGTGTGATTTCAGAAAATCACAGAAATCTCACAGAGCTCCGAAACCCACTTAAAAATGATTTGTCTGAACACGCTGCAACTGGATCTGTAACTTTTTCGGAAAAAAAGCGCATTTCTTTGAGCATCACCAATTATACATTGTACGATTTCGCTTCAATTACGATAGATAAATGGCTGGTTCTTTTTTTCCTGACACCGTAGGTTCATGTACTTTGACTTGAAGTGGTCAAATTAGTGCTCTATTTTTGTTTATGACCTTTAATCCCAGAAAAATGGACAACTCAAAAAGCTTTGAGGCCTCAATGCCATCTTGTTTCGAGGCTAACAGCCCATTAGTCCAAATCTATGCTCACCAAGTTTCGTCTTCGAAGTCTTTTCCGTTTAGGTGAAATGGCCATGTCGTGATTGGTGGATCTGGTGGAATTTACCGGGACAGCGGAAAAATGACAAAAATTTGAATAAAACGGAAACCAAATGTCCGAGAGACTTCGTTCGATGACTTCCCGGAAGATCTGGCCCCGGTGCACGGCCCGCCACCGTCCGCAAATTTCGCGGACGTCTAGTAAGGGACCGTACATTTGCAATATGGAGTTTCTCATCGATCATACAGCAAATGCCAAAAAGTGCCCTTCATGTATGTAATACTTGTTTTGTTCTCTAGAGGGCAGTAGTTGATGTAATACTTGTTTTGTTCTCTAGAGGGCACCTTTACTACAGGTGGACTCCAATCAAGTTGTAGAAACATCTCAAGGATGATCAATAGACCAACAGGATTTCGAGTCTCATAGCATAAGGTCTGAATACTTATGTAAATAATGTATTTCTGTTTTTTATTTCTAAGAAATTAGAAAAAAATCTAAAAACTATTTTTCGCTTCGTCAATATGGGGGTATTGTGTGTAGATTGCTGGGGATAATTTGTATTTATTTAATCCATTTTAGAATAAGGCAGTAACGTAACAAAATGTGGAAAAAGTAAATGGGTCTGAATACTTACTGAATGCACTGTATACAGTATGCTTGCTTACTTACTTATTGTGTTATTTATATTTATTATTCTTATTTCTTGTTGTTTTTGTCTAGTGTTACATTGATATTGACTTCTGCATTGTGGGGTTTTGTGACATTAAAACTTGAATCTTTAAACTAGAATCTGGAGGCTGAGACAGGGGGAGGTCGGGGGACGATACCCCCAGACAGGGAGTAGAGCATTGTAGTAGTCTAATCTAGAAGAGACAAAAGCATGGATTAGCTTTTCTGCATAATTTTTGGACCAAAAGTTTCTTGTTTACTAAGATGGAAAAAAGCTGCCCTTTGAAATATTCTTGATATGTTTTTCAAAAGAGAGTTCAGGGTCCAGAGTAACGCTGAGGTCCTTTAATTTCAGGCGACTCATCACCACAGCAGCCTAACTACCACAGCCTGACGATGATACCCTACAGAGTCCACCCCCAGATCCTTCATCTACCTCGGCTTCATCTGGTCTATTTTCATGACCTCCTGAATCCTCATTTGAATTTGACCTTACTGCTATTAGCCAATAGAAATGCACTGAATAACAGATTAAAATATGGATAAACAGATTGTCAAAAAATAAATCAAAAGGACGTTTGTTTATATCTTAGAGATATAAGAAAGGTCAGGAT
Source organism: Salvelinus namaycush (assembly GCF_016432855.1). Taxonomy (NCBI): domain Eukaryota; kingdom Metazoa; phylum Chordata; class Actinopteri; order Salmoniformes; family Salmonidae; genus Salvelinus; species Salvelinus namaycush. Next base: position 16,485 of record NC_052341.1, on the reverse strand, counting down.
TTATTGTTTTGCCAATTTTTTGGGGGCACTAAACTACTTCCATTTTGTATTTCCATTCATTTTTTGGGTAGCGGGCTCTCTTCAGATGAGTCTTGTGAGGCTTGTGGGCGTCCTAGAGCAACACAACCAACATGTACGTGTTCGCGAGAGACTTAACTCTCCATGGATGGGTCATATGAGTGTGTAGCCCAAACTGTTCGGACGTTACGGACAGAAGTAGGCAGATCGGCAGTAACGACTTCAGATGATTCCCTTGACGCTTGTGGGTCATAGAGCAAAACGAAGAACACCATCGTGTTGGTTGAGTCTCATCTTTCCATAGAGTGGTCCTACCAGTTCTTTGTAAGCCAAACCGTTCGGGCGCGTTCGAAAGCCAGGATACACTGTAATGTCTTAGAGTGGGACCTATCCAGGATACACTGTAATGTCTTAGAGTGGGACCTATCCAGGATACACTGTAATGTCTTAGAGTGGGACCTATCCAGGATAGACTCTAACAATGTCTTAGAGTGGGACCTATCCAGGATAGACTGTAATGTCTTAGAGTGGGTCCTATCCAGGATACACTGTAATGTCTTAGAGTGGGTCCTATCCAGGATAGACTGTAATGTCTTAGAGTGGGTCCTATCCAGGATACACTGTAATGTCTTAGAGTGGGTCCTATCCAGGATAGACTCTAACAATGTCTTAGAGTGGGACCTATCCAGGATAGACTCTAACAATGTCTTAGAGTGGGACCTATCCAGGATACACTGTAATGTCTTAGAGTGGGTCCTATCCAGGATACACTGTAATGTCTTAGAGTGGGTCCTATCCAGGATACACTGTAATGTCTTAGAGTGGGTCCTATCCAGGATACACTGTAATGTCTTAGAGTGGGTCCTATACAGGATAGACTGTAATGTCTTAGAGTGGGACCTATCCAGGATAGACTCTAACAATGTCTTAGAGTGGGACCTATCCAGGATAGACTGTAATGTCTTAGAGTGGGACCTATCCAGGATAGACTCTAACAATGTCTTAGAGTGGGACCTATCCAGGATAGACTGTAATGTCTTAGAGTGGGACCTATCCAGGATAGACTGTAATGTCTTAGAGTGGGACCTATCCAGGATAGACTGTAATGACTTAGAGTGGGTCCTATCCAGGATACACTGTAATGTCTTAGAGTGGGTCCTATCCAGGATAGACTGTAATGTCTTAGAGTGGGTCCTATCCAGGATAGACTGTAATGTCTTATAGTGGGTCCTATCCAGGATACACTGTAATGCCTTAGAGTGGGACCTATCCAGGATACACTGTAATGTCTTAGAGTGGGTCCTATCCAGGATACACTGTAATGTCTTAGAGTGGGACCTATCCAGGATAGGCTCTAACAATGTCTTAGAGTGGGTCCTATCCAGGATAGACTGTAATATCTTAGAGTGGGTCCTATCCAGGATACACTGTAATGTCTTAGAGTGGGTCCTATCCAGGATAGACTGTAACAATGTCTTAGAGTGGGTCCTATCCAGGATAGACTGTAATGTCTTAGAGTGGGTCCTATCCAGGATACACTGTAATGTCTTAGAGTGGGTCCTATCCAGGATACACTGTAATGTCTTAGAGTGGGACCTATCCAGGATACACTGTAATGTCTTAGAGTGGGTCCTATCCAGGATACACTGTAATGTCTTAGAGTGGGACCTATCCAGGATACACTGTAATGTCTTAGAGTGGGACCTATACAGGATACACTGTAATGTCTTGGAGTGGGACCTATCCAGGATAGACTGTAACAATGTCTTAGAGTGGGTCCTATCCAGGATACACTGTAATGTCTTAGAGTGGGACCTATCCAGGATAGACTGTAACAATGCCTTAGAGTGGGTCCTAACCAGGATACACTGTAATGTCTTAGAGTGGGTCCTATCCAGGATAGACTCTAACAATGTCTTATAGTGGGTCCTATCCAGGATACACTGTAATGCCTTAGAGTGGGACCTATCCAGGATACACTGTAATGTCTTAGATTGGGTCCTATCCAGGATACACTGTAATGCCTTAGAGTGGGACCTATCCAGGATAGACTGTAATGTCTTAGAGTGGGACCTATCCAGGATACACTGTAATGTCTTAGAGTGGGTCCTATCCAGGATACACTGTAATGTCTTAGAGTGGGTCCTATCCAGGATACACTGTAATGTCTTAGAGTGGGTCCTATCCAGGATAGACTCTAACAATGTCTTAGAGTGGGTCCTATCCAGGATAGACTGTAATGTCTTAGAGTGGGTCCTATCCAGGATACACTGTAATGTCTTAGAGTGGGTCCTATCCAGGATACACTGTAATGTCTTAGAGTGGGACCTATCCAGGATACACTGTAATGTCTTACAGTGGGACCTACCCAGGACAGGCTGTAATGTCTTAGAGTGGGACCTATCCAGGATACACTGTAATGTCTTACAGTGGGACCTACCCAGGACAGGCTGTAATGTCTTAGAGTGGGACCTATCCAGGATACACTGTAATGTCTTACAGTGGGACCTACCCAGGACAGGCTGTAATGTCTTAGAGTGGGACCTATCCAGGATACACTGTAAAGTCTTAGAGTGGGTCCTATCCAGGATAGACTCTGACAATGTCTTAGAGTGGGACCTATCCAGGATACACTGTAATGTCTTAGAGTGGGTCCTATCCAGGATACACTGTAATGTCTTAGAGTGGGACCTATCCAGGATAGACTCTAACAATGTCTTAGAGTGGGTCCTATCCAGGATACACTGTAATGTCTTAGAGTGGGACCTATCCAGGATACACTGTAATGCCTTAGAGTGGGACCTATCCAGGATACACTGTAATGTCTTAGATTGGGTCCTATCCAGGATACACTGTAATGTCTTAGAGTGGGACCTATCCAGGATAGACTCTAACAATGTCTTAGAGTGGGTCCTATCCAGGATACACTGTAATGTCTTAGAGTGGGTCCTATCCAGGATAGACTCTAACAATGTCTTAGAGTGGGTCCTATCCAGGATAGACTCTAACAATGTCTTAGAGTGGGTCCTATCCAGGATACACTGTAATGTCTTAGAGTGGGTCCTATCCAGGATAGACTCTAACAATGTCTTAGAGTGGGTCCTATCCAGGATAGACTGTAACAATGTCCTAGAGTGGGTCCTATCCAGGATACACTGTAATGTCTTAGAGTGGGTCCTATCCAGGATAGACTCTAACAATGCCTTAGAGTGGGACCTATCCAGGATAGACTGTAACAATGTCCTAGAGTGGGACCTATCCAGGATACACTGTAATGTCTTAGAGTGGGACCTATCCAGGATAGACTCTAACAATGTCTTAGAGTGGGACCTATCCAGGATACACTGTAATGTCTTAGAGTGGGACCTATCCAGGATAGACTGTAACAATGTCTTAGAGTGGGACCTATCCAGGATACACTGTAATGTCTTAGAGTGGGTCCTATCCAGGATAGACTCTAACAATGTCTTAGAGTGGGTCCTATCCAGGATACACTGTAATGTCTTAGAGTGGGACCTATCCAGGATACACTGTAATGTCTTAGAGTGGGACCTATCCAGGATACACTGTAATGTCTTAGAGTGGGACCTATCCAGGATAGACTGTAACAATGTCCTAGAGTGGGTCCTATCCAGGATACACTGTAATGTCTTAGAGTGGGTCCTATCCAGGATAGACTCTAACAATGCCTTAGAGTGGGACCTATCCAGGATAGACTGTAACAATGTCCTAGAGTGGGACCTATCCAGGATACACTGTAATGTCTTAGAGTGGGACCTATCCAGGATAGACTCTAACAATGTCTTAGAGTGGGACCTATCCAGGATACACTGTAATGTCTTAGAGTGGGTCCTATCCAGGATAGACTCTAACAATGTCTTAGAGTGGGACCTATCCAGGATACACTGTAATGTCTGAGAGTGGGTCCTTTTTCCAGGATACACTGTAATGTCTTAGAGTGGGTCCTATCCAGGATACACTGTAATGTCTTAGAGTGGGTCCTATCCAGGATAGACTCTAACAATGTCTTATAGTGGGTCCTATCCAGGATACACTGTAATGCCTTAGAGTGGGACCTATCCAGGATACACTGTAATGCCTTAGAGTGGGTCCTATCCAGGATACACTGTAATGCCTTAGAGTGGGTCCTATCCAGGATACACTGTAATGTCTTAGAGTGGGTCCTATCCAGGATACACTGTAATGCCTTAGAGTGGGTCCTATCCAGGATACACTGTAATGTCTTAGATTGGGTCCTATCCAGGATACACTGTAATGTCTTAGAGTGGGACCTATCCAGGATACACTGTAATGTCTGAGAGTGGGTCCTTTTTCCAGGATACACTGTAATGTCTTAGAGTGGGTCCTATCCACGATACACTGTAATGTCTTAGAGTGGGTCCTATCCAGGATAGACTCTAACAATGTCTTAGAGTGGGACCTATCCAGGATAGACTGTAACAATGTCCTAGAGTGGGACCTATCCAGGATACACTGTAATGTCTTAGAGTGGGTCCTATCCAGGATAGACTGTAATGTCTTAGAGTGGGACCTATCCAGGATACACTGTAATGTCTTAGAGTGGGACCTATCCAGGATACACTGTAATGTCTTAGAGTGGGTCCTATCCAGGATAGACTGTAATGTCTTAGAGTGGGACCTATCCAGGATACACTGTAATGTCTTAGAGTGGGACCTATCCAGGATAGACTGTAACAATGTCCTAGAGTGGGACCTATCCAGGATACACTGTAATGTCTTAGAGTGGGTCCTATCCAGGATAGACTGTAACAATGTCCTAGAGTGGGACCTATCCAGGATACACTGTAATGTCTTAGAGTGGGTCCTATCCAGGATAGACTGTAACAATGTCCTAGAGTGGGACCTATCCAGGATACACTGTAATGTCTTAGAGTGGGACCTATCCAGGATACACTGTAATGTCTTAGAGTGGGACCTATCCAGGTTAGACTGTAATGTCTTAGAGTGGGTCCTATCCAGGGTAGACTCTAACAATGTCTTAGAGTGGGACCTATCCAGGATACACTGTAATGTCTTAGAGTGGGTCCTATCCAGGATACACCCTAATGTCTTAGAGTGGGACCTATCCAGGATAGACTCTAACAATGTCTTAGAGTGGGTCCTATCCAGGATACACTGTAATGTCTGAGAGTGGGTCCTTTTTCCAGGATACACTGTAATGTCTTAGAGTGGGTCCTATCCACGATACACTGTAATGTCTTAGAGTGGGTCCTATCCAGGATAGACTCTAACAATGTCTTAGAGTGGGACCTATCCAGGATAGACTGTAACAATGTCCTAGAGTGGGACCTATCCAGGATACACTGTAATGTCTTAGAGTGGGTCCTATCCAGGATAGACTGTAATGTCTTAGAGTGGGACCTATCCAGGATAGACTGTAACAATGTCCTAGAGTGGGACCTATCCAGGATACACTGTAATGTCTTAGAGTGGGACCTATCCAGGATACACTGTAATGTCTTAGAGTGGGACCTATCCAGGATAGACTGTAACAATGTCCTAGAGTGGGACCTATCCAGGATACACTGTAATGTCTTAGAGTGGGACCTATCCAGGATACACTGTAATGTCTTAGAGTGGGACCTATCCAGGGTAGACTCTAACAATGTCTTAGAGTGGGACCTATCCAGGATACACTGTAATGTCTTAGAGTGGGTCCTATCCAGGATACACTGTAATGTCTTAGAGTGGGTCCAATCCAGGATAGTCTCTAACAATGTCTTAGAGTGGGTCCTATCCAGGATACACTGTAATGTCTTAGAGTGGGTCCTATCCAGGATACACTGTAATGTCTTAGAGTGGGTCCTATCCAGGATAGACTGTAATGCCTTAGAGTGGGTCCTATCCAGGATAGACTCTAACAATGTCTTAGAGTGGGACCTATCCAGGATAGACTGTAACAATGTCCTAGAGTGGGACCTATCCAGGATACACTGTAATGTCTTAGAGTGGGTCCAATCCAGGATAGTCTCTAACAATGTCTTAGAGTGGGTCCTATCCAGGATAGACTGTAATGTCTTAGAGTGGGTCCTATCCAGGGTACACTGTAATGTCTTAGAGTGGGACCTATCCAGGATACACTGTAATGTCTTAGAGTGGGTCCTATCCAGGGTACACTGTAATGTCTTAGAGTGGGACCTATCCAGGATAGACTCTAACAATGTCTTAGAGTGGGTCCTATCCAGGATAGACTGTAATGTCTTAGATTGGGACCTATCCAGGATACACTGTAATGTCTTAGAGTGGGTCCTATCCAGGATAGACTGTAACAATGTCCTAGAGTGTGACCTATCCAGGATACACTGTAATGTCTTAGAGTGGGTCCTATCCAGGATACACTGTAATGTCTTAGAGTGGGACCTATCCAGGATACACTGTAATGTCTTAGAGTGGGTCCTATCCAGGATACACTGTAATGTCTTAGAGTGGGACCTATCCAGGATACACTGTAATGTCTTAGAGTGGGTCCTATCCAGGATAGACTCTAACAATGTCTTAGAGTGGGACCTAGCCAGGATACACTGTAATGTCTTAGAGTGGGTCCTATCCAGGATAGACTGTAACAATGTCTTAGAGTGGGTCCTATCCAGGATATACTGTAATGTCTTAGAGTGGGTCCTATCCAGGATACACTGTAATGTCTTAGAGTGGGTCCTATCCAGGATACACTGTAATGTCTTAGAGTGGGTCCTATCCAGGATAGACTGTAATGTCTTAGAGTGGGTCCTATCCAGGGTACACTGTAATGTCTTAGAGTGGGACCTATCCAGGATACACTGTAATGTCTTAGAGTGGGTCCTATCCAGGGTACACTGTAATGTCTTAGAGTGGGACCTATCCAGGATAGACTCTAACAATGTCTTAGAGTGGGACCTATCCAGGATACACTGTAATGTCTTAGTGGGTCCTATCCTGGATACACTGTAATGTCTTGGAGTGGGTCCTATCCAGGATACACTGTAATGTCTTAGTGGGTCCTATCCTGGATACACTGTAATGTCTTGGAGTGGGTCCTATCCAGGATACACTGTAATGTCTTGGAGTGGGTCCTATCCTGGATACACTGTAATGTCTTAGAGTGGGTCCTATCCAGGATACACTGTAATGTCTTGGAGTGGGTCCTATCCAGGATAGACTCTAACAATGTCTTAGAGTGGGACCTATCCAGGATACACTGTAATGTCTTAGTGGGTCCTATCCTGGATACACTGTAATGTCTTGGAGTGGGTCCTATCCAGGATACACTGTAATGTCTTGGAGTGGGACCTATCCAGGATACACTGTAATGTCTTGGAGTGGGTCCTATCCAGGATACACTGTAATGTCTTAGAGTGGGTCCTATCCAGGATAGACTCTAACAATGTCTTAGAGTGGGTCCTATCCAGGATAGACTCTAACAATGTCTTAGAGTGGGTCCTATCCAGGATATACTGTAATGTCTTAGAGTGGGTCCTATCCAGGATACACTGTAATGTCTTAGAGTGGGTCCTATCCAGGATACACTGTAATGTCTTAGAGTGGGTCCTATCCAGGATAGACTGTAATGTCTTAGAGTGGGTCCTATCCAGGGTACACTGTAATGTCTTAGAGTGGGACCTATCCAGGATACACTGTAATGTCTTAGAGTGGGTCCTATCCAGGGTACACTGTAATGTCTTAGAATGGGACCTATCCAGGATAGACTCTAACAATGTCTTAGAGTGGGTCCTATCCAGGATAGACTGTAATGTCTTAGATTGGGACCTATCCAGGATACACTGTAATGTCTTAGAGTGGGTCCTATCCAGGATAGACTGTAACAATGTCCTAGAGTGGGACCTATCCAGGATACACTGTAATGTCTTAGAGTGGGACCTATCCAGGATACACTGTAATGTCTTAGAGTGGGTCCTATCCAGGATACACTGTAATGTCTTAGAGTGGGACCTATCCAGGATACACTGTAATGTCTTAGAGTGGGTCCTATCCAGGATAGACTCTAACAATGTCTTAGAGTGGGACCTAGCCAGGATACACTGTAATGTCTTAGAGTGGGTCCTATCCAGGATAGACTGTAATGTCTTAGAGTGGGTCCTATCCAGGATAGACTGTAATGTCTTAGAGTGGGACCTATCCAGGATAGACTCTAACAATGTCTTAGAGTGGGACCTATCCAGGATAGACTCTAACAATGTCTTAGAGTGGGACCTATCCAGGATACACTGTAATGTCTTAGAGTGGGTCCTATCCAGGATACACTGTAATGTCTTAGAGTGGGTCCTATCCAGGATACACTGTAATGTCTTAGTGGGTCCTATCCTGGATACACTGTAATGTCTTAGAGTGGGTCCTATCCAGGATACACTCTAACAATGTCTTAGAGTGGTACCTATCCAGGATACACTGTAATGTCTTAGAGTGGGTCCTATCCAGGATACACTGTAATGTCTTGGAGTGGGTCCTATCCAGGATAGACTCTAACAATGTCTTAGAGTGGGACCTATCCAGGATACACTGTAATGTCTTAGTGGGTCCTATCCTGGATACACTGTAATGTCTTGGAGTGGGTCCTATCCAGGATACACTGTAATGTCTTGGAGTGGGACCTATCCAGGATACACTGTAATGTCTTAGTGGGTCCTATCCTGGATACACTGTAATGTCTTGGAGTGGGACCTATCCAGGATACACTGTAATGTCTTAGTGGGTCCTATCCAGGATACACTGTAATGTCTTAGAGTGGGTCCTATCCAGGATACACTGTAATGTCTTAGAGTGGGTCCTATCCAGGATAGACTCTAACAATGTCTTAGAGTGGGTCCTATCCAGGATACACTGTAATGTCTTAGAGTGGGTCCTATCCAGGATAGACTCTAACAATGTCTTAGAGTGGGTCCTATCCAGGATACACTGTAATGTCTTAGAGTGGGACCTATCCAGGATACACTGTAATGTCTTAGATTGGGACCTATCCAGGATAGACTCTAACAATGTCTTAGAGTGGGACCTATCCAGGATACACTGTAATGTCTTAGAGTGGGACCTATCCAGGATACACTGTAATGTCTTAGAGTGGGACCTATCCAGGATAGACTCTAACAATGTCTTAGAGTGGGACCTATCCAGGATACACTGTAATGTCTTAGAGTGGGTCCTATCCAGGATACACTGTAATGTCTTATAGTGGGTCCTATCCAGGATACACTGTAATGTCTTAGAGTGGGTCCTATCCAGGATAGACTCTAACAATGTCTTAGAGTGGGACCTATCCAGGATAGACTGTAACAATGTCTTAGAGTGGGTCCTATCCAGGATATACTGTAATGTCTTAGAGTGGGTCCTATCCAGGATACACTGTAATGTCTTAGAGTGGGTCCTATCCAGGATACACTGTAATGTCTTAGAGTGGGTCCTATCCAGGATAGACTGTAATGTCTTTCATCTTTCTCTTGATGTCCAGCTTAAAGAACACCTTCCTAATATTGAGTTGACCCCCTTTTGCCATCGGAACAGTCTTAATCGTTGGGGCAGTACTTCCCACAGTTGTGTCCAGTTGGCTGAATGTCCTTAGGGTGGTGGACCCTTCCTGATACACACAGGAAACGGTTGATGGTGAAAAACCCAGCAGCTTTGCAGGTCTTGACACAAACTGATGTGTCTAGATCCTACTACCATATCCCGTTCAAAGGAACTTCAACATTTTGTCTTGCCCATTCACCCTCTGAATGACACACATACACAATCCATGTCTCAAATGTCTCAAGACTTAAAAATCCTTCTTTAACCCGTCTCCTCCCCTTTCATCTACACTGATTGAAGTGGATTTAACTAGTGACATCAATAAGGGGTCATAGCTTTCACCTGGATTCACCTGGTCAGTCTATGTCATGGAAAGAGCAGGTGTTCTTAATGTTTTGTCCACTCCGTGTGGGTAATGGCGTGCCATTTGGAACGTAGCCTCTGTTGACAGCCTCAGAATATACAGGGATTTCCTCAGGGATTAATGCACAGGGTGGAAGTTACAGTCCCCATTGTTAACCAAATGCTTTTCTTTTTCACGTTGAGAGCTGAGTCTCCTAGCAACGTGGGAAACATTGGACACCAAGTCAGAGTCTGAAGACTGAGGAGAGGCTAATGTGGACATTCTGAGGTAGGATAAGTTTACATTTTATTTATTTAAAGAGTTTTTAATAAAAAAACATTTTTAAAAATACATCAGCACTAAATCTGCCTGCACAAAACTGTTACGAAGTCCACGTGACTTCTCAAGTTTCCATGACAACATGATATTATTTATATACAGTATGTGCACAACAAGGCTTGGTATAGTTTGGGATTTAAATGTTACCTTTCAATGGTAATTGATCTGTCTCTAATAGTACCATTTAGCAATCGTTTTGATCCAAAGCAGGTGAACCCGGGAATCGAACCCACAATCCTGCCATGTGCAAGCACCACGCTCGACTAAACGGAGAGCCATATCAACCCTTCATATCCACAATAAACCCTGTGATATTTCTCTCACAGATCAGCATGTCGGTCTTGAACAGCCCAGATCCCTGTGGTGAAAAGAAAATATCTGACAGGAACACGGGTCATCATGACGATCACGTTATCCCGCGCACGGCTGACGTTTCCAACACGGCCACTAGGGGCAGTCCACGCTTTGGAGCGTTGAGTCACCACTCCTTCTTCTCCAGACACAACCCTCACCCACACAGAGTCACACACATGCAAGGTGAGAGACACAACCCTCACCCACACAGAGTCACACACATCCAAGGTGAGAGACACAACCCTCACCCACACAGAGTCACACACATCCAAGGTGAGAGACCGCATTGGACCAAGGCACCCTATTTCCTACGTAGTGCACTTCTTTTGACCAGGGTTAATAGGGAATAGGGTGCCATTTGTGACACAGTCTCCGCCTTTCTTTTTCCTCGATAGGTCTAAATGGGATTCCAGTATGCATGGTGAATGACGACTGGTACGTGACCACCTCACTGTTCCCCCATCCGCTCATTAAGAGTCAGGTATTCAGGACGAGTACAGGAGCACCTTTCTCCATGCCTGCAGGACACAGTGTGTTCGGAGGCAGATACAGCACCGGACACAGAACAGGTGAATTTATAAAGGTTGCAAAACCTCCGGAAAGTTTTTCAAAAAAATGTCCAGGTTTTACAGAATCCCGGAATCAAGAGGGAATACTATAAGCAGGACATCTGGAATTCCCCAACCAGGATTCCAAGGAAAGCCTAGGAATTTTGCTATACTAAAATGTACATGAATGTATAGGAACAAATGCTTTACACACGCTCAAGCAGTATGAAATAATTAATTTTGCGTTCCAATATATATGCAATCTTCAGTCTCTTTTGTACTGCCAAGACTCAATTACAGTAGCTACTGTGGGTCTTTCTGCTCTGGAACACTCTCTCTCTCCACCCTGGAACACTCTCTCTCCGCCCTGGAACACTCTCTCCCTCTCCACCCTGGAACACTCTCTCTCTCTCCACCGTGGAACACTCTCCCTCTCCGCCCTGGAACACTCTCTCCCTCTCCACCCTGGAACACTCTCTCTCTCTCCACCCTGGAACACACTCTCTCTCCGCCCTGGAACACACTCTCTCTCTCCGCCCTGGAACACTCTCTCTCTCTCCGCCCTGGAACACTCTCTCTCTCTCCACCCTGGAACACTCTCTCTCTCTCCACCCTGGAACACTCTCTCTCTCTCCACCCTGGAACACACTCTCTCTCTCCACCCTGGAACACTCTCTCTCTCTCCACCCTGGAACACTCTCTCTCTCTCCACCCTGGAACACACTCTCTCTCTCCACCCTGGAACACTCTCTCCCTCTCCACCCTGGAACACTCTCTCTCTCTCCACCCTGGAACACACTCTCTCTCCGCCCTGGAACACACTCTCTCTCTCCGCCCTGGAACACTCTCTCTCTCCACCCTGGAACACTCTCTCTCTCTCCACCCTGGAACACTCTCTCTCTCTCCACCCTGGAACACACTCTCTCTCTCCACCCTGGAACACACTCTCTCTCTCCACCCTGGAACACTCTCTCTCTCTCCACCCTGGAACACTCTCTCTCTCCACCCTGGAACACTCTCCCTCTCCACCCTGGAACACTCTCCCTCTCCACCCTGGAACACTCTCTCTAGTCTGGAACACTCTCCCTCTCCACCCTGGAACACTCTCCCTCTCCACCCTGGAACACTCTCTCTAGTCTGGAACACTCTCCCTCTCCACCCTGGAACACTCTCCCTCTCCACCCTGGAACACTCTCCCTCTCCACCCTGGAACACTCTCCCTCTCCACCCTGGAACACTCTCCCTCTCCACCCTGGAACACTCTCCCTCTACCCTGGAACACTCTCTCTCTAACCTGGAACACTCTCCCTCTCCACCCTGGAACACTCTCCCTCTCCACCCTGGAACACTCTCCCCCTCCACCCTGAAACACTCTCTCTAGTCTGGAACACTCTCCCTCTCCACCCTGGAACACTCTCCCTCGTCTAGAACACTCTCTCTAGTCTGGAACACATACATTTACAATGTACTGCCATAAACCTCCATACTACTCAACAGAATAAATCCCACAGTACCCAAGCACCCTTGCACCCTTACACTAGAGCAGTTTTAAATGATAGTCCACTCTGTGCTCACCCCTTCTCTGCCTCTCTCCATCTGCCCTCTTCTGTCACTTTCTCTGCGTCTTGTCTGTTGCCGTCTCAGGTTCTTGTTAGTCATTGTCTCTTTTGTCTACCTTCTCATGACATGGCCTGCTCTGTTCTTCTGGTCCCCATCATATCCTAGTATAGTCGGGGGTGCCGTGAGAGTTATTGAAGATACTCTTCAAAGAAATAAGGTTTCCGACATTTTGGGAAGATGAGCAGGGATTCCGCTTGTTCCACCATTGGGGTTCCAGGACAGGGGAGAGTTTAGACTGGGCTGAGCGGGAGCCTCCCTCCTGTAGGGGTGGGAGGGCCAAGAGACCAGAGGTGGTGGAACAGAGTACTCGGGTTGGGATATAGGGTTTGAACATAGCCTGAAGTTATTTATATATTTTTATTTCACCTTTATATAACCAGGTAGGCCAGTTGAGAACAAGTTCTCATTTACACCGGGCCAAGATAAAGCAAAGCAGTGCGACACAAACAACAACACAGAGTTACACATGGAGTAAACAAACGTACAGTCAATAACACAATAGAAAGAAAGAAAGCCTGAAGTTAGGGGTCTTGAAGATGATGCAAGCTTCGACTGAAAGCTAGTGGAGTGTGCGGAGGAGCGGTGTGACAATTGAGAACATAGGAAGGTTAAACACCAGGCGGACTGCGCCATTCTGGATAAGTTGCAGGGGTTTGATGGCTCAAGCGGAGAGCCCAGCCAACAGAGAGTTTCAGGAGTCCAGACGGGAGATATGATGGAGCCGAGTGACTTGGGGTATAGAGAGAAGAGGAGAGGTCCAGTTTCAACGGTTCTGCCTGCGGCTATGGAACCCTGACCTGTTCACCGGACGTGCTACCTGTGGCTATGGAACCCTGACCTGTTCACCGGACGTGCTACCTGTCCCAGACCTGCTATTTTCAACTCTCTAGAGACAGCAGGAGCGGTAGAGATACTCTTAATGAACGGCTATGAAAAGCCAACTGACATTTACTCCTGAGATGCTGACTTGCTGCACCCTCGATAACTACTGTGATTATTATTATTTGACCATGCTGGTCATTTATGAACATTTGAACATCTTGGCCATGTTCTGTTATAATCTCCACCCGGCACAGCCAGAAGAGGACTGGCCACCCCTCATAGCCTGGTTCCTCTCTAGGTTTCTTCCTAGGTTCCTGCCTTTCTAGGGAGTTTTTCCTAGCCACCGTGCTTCTACACCTGCATTGCTTGCTGTTTGGGGTTTTAGGCTGGGTTTCTGTACAGCACTTTCAGATATCAGCTGATGTATGAAGGGCTTTATAAATACATTTGATTTGATTTGAATTTGATTTGAGGTCCATCCTCATAGCAGTGATAGGAGAGACCATGTGAGGATATGACAGAGCTGAGTGACTTGGTGTGTAGAGAGAAGAGGAGAGGGCCTACAACCGAGCCCTGGGGGACACCAGAAGTGATAGTACGTGGGCTCTGGGGGACACCAGAAGTGAGGGTACGTGGGCTCTGGGGGACACCAGTAGTGATGCACGTGAGCCCTGGGGGACACCAGTAGTGAGAGTACGTGGGCTCTGGGGGACACCAGTAGTAATAGTACGTGGGCTCTGGGGGGGGGGGGGGACACCAGTAGTGATAGTACGTGGGCTCTGGGGGGGGGGGGGGGGCACCCGTAGTGAGAGTACGTGGGCTCTGGGGGGACACCAGTAGTAATAGTACGTGGGCTCTGGGGGGGGGGGACACCAGTAGTGATAGTACGTGGGCTCTGGGGGGACACCAGTAGTAATAGTACGTGGGCTCTGGGGGGACACCAGTAGTAATAGTACGTGGGCTCTGGGGGGGGGGGGGGGGACACCAGAAGTGATAGTACGTGGGCTCTGGGGGGACACCAGTAGTGATAGTACGTGGGCTCTGGGGGACACCAGTAGTAATAGTACGTGGGCTCTGGGGGGGGGGACACCAGTAGTGATAGTACGTGGGCTCTGGGGGGACACCAGTAGTAATAGTACGTGGGCTCTGGGGGGGGGGACACCAGTAGTGATAGTATGTGGGCTCTGGGGGACACCAGTAGTGATAGTACGTGGGCTCTGGGGGGGGGGACACCAGTAGTGATAGTACGTGGGCTCTGGGGGGACACCAGTAGTGATAGTACGTGGGCTCTGGGGGGACACCAGTAGTAATAGTACGTGGGCTCTGGGGGGGGGACACCAGTAGTGATAGTACGTGGGCTCTGGGGGGGGGGGGGGGGGGGGCACCCGTAGTGAGAGTACGTGGGCTCTAGGGGACACCAGTAGTAATAGTACGTGGGCTCTGGGGGGACACCCGTAGTGAGAGTACGTGGGCTCTGGGGACACCAGTAGTGAGAGTACGTGGGCTCTGGGGGGGGGACACCAGTAGTGAGAGTACGTGGGCTCTGGGGACACCAGTAGTGAGAGTACGTGGGCTCTGGGGGGGGGGGGGACACCAGTAGTAATAGTACGTGGGCTCTGGGGGACACCAGTAGTGAGAGTACGTGGGCTCTGGGGGGACACCAGTAGTAATAGTACGTGGGCTCTGGGGGACACCAGTAGTGAGAGTACGTGGGCTCTGGGGGACACCAGTAGTGAGAGTACGTGGGCTCTGGGGGACACCAGTAGTGAGAGTACGTGGGCTCTGGGGGGACACCAGTAGTAATAGTACGTGGGCTCTGGGGGACACCAGTAGTGAGAGTACGTGGGCTCTGGGGGACACCAGTAGTGAGAGTACGTGGGCTCTGGGGGACACCAGTAGTGAGAGTACGTGGGCTCTGGGGGGACACCAGTAGTAATAGTACGTGGGCTCTGGGGGACACCAGTAGTGAGAGTACGTGGGCTCTGGGGGACACCAGTAGTGAGAGTACGTGGGCTCTGGGGGGGGGGGGACACCAGTAGTGAGAGTACGTGGGCTCTGGGGGGGGGGGGGGGGGGGACACCAGTAGTAAGAGTACGTGGGCTCTGGGGGACACCAGTAGTGAGAGTACGTGGGCTCTGGGGGACACGAGTAGTGAGAGTACGTGGGCTCTGGGGGGACACCCGTAGTGAGAGTACGTGGGCTCTGGGGACACCAGTAGTGAGAGTACTTGAGCCCTGGGGGACACCAGTAGTGATAGTACGTGGGCTCTGGGGGACACCAGTAGTGATAGTACTTGAGCCCTGGGGGACACCAGTAGTGATAGTACGTGGGCTCTGGGGACACCAGTAGTGATAGTACGTGAGCCCTGGGGGACACCCGTAGTGAGAGTACGTGGGCTCTGGGGACACCAGTAGTGAGAGTACGTGGGCTCTGGGGACACCAGTAGTGAGAGTACGTGGGCTCTGGGGGGGGACACCAGTAGTGATAGTACGTGGGCTCTGGGGGACACCAGTAGTGAGAGTACGTGGGCTCTGGGGGGGGACACCAGTAGTGAGAGTACGTGGGCTCTGGGGACACCAGTAGTGAGAGTACGTGGGCTCTGGGGGGGGGGGGGGGGACACCAGTAGTGAGAGTACGTGAGCCCTGGGGGACACCAGTAGTGAGAGTACGTGGGCTCTGGGGGACACCAGTAGTGATAGTACGTGAGCCCTGGGGGACACCAGTAGTGAGAGTACGTGGGCTCTGGGGACACCAGTAGTGATAGTACGTGGGCTCTGGGGACACCAGTAGTGATAGTACGTGGGCTCTGGGGACACCAGTAGTGAGAGTACGTGGGCTCTGGGGGGGGGGGGGGGGGGGGGGGGGGGGGGGGGGGGGGGGGGGGGGGGGGGACACCAGTAG
>NC_052340.1:42030536-42032554 GCF_016432855.1 Salvelinus namaycush | reverse complement strand
ATAGAGTCCTGTTACACACCACCAGATCTACTGTATTATAGAGTCCTGTTACACACCACCAGATCTACTGTATTATAGAGTCCTGTTACACACCACCAGATCTACTGTATTATAGAGTCCTGTTACACACCACCAGATCTACTGTATTAAAGAGTCCTGTTACACACCACCAGATCTACTGTATTATAGAGTCCTGTTACACACCACCAGATCTACTGTATTATAGAGTCCTGTTACACACCACCAGATCTACTGTATTATAGAGTCCTGTTACACACCACCACTAAATCTACTGTATTATAGAGTCTTGTTACACACCACCAGATCTACTGTATTATAGAGTCCTGTTACACACCACCAGATCTACTGTATTATAGAGTCCTGTTACACACCACCAGATCTACTGTATTATAGAGTCCTGTTACACACCACCAGATCTACTGTATTATAGAGTCCTGTTACACACCACCAGATCTACTGTATTATAGAGTCCTGTTACACACCACCATTAAATCTACCGTATTATAGTATTGTTAGGGTGGCAGGTAGTCTAGTGGTTAGAGCGTTGGGCCAGTAATCGAAAGGTTGCTGGATTGAATCCCCGAGCTGACAAGGTAAAAATCTGTCGTTCTGCCCCTGTTCCCTGGTAGGCCGTCATTGTAAATAAGAATTTCTTCTTAACTGACTTGCCTTGTTTTGTAAAGGTTCAATACTGTTGTTTTACGATCCATACTGCACTAGAGAGTACAGCTATGGATCCATCCATCCCACAGACTGTGGAAAACAACTTTAAAATAGTACACTTTTTCTTCTTTCTTTTTATAAATACTGCACTTCCTGCAAATTGTTATAAAGCAGCGAGTGATATAAATACTTTAAAAAAGGAGATAAAAATGACGATTGGTCTAATAAAGTGACACAGCATGGCTCTCTTTGCCTGGGTCCCAAATGGCACCGTATTTGACCAGGGTCAAAATCAGTGCACTATACAGGGCATATGGTGCAGTGCACTATACAGGGAATATGGTGCAGTGCACTATACAGGGAATATGGTGCAGTGCACTATACAGGGCATATGGTGCAGTGCACTATACAGGGCATATGGTGCAGTGCACTATACAGGGAATATGGTGCAGTGCACTATACAGGGCATATGGTGCCATTTGGAACACAGCCCCTGAGTTCCTCAGAAGAGGCAGATCCAGACATATCATTTCTCCCAAAGGGGAAGGCATTAAAACCACATAGCTCAGACAGCTCCACAGCTGTGACCTCCCTAGGACAGCTTAAACACCTTACAGCCAGAGCAGACATGATGTCCATGGGACCTGGAAGACGTCTCAACACCATGTGGGGTCATTACAACGGACTTCATCTTTCTAACTAATGCAACTTTACTAAGCTGTCATAGACACTGACCATACACCCAATGGCCTGCTGCCTACCTGCCTCCAAAGGCACCTACCTTAGTAGATAGCACGTTTTCCAGTAGATGACTGCCATTGGAGATGGGATTCGAAGGCAGCATGACATGATAACCTATTCGACCAAACGTAAGATTATTTACAATGTAGACACTGTAACGTTGTGAGATGGTGGGGCAGTGAACAACACGCTCACTGACTGAACAAACGGAGGTGTTATGGGATTGCCGACCCGGCGAAGGATACATCGATGCTGCCTTCAAAATTGCCCAAATGAAGGCAGCATCGAAGACAGCAATTTAAGGTACAGTACCTAGGGATTGGAACATGCCAATGTTGATGCCCTGCCAATACATGCTGCTTCAAAAGGCAGTATCCTTGTGAATTGGGACAAAAGCTCTAAGCTCATCATCCAAGTCTTCATTCAAGTCTCCTTGGTTGTCATTGGAGTACACACTGACCGTAGAACCACTGGAGTACACACTGACCATAGAACCATTGGAGTACACACTGACCATAGAACCATTGGAGTACACACTGACCGTAGAACCACTGGAGTACACACTGACCGTAGAACCACTGGAGTACACACTG
>NC_052340.1:41848036-42028036 GCF_016432855.1 Salvelinus namaycush | reverse complement strand
AGAGAGAGAGAGAAAGAAAGAGAGAGAGAAAGAAGGGAATTTAAATGATAGGGGAAGGATATTGAGGGAGAGTGAGAGAGAGATGATGAAAGAGAGAGGTCTGA
Source organism: Salvelinus namaycush (assembly GCF_016432855.1). Classification (NCBI taxonomy): domain Eukaryota; kingdom Metazoa; phylum Chordata; class Actinopteri; order Salmoniformes; family Salmonidae; genus Salvelinus; species Salvelinus namaycush. Next base: position 42,027,932 of record NC_052340.1, on the reverse strand, counting down.
AATATCAACAATGCTGAATTAGCACAGAATACTACCGCTCACCTATTACTGACTGTGAGGTGCTACATGGAAAGCAGTGTTAAATATGGAGAAACACAACTTACTGGTATCATACTGATCATTCATACTTTAGGTTCTAATGCCTTTAGCTCAGCCGACTAACACAGTCATGTAGCACTCAGGAACCTCTGTCACATTAGCAGTGCTACTCTTCCTTTTGCTTGAGAGTCACAGAGAGGCAGTCAAGCTCACAGTGTAATGACAGGGGTCCTACCAAGATCATGTGGTTGTAGTCTCCATAACCACTTCATACTTCACCTTGGAACAGATAGCCTATTTGCATACTCTGGCATCAAATGGAGAGGAACTTACTTCATGAACCTCAAAAAAACTTTCCAGCAAGAGGGAATAACGGGCTAACCTATTAGTGTGGAATAGAAAAGAATAGAACATATACTTTATTGTACTTACTAAACTCAGCAAAAAAAAAATGGCCTCCCACTGTCAACTGCGTTTATTTTCAGCAAATTTAACATATGTAAATATGTGTATGAACATAACAAGATTCAACAACTGAAACTGAACAAGTTCCACAGACATGTGACTAATAGAAATGGAGTACTGAGAATACTGCCCCAGACCATGACGGACCCTCCACCTCCACATCGATCCTGCTCCAGAGTACAGGCCTCGTTGTAACGCTCATTCCTTCGACGATAAACGAGAATCCGACGATCACCTCTGGTGAGTCAAAACCGTGACTCGTCAGTGAAGAGCACTTTTTGCCAGTCCTGTCTGATTTTCCTGTGCTGTTACACGTGGTCTGCGACTGCGAGGACGATCCGCTGTCCGTCCTGTCTCCCTGTAGCGCTGTCTTAGGCGTCTCACATTACGGACATTGCAATTTATTTCCCTGGCCACATCTGCAGTCCTCATGCCTCCTTGTAGCATTCCTAAGGCACGTTGACGCAGATGAGCAGGACCCCTGGGCATCTTTCTTTTGGTGTTTGTCAGAGTCAGTAGAAAGGCCTCTTTAGTGTCCTAAGTTTTCATAACTGTGACCTTAATTGCCTACTGTCTGTAAGCTGTGAATGTCTTAACGACCGTTCCACATGTGCATGTTCATTAATTGTTTATTGAACAAGCATGGGAAACAACGTTTAAAAACTTCACAAGGAAGATCTGCAAAGTTATTTAGATTTTTACAAATTATCTTTGAAAGACAGGGTCCTGAAAAAGGGACGTTTCTTTTTTGGCTAAGTTTATATGTAACTTCAAACAGTACACACACACACACACACACACACACACACACACACACACACACACACACACACACACACACACACACACACACACACACACACACACGTGGTAAAGCAATGTTTTCTAATTGTCTCCATAGGATTATTTTTCTTTCGTCTCTCTACTCTGTCAAACACTCCCATCATCAATGTTCAGACTGACATTCTCAGTGTTACCAGACAGTGTTCAGACTGACAGGCTCAGTGTTGGTATACTAGACAGTGTTCAGACTGACAGGCTCAGTGTTGGTATACTAGACAGTGTTCAGGCTAACAGGCTCAGTGTTATTATACCAGACAGTTTTCAGACTGACATTCTCAGTGTTGGTATACCAGACAGTTTTCAGACTGACAGGCTCAGTGTTGCCAGCCAATGTCCAGACTGACAGGCTCAGTGTTACCAGACAGTGTCCAGACTGACAGGCTCAGTGTTACCAGACAGTGTTCAGACTGACAGGCTCAGTGTTGGTATACCAGACAGTGTTCAGGCTGACAGGCTCAGTGTTGGTATACCAGACAGTGTTCAGGCTGACAGGCTCAGTGTTGGTATACTAGACAGTGTTAAAACTGACATTCTCAGTGTTACCAGACAGTGTTCAGACTGACAGGCTCAGTGTTGGTATACCAGACAGTGTTCAGACTGACAGGCTCAGTGTTGGTATACCAGACAGTGTTAAAACTGACATTCTCAGTGTTACCAGACAGTGTTCAGACTGACAGGCTCAGTGTTGGTATACCAGACAGTGTTCAGACTGACAGGCTCAGTGTTGGTATCCCAGACAGTGTTCAGACTGACAGGCTCAGTGTTGGTATACCAGACAGTGTTCAGACTGACAGGCTCAGTGTTGGTATACCAGACAGTGTTCAGACTGACAGGCTCAGTGTTGGTATACCAGACAGTGCTCAGACTGACAGGCTCAGTGTTACCAGTGTTCAGACTGACAGGCTCAGTGTTGGTATACCAGACAGTGTTCAGGCTGACAGGCTCAGTGTTGGTATACTAGACAGTGTTCAGGCTAACAGGCTCAGTGTTATTATACCAGACAGTGTTCAGACTGACAGGCTCAGTGTTACCAGACAGTGTTCAGACTGACAGGCTCAGTGTTATTATACCAGACAGTGTTCAGACTGACAGGCTCAGTGTTACCAGACAGTGTTCAGACTGACAGGCTCAGTGTTATTATACCAGACAGTGTTCAGGCTAACAGGCTCAGTGTTACCAGACAGTGTTCAGACTGACAGGCTCAGTGTTATTATACCAGACAGTGTTCAGACTGACAGGCTCAGTGTTATTATACCAGACAGTGTTCAGACTGACAGGCTCAGTGTTATTATACCAGACAGTGTTCAGACTGACAGGCTCAGTGTTATTATACCAGACAGTGTTCAGACTGACAGGCTCAGTGTTATTATACCAGACAGTGTTCAGACTGACAGGCTCAGTGTTATTATACCAGACAGTGTTCAGACTGACAGGCTCAGTGTTATTATACCAGACAGTGTTCAGACTGACAGGCTCAGTGTTATTATACCAGACAGTGTTCAGACTGACAGGCTCAGTGTTATTATACCAGACAGTGTTCAGACTGACAGGCTCAGTGTTATTATACCAGACAGTGTTCAGACTGACAGGCTCAGTGTTGGTATACCAGACAGTGTTAAAACTGACATTCTCAGTGTTGGTATACCAGACAGTGTTCAGACTGACAGGCTCAGCGTTATTATACCAGACAGTGTTCAGACTGACAGGCTCAGTGTTGGTATACCAGACAGTTTTCAGACTGACAGGCTCAGTGTTGCCAGCCAATGTCCAGACTGACAGGCTCAGTGTTACCAGACAGTGTCCAGACTGACAGGCTCAGTGTTACCAGACAGTGTTCAGGCTAACAGGCTCAGTGTTACCAGACAGTGTTCAGACTGACAGGCTCAGTGTTGGTATACCAGACAGTGTTAAAACTGACATTCTCAGTGTTGGTATACCAGACAGTGTTCAGACTGACAGGCTCAGCGTCAGATTATCCTGATAGATTTATTCATTGCGTGACAATACCTATCTACCAACAGTCTTGTTCAACAACCCTGAGGGTGAATTCCAAATGGCAAACTATTCCCTATGTAGTGCAATACTTTTGACCCGGGCCATTTGGGACTCATATTCTGTGTTTGTTGTCTTCGCTCCAGGCTTACAGCTTTAGCTACAGTTTAGCCATGGTTGATTCAGTCTTCATCAGCATCCCTCATAGTCCCCCATGCCTGATTATGCATGTGTTATTCAAGCTTGCAATATTGATGTTTCTCTTAATAGTCAAGGTTAGCCGTGCAGTCTTGTAGTCCTCATTTGAAAGTGATCGTGTTAATGATGTGTATTGATGTGGTATAATGAGAGGCCTTCAGGGAGTGACACCATGCTGTTTGTCAATGGCACTCCCCACTGCTATAACACTACTGCTACTGGTACTACTACTACTGCTACTAACAATTATACTACTTCTACTGCTGTTACTGCTACTTGTACTACTACTACTAATAATAATAATTCTACTACTGCTACTACTTCTAATAATTATACGAATTATACTACTACTACTTCTACTGCAGCTACTTCTACTGCAGCTACTACTAATTACACTACTGCAGCTACTACTAATTACACTACTGCAGCTACTACTAATTACACTACTGCAGCTACTACTAATTACACTACTGCAGCTACTACTAATTACACTACTGCAGCTACTACTAATTACACTACTGCAGCTACTACTAATTACACTACTGCAGCTACTACTAATTACACTACTGCAGCTACTACTAATTACACTACTGCAGCTACTACTAATTACACTACTGCAGCTACTACTAATTACACTACTGCAGCTACTACTAATTACACTACTGCAGCTACTACTAATAATAATACTACTGCTGCTGGATATATCACACCTGAACACTAGTGAATACACCTTGGATATATCACACCTGAACACTAGTGAATACACCTTGGATATATCACACCTGAACACTAGTGAATACACCTTGGATATATCACACCTGAACACTAGTGAATACACCTTGGATATATCACACATGAACACTAGTGAATACACCTTGGATATATCACACAATAACACTAGTGAATACACCTTGGATATATCACACCTGAACACTAGTGAATACACCTTGGATATATCACACCTGAACACTAGTGAATACACCTTGGATATATCACACATGAACACTTGTGAATACACATTGGATATATCACACCTGAACACTAGTGAATACACCTTGGATATATCACACCTGAACACTAGTGAATACACCTTGGATATATCACACCTGAACACTAGTGAATACACCTTGGATATATCACACCTGAACACTAGTGAATACACCTCTGATATATCACACCTGAACACTAGTGAATACACATTGGATATATCACACAATAACACTAGTGAATACACCTTGGATATATCACACCTGAACACTCGTGAATACACCTTGGATATATCACACCTGAACACTAGTGAATACACCTCTGATATATCACACCTGAACACTAGTGAATACACATTGGATATATCACACAATAACACTAGTGAATACACCTTGGATATATCACACCTGAACACTAGTGAATACACCGTGGATATATCACACCTGAAGACTAGTGAATACACCTTGGATATATCACACCTGAACACTAGTGAATACACCTTGGATATATCACACCTGAACACTAGTGAATACACCTTGGATATATCACACCTGAACACTAGTGAATACACCTCTGATATATCACACCTGAACACTAGTGAATACACATTGGATATATCACACAATAACACTAGTGAATACACCTTGGATATATCACACCTGAACACTCGTGAATACACCTTGGATATATCACAGCTGAACACTAGTGAATACACCTCTGATATATCACACCTGAACACTAGTGAATACACATTGGATATATCACACAATAACACTAGTGAATACACCTTGGATATATCACACCTGAACACTAGTGAATACACCGTGGATATATCACACCTGAACACTAGTGAATACACCTTGGATATATCACACCTGAACACTAGTGAATACACCTTGGATATATCACACCTGAACACTAGTGAATACACCTTGGATATATCACACCTGAACACTAGTGAATACACCTCTGATATATCACACCTGAACACTAGTGAATACACATTGGATATATCACACAATAACACTAGTGAATACACCTTGGATATATCACACCTGAACACTCGTGAATACACCTTGGATATATCACACCTGAACACTAGTGAATACACCTTGGATATATCACACCTGAAGACTAGTGAATACACCTTGGATATAGCACACCTGAAGACTAGTGAATACACCTTGGATATATCACACCTGAACACTAGTGAATACACCTTGGATATATCACACCTGAACACTAGTGAATACACATTGGATATATCACACCTGAAGACTAGTGAATACACCTTGGATATATCACACCTGAACACTAGTGAATACACCTTAGATATATCACACCTGAACACTAGTGAATACACATTGGATATATCACACCTGAAGACTAGTGAATACACCTTGGATATATCACACCTGAACACTAGTGAATACACCTCGGATATATCACACCTGTACACTAGTGAATACACCTTGGATATATCACACCTGAACACTAGTGAATACCCATTGGATATTTCACACCTGAACACTCGTGATCACTAGTGAATACACCTTGGATATATCACACATGAACACTAGTGAATACACATTGGATATATCACACCTGAAGACTAGTGAATACACCTTGGATATATCACACCTGAACACTAGTGAATACACCTCGGATATATCACACCTGTACACTAGTGAATACACCTTGGATATATCACACCTGAACACTAGTGAATACCCATTGGATATTTCACACCTGAACACTCGTGATCACTAGTGAATACACCTTGGATATATAACACAATAACACTAGTGCACACTAGTGAATACACATTGGATATATCACACCATTAGTTAACTCGAAATCTTTTCCAGTAAGGTTCAAGCCTAAACACACTAATGTAATCTACAGTTATTTGTTCTGTCTATAGAATCACATACATTGTATTGGATAACAGACATTCTATAGAATAACATGCTTTGCTTTGGAGGAGTCAGAGCTTCATTAACACAACAGTTATTGGTGAAGAATTTAAAGAGCATTTAAATGGCACCCTATTCCCAATACAGTGCACTACTTACGCCCAGATCGCTAATGGCACCATATAGGCCCTGGTCTAAAGTAGTGCACTATAAAGGGAAGTGGGGAGGATGTGTGTGTGTGGTGTATCAGTCTGACTCACACAACCTGAAGTATGTACACATTTTAAACACTGAAATCAATCGGCTGTGAAATTCATGCAAAAAATTATATTGTAGATGAATCGGTGATGAACAAATGATTGTGTCCGTACAGACGACAGTCTTTATCTGTACTGTGATGGACACACAATCTCACAATACTACTACTGCTGGTGCTGCTACTACTACTACTGCTTCTACCGCTGCTACTACTACTACTACTACTGCTGCTTCTAATACTACTGCTATTGCTGCTACTACTACTACTGCTACTACTACTACTACTGCTATTGCTGCTACTACTACTATTGCTGCTGCTACTACTACTACTACTGCTATTGCTGCTACTACTACTACTGCTATTGCTGCTACTACTACTGCTATTGCTGCTACTACTACTGCTGCTATTGCTGCTACTACTACTAGTGCTGTTGCTACTACTACTACTGCTATTGCTGCTGCTACTACTACTACTACTGCTATTGCTGCTACTACTACTATTGCTGCTGCTACTACTACTACTGCTATTGCTGCTGCTACTACTACTACTACTGCTATTGCTGCTACTACTACTATTGCTGCTGCTACTACTACTACTACTGCTATTGCTGCTACTACTACTACTGCTATTGCTGCTACTACTACTGCTATTGCTGCTACTACTACTGCTGCTATTGCTGCTACTACTACTAGTGCTGTTGCTACTACTACTACTGCTATTGCTGCTGCTACTACTACTACTACTGCTATTGCTGCTACTACTACTATTGCTGCTGCTACTACTACTACTGCTATTGCTGCTGCTACTACTACTACTACTGCTATTGCTGCTGCTACTACTACTACTACTACTGCTATTGCTGCTGCTACTACTACTACTGCTGCTACTACTACTGCTATTGCTGCTACTACTACTGCTATTGCTGCTACTACTACTGCTATTGCTGCTACTACTACTGCTATTGCTGCTACTACTACTGCTATTGCTGCTACTACTACTGCTATTGCTGCTACTACTACTACTACTGCTGCTACTACTACTACTACTGCTGCTACTACTACTACTACTACCAATACTGCTATTGCTGCTACTACTACTACTACTACTACTACTACTACTACTACTGCTATTGCTGCTACTACTACTGCTATTGCTGCTACTACTACTGCTACTACTGCTATTGCTGCTGCTACTACTGCTATTGCTACTACAGCTATTGCTGCTGCTACTGTAACAGTATAACTTTAAACCGTCCCCTCGCCCCGACACGGGCGCGAACCAGGGACCCTCTGCACACATCAACAACAGTCGCCCACGAAGCGTCGTTACCCATTTCACATCCGTTACACTACTACTACTGCTACTGCTACTGCTATTGCTGCTGCTATTGCTGCTGCTACTTCTACTGCTGCTGCTACTGCTATTGCTGCTACTGCTGCTGCTATTGCTGCTACTACTACTGCTGCTGCTACTACTACTACTACTGCTGCTATTGCTGCTACTACTACTACTACTGCTATTGCTGCTACTACCGCTGCCGCCGATACTGCCGCCGCCGATACGATTCTACTACTGCACTGCTGCTACTACCGCCGATACGATTCTACTAGCGCACTGCTGCTACTACCGCCGATACGATTCTACTAGCGCACTGCTGCTACTACCGCCGATACGATTCTACTAGCGCACTGCTGCTACTACCGCCGATACGATTCTACTAGCGCACTGCTGCTACTACCGCCGATACGATTCTACTACCGCACTGCTGCTACTACCGCCGATACGATTCTACTACCGCAGTGCTGCTACTACCGCCGATACGATTCTACTACCGCACTGCTGCTACTACCGCCGATACGATTCTACTACCGCACTGCTGCTACTACCGCCGATACGATTCTACTACCGCACTGCTGCTACTACCGCCGATACGATTCTACTAGCGCACTGCTGCTACTACCGCCGATACGATTCTACTAGCGCACTGCTGCTACTACCGCCGATACGATTCTACTAGCGCACTGCTGCTACTACCGCCGATACGATTCTACTAGCGCACTGCTGCTACTACCGCCGATACGATTCTACTACCGCAGTGCTGCTACTACCGCCGATACGATTCTACTACCGCAGTGCTGCTACTACCGCCGATACGATTCTACTACCGCAGTGCTGCTACTACCGCCGATACGATTCTACTACCGCACTCCTGCTACTACCGCCGATACGATTCTACTACCGCACTGCTGCTACTACCGCCGATACGATTCTACTACCGCACTGCTGCTACTACCGCCGATACGATTCTACTAGCGCACTGCTGCTACTACCGCCGATACGATTCTACTACCGCACTGCTGCTACTACCGCCGATACGATTCTACTACCGCACTGCTGCTACTACCGCCGATACGATTCTACTAGCGCACTGCTGCTACTACCGCCGATACGATTCTACTACCGCACTGCTGCTACTACCGCCGATACGATTCTACTACCGCACTGCTGCTACTACCGCCGATACGATTCTACTACCGCAGTGCTGCTACTACCGCCGATACGATTCTACTACCGCACTGCTGCTACTACCGCCGATACGATTCTACTACCGCACTGCTGCTACTACCGCCGATACGATTCTACTAGCGCACTGCTGCTACTACCGCCGATACGATTCTACTACCGCACTGCTGCTACTACCGCCGATACGATTCTACTACCGCACTGCTGCTACTACCGCCGATACGATTCTACTACCGCACTCCTGCTACTACCGCCGATACGATTCTACTACCGCACTGCTGCTACTACCGCCGATACGATTCTACTACCGCACTCCTGCTACTACCGCCGATACGATTCTACTACCGCACTGCTGCTACTACCGCCGATACGATTCTACTACCGCACTGCTGCTACTACCGCCGATACGATTCTACTACCGCACTGCTGCTACTACCGCCGATACGATTCTACTACCGCACTGCTGCTACTACCGCCGATACGATTCTACTAGCGCACTGCTGCTACTACCGCCGATACGATTCTACTACCGCACTGCTGCTACTACCGCCGATACGATTCTACTACCGCACTGCTGCTACTACCGCCGATACGATTCTACTACCGCACTGCTGCTACTACCGCCGATACGATTCTACTACCGCACTCCTGCTACTACCGCCGATACGATTCTACTAGCGCACTGCTGCTACTACCGCCGATACGATTCTACTACCGCACTGCTGGTACTACCGCCGATACGATTCTACTAGCGCACTGCTGCTACTACCGCCGATACGATTCTACTACCGCACTGCTGCTACTACCGCCGATACGATTCTACTACCGCACTCCTGCTACTACCGCCGATACGATTCTACTACCGCACTGCTGCTACTACCGCCGATACGATTCTACTACCGCACTGCTGCTACTACCGCCGATACGATTCTACTAGCGCACTGCTGCTACTACCGCCGATACGATTCTACTAGCGCACTGCTGCTACTACCGCCGATACGATTCTACTAGCGCACTGCTGCTACTACCGCCGATACGATTCTACTAGCGCACTGCTGCTACTACCGCCGATACGATTCTACTAGCGCACTGCTGGTACTTTTTGAAGTGATTGTGGAGAGAAAATCAGAGTGGAGGAGTAAGCAGTAAAGTAATCTATAATTCCACTGTGCATCTACACTGTAAATGTGTTTTGTACCATTTTCAGAGGCAATTATTTAAAGTCTACATTCTGCATAGAGTTGAATTGTTTGATTAACTTTGAAATAATTGGTTTGTGTTTGACATACAGTGAAATCTGAGTATCAGCATCATTCTGTAACTGTGGAATTGCCTAGAATGTAGCAGAGATTGAGGGGAAAAATAAGGCATTCTATTAACATCAGAACAATTGACCAACTGGCTCAAATCGGTCTTATGTATCAAAATGTGAAATTGTGTTTTTTACATTGGATAAAAGCAGAGACTCAGAGCTACAAAATGGTTTATCATACACTGTATTTTTTTTTTTTTTGGAACAATGGGAAAGTAATTCTGATTTGAAAGTTCATAAACTTGTAAACTCACTTTTTAGAAAATGGCCTTTGAATGTTTTGGTACTGGAGAGCTTTCCTTTGTCTACACCCATTCAGCATTGTTCACTTAAGCCGGCCCCACCCATCTCTTTAAGGATCCACATGTGAGGTCATGTGCTAAACATGAGTAGTGTAGTAAAGATTGAGACTAAAAGTGGTAGTAGCAGCCTACAATAAGAAACAATTCCAGGTAAACAGTAAGTGTCCAGATTAAATTAAATGACGCTTACCCAGACACACTTGTCTAAATTGATGGGCCGTGAGAAAGAAATGCTATAACCCCCAGCCAAATTTTCCCAAGTGGATGGTCTCTACAGAAGGTGTAAACGGTACTGCCAAATAGCTACTTGCATAGTAGCAATATCAGAAATAGATAGTGTCAATATAAATTAAATAATATAAGTACAACAACAATATCAATAACAATATCAGTGGCAGATGAGGTAGTTATCTGCATACAATCAGGGGTAAAGTTGCTGAGCAGCAGGATTCAAAAAATAGTAGAAGCAATGTATGGCGTGTGTGTTAGGAGAGAGTCATGTGAATAGAGGCACTGCAGATAGTGCTGACGACTGGTCCGTCCAAACTACGCATGAACAAGGGAATCTATATTCGGAGAGCCTGTTTATGTCCTGTCCTTGACTTTGGTGCAGGGCATGTGATGTCCATAGCCTCTTTGTTGCAAAACTCCCTGATCTTCTCAAAAACATAAGTTTGTCTAGCTGTGTCAAGTCCAGGTGGTGCTTGTACAGGCAGACCATCTATGGGAGGAAGGATGTCAGCGTTGTGCAGCAGCTGAAACCTGGTCCTGACTGAGTCCGAATTATCCTTGGTGACAACAACACCAGGCTCCAGAGCATCGAAGCTGTAAAACAGGAAATAACAAAAACAATTTAGAAGACATTACAACCTTGCACAACATCAATTCACCTCCTAAGTTAATATAAGAAGAATAACCTCATACAATGCAATGAAAATTATTTTCACCTGAAGTGCTGGTACTGCTTGATCTGTGACAGCGACCTGAAGTATGGAGTCAGGTGTTGTTGCCAGCCATAGCTTTCCACCAGCACCGTACCATCCTCCAGTCCAACCAGCTGTGGGATGTTGACCCCTGTCACAGTGGTGGTGTTGTGAAAGACAGCAATCTCAGACAAAGTGTTCTCTCTGGTCTTTCTGAAGCGCTGCTTGATGAGGCTGAAGCACCAGTCGGGGGCAAACTTGGTGTGGCCCGTGATCAGGAAGTGAAGGTCCAGATTGCGGTGGAGCTTGTGCATGGTCCGCCAGGCACAATACCAGAGCACAAACTTGTTCTTGTTTTGGCCACTGCAGTTGGGAGGAATTAAAAAGTAGATCAAATCAGATGTATTTATATAGCCCTTCTTACATCAGCTGATATCTCAAAGTGCTGTACAGAAACCCAGCCTAAAACCCCAAATAGCAAGCAATGCAGGTGTAGAAGCACGGTGGCAACCTCTTCTGGCTGTGCCGGGTGGAGATTATAACAGAACATTGCCAAGATGTTCATAAATGTCCAGCATGATCAAATAATAATAATCACAGTTGTCGAGGGTGCAACAAGTCAGCACCTCAGGAGTAAATGTTCAGTTGGCTTTTCATAGCCGATCATTAAGAGTATCTCTACCGCTCCTGCTGTCTCTAGAGAGTTGAAAACAGCAGGTCTGGGACAGGTAGCACCTCCGGTGAACAGGTCAGGGTTCCATAGCCGCAGGCAGAACAGTTGAAACTGGAGCAGCAGCACGGCCAGGTGGACTGGGGACAGCAAGGAGTCATCATGCCAGGTAGTCCTGAGGCATGGTCCGAGGGCTCAGGTCCTCCGAGAGAGAGAAATAAAGAAAGAGAGAAAGAGAGAATTAGAGAGAGCACACTTACATTTACACAGGACACCGGATAAGACAGGAGAAGTACTCCAGATATAACAGACTGACCCTAGCCCCCATAAATACTGGAGGCTTAGATAGGAAGGGTCAGGAGACACTAGATGTGACTTCCTGCATAGGGTCAGAAGGATAGTAGATGGACCTGGCTGCATAGGGTCAGAAGGATAGTAGATGGGACCTGGCTACATAGGGTCAGAAGGATAGTAGATGGGACCTGGCTACATAGGATCAGAAGGATAGTAGATGGGACCTGGCTGCATAGGGTCAGAAGGATAGTAGATGGGACCTGGCTACATAGGGTCAGAAGGATAGTAGATGGGACCTGGCTACATAGGATCAGAAGGATAGTAGATGGGACCTGGCTACATAGGGTCAGAAGGATAGTAGATGGGACCTGGCTACATAGGATCAGAAGGATAGTAGATGGGACCTGGCTGCATAGGGTCAGAAGGATAGTAGATGGGACCTGGCTACATAGGGTCAGAAGGATAGTAGATGGGACCTGGCTGCATAGGGTCAGAAGGATAGTAGATGGGACCTGGCTACATAGGGTCAGAAGGATAGTAGATGGGACCTGGCTACATAGGGTCAGAAGGATAGTAGTTGGGACCTGGCTACATAGGGTCAGAAGGATAGTAGATGGGACCTGGCTACATAGGGTCAGAAGGATAGTAGATGGACCTGGCTACATAGGGTCAGAAGGATAGTAGATGGGACCTGGCTACGTAGGGTCAGAAGGATAGTAGATGGGACCTGGCTACATAGGGTCAGAAGAATAGTAGATGGGTAGATGGGACCTGGCTACATAGGGTCAGAAGGATAGTAGATGGGACCTGGCTACATAGGATCAGAAGGATAGTAGATGGGACCTGGCTGCATAGGGTCAGAAGGATAGTAGTTGGGACATGGCTACATAGGGTCAGAAGGATAGTAGTTGGGACCTGGCTACATAGGGTCAGAAGGATAGTAGATGGACCTGGCTACATAGGGTCAGAAGGATAGTAGATGGGACCTGGCTACATAGGGTCAGAAGGATAGTAGATGGGACCTGGCTGCATAGGGTCAGAAGGATAGTAGATGGGACCTGGCTACATAGGGTCAGAAGGATAGTAGATGGGACCTGGCTACATAGGGTCAGAAGGATAGTAGTTGGGACCTGGCTACATAGGGTCAGAAGGATAGTAGATGGGACCTGGCTGCATAGGGTCAGAAGGATAGTAGATGGACCTGGCTACATAGGGTCAGAAGGATAGTAGATGGACCTGGCTACATAGGGTCAGAAGGATAGTAGTTGGGACCTGGCTACATAGGGTCAGAAGGATAGTAGATGGGACCTGGCTACATAGGGTCAGAAGGATAGTAGATGGACCTGGCTACATAGGGTCAGAAGGATAGTAGATGGGACCTGGCTACGTAGGGTCAGAAGGATAGTAGATGGGACCTGGCTACATAGGGTCAGAAGAATAGTAGATGGGTAGATGGGACCTGGCTACATAGGGTCAGAAGGATAGTAGATGGGACCTGGCTACATAGGATCAGAAGGATAGTAGATGGGACCTGGCTGCATAGGGTCAGAAGGATAGTAGTTGGGACATGGCTACATAGGGTCAGAAGGATAGTAGTTGGGACCTGGCTACATAGGGTCAGAAGGATAGTAGATGGACCTGGCTACATAGGGTCAGAAGGATAGTAGATGGGACCTGGCTACATAGGGTCAGAAGGATAGTAGATGGGACCTGGCTACATAGGGTCAGAAGGATAGTAGATGGGACCTGGCTGCATAGGGTCAGAAGGATAGTAGATGGGACATGGCTACATAGGGTCAGAAGGATAGTAGATGGGACCTGGCTGCATAGGGTCAGAAGGATAGTGCACCTGCAAACAGAAAGATAATATTGGAAACTGGACGTTAAAATGATAACACACAGCCAGACTACACGTACCTCTGGAAAATACAGTATTATTTGAGATCAATAAAAGTATTGCCAATCATGTTGAAGGTCAATTAAATAATCAAAATGTGTTGTTTATGCTTTACATACCAAGTGTTGTCATTGATTCCTTGTAGAGACGCCACACTGCTGCTTTTATCACGAGGTGGCAGCAGCTTTCCACCAAAGTGTTTGTGTCCTGGGCGGCGTCCTGGTAATATTATTGCATTATCCTCTGGGTGGCGTCCTGGTAATACTATTGCATTATCCTCTGGGTGGTGTCCTGGTAGTAATACTGCATTATCCTCTGGGTGGCGTTATGGTAATACTATTGCATTATCCTCTGGGTGGCGTCATGGTGATACTACTGCATTATCATATGGGTGGCGTCCTGGTAATACTACTGCATTATCCTCTGGGTGGCATCCTGATAATACTACTGCATTATCCTCTGGGTGGCGTCCTGGTAATACTATTGCATTATCCTATGGGTGGTGTCCTGGTAATACTATTGCATTATCCTCTGGGTGGCATCCTGATAATACTACTGCATTATCCTCTGGGTGGCGTCCTGGTAATACTATTGCATTATCCTATGGGTGGTGTCCTGGTAATACTATTGCATTATCCTCTGGGTGGCGTCCTGGTAATACTATTGCATTATCCTCTCGGTGGTGTCCTGGTAATATTATTGCATTATCCCCTGGGTGGCGTCCTGGTAATACTATTGCATTATCCTTTGCGTAGCTGTTGATGAAGTTCACCACTCGCTGCAAGTCCTCATGCTTCAGGTGTAACCTGTGCTTGCTTGGACCAGCTCTCTTTTTGATGGGAGGCATTAGACCATTCTCCTTGTATGACTGGTGGAGGAGAGTCAGGTGTGTTCTGATGCTGAAAGACAAATTACAGATACAAATATTTTGTCAATATTAAACAATAGTCGTAATCAGACACACCTGGCTAACTTGATGGGTCATGTAATCATCTGGCGAAGTGGAGTCTTTTGTTTAGACATGTTAGCTAAACAATTAACCATAATCCTAATCCATAGAGTACTAGAAATTCAAAACGATTGTCAAAGCTAGCTAAAGTTAACCAACTAGCTAACATTAGGCTATAACTAGCAATGTGAGATAACATTACTCCACACAGATCATGAACATAATGTTAGCTAGCGAGCCAGCCATTTAATGTCAGCTAACATTATATAGCTAACAGTAAGCTTTAAATTTGCAATGAAAACAACTTTGACAAAATTAGAAATGTATAATATCTGCATCTGTAGCTAGATTCTTACCCGTATGCATGGATGAAAGCTTCACGGCAGACTGCAACCGCTTTCATTAAACAAGACGTCCTGTGTAGTTTCCGTTTAGTTTGTACAGCTTGCTTGGCCCGTTGTTGTGTCAAGTCCCTCTGGTTCACACTGACCGTGTACAATGCCATCAGAATAAGCTTTAGCCCCCACCCAAACTCTGACCGTTTCACTCCCCCTAGCAGAGCTGGTTAGGCTGCTTTCATGTTATCCAGAGTGTTGGTGACTGTAACTGTGCTCCTGGCAACAATTGAATTACGCTTTTGGCTGACGTTCACTGACCCCGGCCCTATTCAACCGGTGTTGAGCGTTCGTAAAGATATTCTACGCTCTGGCCCCGGCCATATTCAACCGGTGTTGAGCGTTCGTAAAGATATTCTACGCTCTGGCCCCGGCCCTATTCAACCGGTGTTGAGCGTTCGTAAAGATATTCTACGCTCTGGCCCCGGCCCTTTTCAACCGGTGTTGAGCGTTCGTAAAGATATTCTACGCTCTGGCCCCGGCCCTATTCAACCGGTGTTGAGCGTTCGTAAAGATATTCTACGCTCTGGCACTCAGACGAGAGTGCTCTGAAACAGTTGTTGCAGTGATGTTCTAATGAAATAACAAAGTATTTTGTTAAAAGAATACGCAAAAAATTAATTTTAAGCCGAGTTAGACATGAATACCCTACCCATACTGACCAACTTAACTAGACCGAAGCGAGCTATATGGCAGACCAATCCAAACTCATCTCTCGGGATGTCCAGCCCACTCATTATCTCAGCCAATCATGGCTAGTGGGAAGGTTGCTGACTTTCTATAGCTTAACCAATTAGGCTCGTAATATAACAATTATATTCGTATTTACAGAAGGCATACATGTTTCTTATTAAGGCACATGAAAGTTCACATCTTCGAGAAGGCATTTCTGCCAAAAAAAGTTTAAAAAATAAAATAAAATAACTTTCAAATGGCTCTCCTGTGAAGTAGTGACCTGTGACATATGCCTAGATTGCAGAAATGGGTCCCAATAAAAATTACAGCCTTTACATAGCTGACAAATCTACTGCCTTTACACAGCTGACAACCAAACCACTGTCTTTAGCAAACTGACAACACAACTACAGCCTTTACACAGCAGACTTATTTAACTAGGCAAGCCTGTTAAGAACAAATTCTTATTTACAATGACGACCTACCAAAAGGCCTCCTGCGGGAACAGGGGCTGGGATAAAAAAAAGACACATCAATACAAGGGACAACACTACATAAAGAGAGACCTAAGAAAACAACCTATCCTTCCGGATAGCCTGAGTGCACTTATTTCTCATTTGCCTGAACGAGAGCAGCCTGAGTGTGCGTGTGCCGAGCCTTTTGCCAAATGCAATTCTTGAGGTGGAGTAACTCTGATCATGGTCGAATCAGGGGTTGAACCTGGTTTTAATTCAAATTTTGATTATGGGGGCATGTTTGTTAACAATATCACTGAAATTATCAAAAAAGAAGCTAAGCATCTTCGACAAAGGGGATGAAGCTGATTCTATACCATTTTACAGAGGGGATCAAGCTGATTCTATACCATTTTACAGAGGGGATCAAGCTGATTCTATACCATTTTACAGAGGGAATCAAGCTGATTCTATACCATTTTACAGAGGGGATCAAGCTGATTCTATACCATTTTACAGAGGCCAGGTCATGAAGGAAGGCTTGCTCATTGAAGTTTTTTAGCAAGTGTCTATGACAAATCAGGACAGGTCGTTTCACTGAGCAGCCACTATGAACACAGGCTGTAAAACAGTGATCACTAAGGTCATTACAGAAAACACCAGACTGGTACCATTGAGGAGAGTAGCCTTTTCTGGGTGTTTGGAGTCATACCTTGTGGGATTGGTAAAATTCTGAGAAAGATTTAAGGAGTCCCATTTCTTCAGGTGGTTTAAGCATGCAGGTCACCTAGCAGGACAAATTCAGACTTATTGTAAGGGGCCAGTAGAGAGCTTAGGGCAGCAACAGTCAGCAAAGAGCTATTTTAAAGTTTAACGCTAAAACCAGCAAATCAAATTGATTGGGGACAGATTTGGTGGAGGCAACCGAGCACTGAAGGGCACCAAAACGACTGCCTGTAGCGAGCTGGTGGCAAACTACTGCCTTCACACAGCTGACAACCAAACCACTGCCTTCATACAGCTGACAACCAAACCACTGCCTTCACACAGCTGACAACCAAACCACTGCCTTCACACAGCTGACAACCAAACCACTGCCTTCATACAGCTGACAACCAAACCACTGCCTTCATACAGCTGACAACCAAACTACTGCCTTCACACAGCTGACAACCAAACCACTGCCTTCACACAGCTGACAACCAAACTACTGCCTTCATACAGCTGACAACCAAACCACTGCCTTCACACAGCTGACAACCAAACCACTGCCTTCACACAGCTGACAACCAAACCACTGCCTTCATACAGCTGACAACCAAACCACTGCCTTCACACAGCTGACAACCAAACCACTGCCTTCACACAGCTGACAACCAAACCACTGCCTTCATACAGCTGACAACCAAACCACTGCCTTCATACAGCTGACAACCAAACCACTGCCTTCACACAGCTGACAACCAAACCACTGCCTTCACACAGCTGACAACCAAACTACTGCCTTCATACAGCTGACAACCAAACCACTGCCTTCACACAGCTGACAACCAAACCACTGCCTTCACACAGCTGACAACCAAACCACTGCCTTCATACAGCTGACAACCAAACCACTGCCTTCATACAGCTGACAACCAAACCACTGCCTTCATACAGCTGACAACCAAACCACTGCCTTCATACAGCTGACAACCAAACCACTGCCTTCATACAGCTGACAACCAAACCACTGCCTTCATACAGCTGACAACCAAACCACTGCCTTCATACAGCTGACAACCAAACCACTGCCTTCACACAGCTGACAACCACTGCCTTCACACAGCTGACAACCAAACCACTGCCTTCATACAGCTGACAACCAAACCACTGCCTTCACACAGCTGACAACCAAACCACTGCCTTCACACAGCTGACAACCAAACCACTGCCTTCACACAGCTGACAACCAAACCACTGCCTTCATACAGCTGACAACCAAACCACTGCCTTCACACATCTGACAACCAAACCACTGCCTTCATACAGCTGACAACCAAACCACTGCCTTCATACAGCTGACAACCAAACCACTGCCTTCATACAGCTGACAACCAAACCACTGCCTTCATACAGCTGACAACCAAACCACTGCCTTCACACAGCTGACAACCAAACCACTGCCTTCATACAGCTGACAACCAAACCACTGCCTTCATACAGCTGACAACCAAACCACTGCCTTCATACAGCTGACAACCAAACCACTGCCTTCACACAGCTGACAACCAAACCACTGCCTTCATACAGCTGACAACCAAACCACTGCCTTCACACAGCTGACAACCAAACCACTGCCTTCACACAGCTGACAACCAAACCACTGCCTTCACACAGCTGACAACCAAACCACTGCCTTCACACAGCTGACAACCAAACCACTGCCTTCACACAGCTGACAACCAAACTACTGCCTTCATACAGCTGACAACCAAACCACTGCCTTCACACAGCTGACAACCAAACCACTGCCTTCACACAGCTGACAACCAAACCACTGCCTTCATACAGCTGACAACCAAACCACTGCCTTCACACAGCTGACAACCAAACCACTGCCTTCACACAGCTGACAACCAAACCACTGCCTTCACACAGCTGACAACCAAACCACTGCCTTCACACAGCTGACAACCAAACCACTGCCTTCACACAGCTGACAACCAAACTACTGCCTTCATACAGCTGACAACCAAACCACTGCCTTCACACAGCTGACAACCAAACCACTGCCTTCACACAGCTGACAACCAAACCACTGCCTTCATACAGCTGACAACCAAACCACTGCCTTCACACAGCTGACAACCAAACCACTGCCTTCACACAGCTGACAACCAAACCACTGCCTTCATACAGCTGACAACCAAACCACTGCCTTCATACAGCTGACAACCAAACTACTGCCTTCACACAGCTGACAACCAAACCACTGCCTTCACACAGCTGACAACCAAACTACTGCCTTCATACAGCTGACAACCAAACCACTGCCTTCACACAGCTGACAACCAAACCACTGCCTTCACACAGCTGACAACCAAACCACTGCCTTCACACAGCTGACAACCAAACCACTGCCTTCACACAGCTGACAACCAAACCACTGTTGTTATACAGCGGACATCAAAACTACAGATTTACAGAGCTGACAATATTATAACTGGCATGCTGTTGCTTCTGAATTATCAAATCGGGAGACAAGCAGTCAGGCAGGCAGGCAGGCAGGTAGGTGGACAGACAGACAGACAGACAGACAGACAGACAGACAGACAGACAGACAGACAGACAGACAGACAGACAGACAGACAGACAGACAGACAGACAGACAGACAGACAGACAGACAGACAGACAGACAGACAGACAGACAGACAGACAGACAGGCAGGCAGGCAGACAGACAGACAGACAGACAGACAGACAGACAGACAGACAGACAGACAGACAGACAGACAGACAGACAG
The DNA here is from genome assembly GCF_016432855.1 of Salvelinus namaycush. Classification (NCBI taxonomy): domain Eukaryota; kingdom Metazoa; phylum Chordata; class Actinopteri; order Salmoniformes; family Salmonidae; genus Salvelinus; species Salvelinus namaycush. Next base: position 42,007,332 of record NC_052340.1, on the reverse strand, counting down.
ACAGACAGACAGACAGACAGACAGACAGACAGGCAGGCAGACAGACAGACAGACAGGCAGACAGACAGACAGGCAGACAGGCAGACAGGCAGACAGGTAGACAGACAGACAGACAGACAGACAGACAGACAGACAGACAGACAGACAGACAGACAGACAGACAGACAGACAGACAGACAGACAGACAGACAGACAGACAGACAGACAGGTGCCCCTTGCTTACTGGCGTTGCAGACTCTGTGGCCTTTCAGAACAGGTGTATATATACTGAGATCAGGTGACAGATCATGTGACACTTAGATTGCACACAGGTGGACTTTATTTAACTAATTATGTGACTTCTGAAGGTACTTGGTTGCACCAGATCTTATTCATGGGCTTCATAGCATAGGTCATTTTTAGGTCATAAGTCATTTTTTTCATTTCACTTCACCAATTTGGACTATTTTGTGTATGTCCATTACATGAAATTCAAATAAAATCTATTTAAATGAAGGTTGTAATGCAACAAAATAGGAAAAACACCAAGGGAGGTGGTGAATACCACCTGTACGTCCCTTCTCGTTACGACCATTAACAACATCCTGTCGTACATGGTCCTGGGAGGGGCCTGATGACACACTTTACTAACCTTCTCCTGTAGTCTGCATTATGCAGTGCTGCATCAAATCCCAGAAGTGGGGATGTGTGTCTGTATGTGTGTTTGTGCGAGTGTGAGTGTGCGTGCCTGTGTGAAATTCAGTGCTGTATCACACAGTTACTTGATTATGGACACCTCCTACAATTTGTCTAAGTTATGGCCTTGCTCTGTCTATGATTCATTATGCAGAGGTGTGTTCAGTCAAAATGCATGCTGGTAATCGCATGCCGCGGCTGTGCCTGTAACCTGATAATGGCAATAGAGGGATGTACTGTGTATTTCTATGCGTGGACATGGGCTGTGCCTGTAACCTGATAATGGCAATAGAGGGATGTACTGTGTATTTCTATGCATGCTGGTAATCGCATGCCGCGGCTGTGCCTGTAACCTGATAATGGCAATAGAGGGATGTACTGTGTATTTCTATGCATGGACATGGGCTGTGCCTGTAACCTGATAATGGCAATAGAGGGATGTACTGTGTATTTCTATGGACATGGGCTGTGCCTGTAACCTGATAATGGCAATAGAGGGATGTACTGTGTATTTCTATGCATGGACATGGGCTGTGCCTGTAACCTGATAATGGCAATAGAGGGATGTACTGTGTATTTCTATGCGTGGACATGGGCTGTGCCTGTAACCTGATAATGGCAATAGAGGGATGTACTGTGTATTTCTATGGACATGGGCTGTGCCTGTAACCTGATAATGGCAATAGAGGGATGTACTGTGTATTTCTATGCGTGGACATGGGCTGTGCCTGTAACCTGATAATGGCAATAGAGGGATGTACTGTGTATTTCTATGCATGCTGGTAATCGCATGCCGCGGCTGTGCCTGTAACCTGATAATGGCAATAGAGGGATGTACTGTGTATTTCTATGGACATGGGCTGTGCCTGTAACCTGATAATGGCAATAGAGGGATGTACTGTGTATTTCTATGGACATGGGCTGTGCCTGTAACCTGATAATGGCAATAGAGGGATGTACTGTGTATTTCTATGGACATGGGCTGTGCCTGTAACCTGATAATGGCAATAGAGGGATGTACTGTGTATTTCTATGGACATGGGCTGTGCCTGTAACCTGATAATGGCAATAGAGGGATGTACTGTGTATTTCTATGCATGGACATGGGCTGTGCCTGTAACCTGATAATGGCAATAGAGGGATGTACTGTGTATTTCTATGGACATGGGCTGTGCCTGTAACCTGATAATGGCAATAGAGGGATGTACTGTGTATTTCTATGGACATGGGCTGTGCCTGTAACCTGATAATGGCAATAGAGGGATGTACTGTGTATTTCTATGGACATGGGCTGTGCCTGTAACCTGATAATGGCAATAGAGGGATGTACTGTGTATTTCTATGGACATGGGCTGTGCCTGTAACCTGATAATGGCAATAGAGGGATGTACTGTGTATTTCTATGGACATGGGCTGTGCCTGTAACCTGATAATGGCAATAGAGGGATGTACTGTGTATTTCTATGGACATGGGCTGTGCCTGTAACCTGATAATGGCAATAGAGGGATGTACTGTGTATTTCTATGGACATGGGCTGTGCCTGTAACCTGATAATGGCAATAGAGGGATGTACTGTGTATTTCTATGGACATGGGCTGTGCCTGTAACCTGATAATGGCAATAGAGGGATGTACTGTGTATTTCTATGGGCTAAATAATGGCATACTTTTTGCAGCGCAAACAATTCATATTTAATTGTTTCTTATTGGTGGTGTTTGTATTCATAAAATGTTATTTCACAAGTCTCATTCATAATGACAGACATGTCCCAAAGGTAATAAAATCAGAGAGTCATAACTCAAAGAAAACTAAACATCTTAACATACTACTGTGAACATGAGCTCCAAAGTCCTGTAACACAGAAGATCACTCAGTTAGTGATGTATGATGATGGTAGGAGAGGAAAGGAGAAGAGAGGAGAGGAGAGGAGAGAAGAAGGGAGAAAGAGAGAGAGATAATAGAGACACATATTTCCCCCACCACTCCACCCTGGACTTAAACAATCTTTACAAACAGGTCGATCTCTACAACGCAGCAATCCCAATTTTACCAGGACCCTGAAGGAGGTCACCCTTAACCGCAGCCCCAGCACCTCACACAGGAGCAACAGAGCAACGGACACCCCACCTAGACACCCTCCCAGAACTGCAAGACCCCGTCCCAAAGGACCGGCACCGAGAGAACCCCCACTAAGACGACCTATACCCAAACAATCCCTGGCCACACCCTATATAGGCCCCCCAGATCAGACCTATGCCCCTTCTGCTCCCTCATGCCCCCCCCCCCCCCCCCCCCCCATCCCTGCAGCAAGGGCCTCAACATGACAGCAGGACATGAGGAGAGCAACAGACCCAACCCCACTAATACAACCGCCCCATCCTGTGACCTAAGAGATATGTATCAGATGCTCAACATGCTCTGCTCACACCTACTGTAATGGTCCAGGCCTAAACCACACGAAAACAACACTAGACACTATGGAACACAATATACAAGGTCCGATGTCATCTGCCTTTGCCCTAAAGAGTAGGAATCCAGACTTCATTAAAGAAATTGGAAATACTGACATTGTCATCCTACAATAAACATGATATAGAGGAGACGGACGAACTGGTTGCCCTCTAGGTTACAGAAACTACCAGGTGTGAAACAGGGAAGAGACTCAGTGGGAATGCAAGTTTGGTATAGAGCAGACCTATCTTACTCTATTAAATTAGTCAAAACAATAACATTTACATCTGGCTAGAAATTAATAAGGAAATGATTTAAACAGAGAAAAATGTCTTCAAGTGTGCTACCTATATCCCCCCAATAGAATCCCCATACTTTAACATTGACAGCTTCTCCATCCTAGAGGGGGAGATCAACCATTTCCAGGCCCAGGGACATGTACTCGTCTGTGGCGACCTAAATACCAGAACTGGACAAGAACCTGACACTCTCAGCACACAGGGGGGCAAACATCTACCTGGAGGTGACAGTTTTCCCTCCAACATATGGACCCCTAGACACAACTATGACAAAACAACCAACAAAAAATGGGTCACAACCAATGAATCTCTGTCACACGCTGGTTCTGAACATAGTGTTGGAATCGGCTAAACTTTGAACATTGAGATATTAAATAAATGATAGAGAAGAAGCCTTGAATAGAAAGAGTGAAAGAGACAGGGTTTTATGTCAGAAGTTAATGGTTCTCTGTAGAAAGCCAGAAGGCTTTGGAATGTGTTGGGCGGACGAGAGGAGAGCAACTGTTGATATAGGGAAGACAGATGGATATCTGTGGATTAGGTGAAGGAGGGGTTGAGGTCAGGAGGTGAGGACAGATTCCCTTAAGGGAGTAATAAGGGTTTGGTATCCTGTTACCCTCTTTACACTTTTTCAGTTGAACCATAAGATGTAAGGATTGGAGAGAAGGCGGAGTGTCTTAAGTGGGATGTATATAACTGTGATGGAGAGAAATGTTTTGCTGTCTGAATACAGCTGTACAGAACCTTTGGGAATAATTCAACTTGGTTAAAGCTAATCTAATGTCTGTGAGTTATTTACTCTGAAAAATAAGAACCTAACAACAGTCAATGGAAGGCTTCGAGGAGACTCCTATGGTAGGTACACCTACAACTCATCTCTTGGCAGTAGTTCTGTAGAATACTTTATCACTGACCTCAACACAGAGTCTCTCAGAGAGTTAACAGTCAGCCCGCTAACACCCCTATCAGATCACAGCAAAATCAGTCTACCTGAACAGAGCAATACTTAATCATGAGGCATCAAAGCCAAAGGAACTGAATAATATTAAGAAATGCTTTAGATGGAAGGAAAGTAGTGTCGAAACCTACCAAAAAACAATTAGGCAACAACCACTTCAATCCCTTTTAGACAACTTCATGGACAGAACATTTCACAGTAATAGTGAAGGTGTAAACTTGGCAGTAGAAAACTTAAACAGTATATTTGACCTTTCAGCTTCCCTGTCAAATCTAAACATTTCATGCAGACAACCTAAGAAAATTAACAACAATGACAAATTGTTTGATGAAGAATGCAAAAACCTAAGAAAGAAATTGAGAAACCTATGGAAAAAGAAGGAACAGCACATCAGAAATCAGCTCAATGTAAATGAAGAATCCAGAGAATCTAACCACTTCTGGGAACATTGGAAAACAAACAACAACATGAAGAGTTATCTATCCAAAATCGAGATATCTATTATCTATTATTAGAGATATAACAAAGAAAAAACAGCAAAAACATATAAACTCAGCAAAAAAAGAAACGTCCCTTTTTCAGGACCCTTTCTTTCAACGATAATTCATAAAAATCCAAATAACTTTACAGATCTTCAATGTAAAGGGTTAAAACACTGTTTCCCATGCTTGTTCAATGAACCATAAACAATTAATGAACATGCACCTGTGGAACGGTCGTTAAGACACTAACAGCTTACAGACGGTAGGCAATTAAGGTCACAGTTATGAAATCTTAAGACACAAAAAAGGCCTTTCTACTGACTCTGAAAAACACCAGAAGAAAGATGCCCAGGGTCCCTGCTCATCTGCGTGAACGTGCCTTAGGCATGCTACAAGGAGGCATGAGGACTGCAGATGTGGCCATTGCAACAAATTGCAATGTCCGTAATGTGAGATGCCAAAGACAGCGCTACAGGGAGACAGGATGGACAGCTGATCGTCCTCACAGTGGCAGACCACGTGTAACAACACCTGCACAGGATTGGTACATCCCAACATCACACCTGCGGGACAGGTACAGGATGGCAACAACAACTGCCGAGTTACACCAGGAACGCACAATCCCTCCATCAGTGCTCAGACTGTCCTCAATAGGCTGAGAGAGGCTGGACTGAGGGCTTGTAGGCCTGTTGTAAGGCAGGTCCTCACCAGACATCACCGGCAACAACGTCGCCTATGGGCACAAACCCACTGTCGCTGGACCAGACAGGACTGGCAAAAAGTGCTCTTCACTGACGAGTTGCGGTTTTGTCCCACCAGTGGTGATGGTCGGATTCGCGTTTATCGTCGAAGGAATGAGCGTTACACCGAGGCCTGTACTCTGGAGAGGGATCGATTTGGAGGTGGTGGGTCCGTCATGGTCTGGGGCAGTGTGTCACAGCATCATTGGACTGAGCTTGTTGTCATTGCAGGCAATCTCAACGCTGTGCGTTACAGGGAAGACATCCTTCTCCCTCATGTGGTACCCTTCCTGCAGGCTCATCCTGACATGACCCTCCACCATGACAATGCCACCAGCCATACTGCTTGTTCTGTGCGTGATTTCCTGCAAGACAGGAATGTCAGTGTTCTGCATTGGCCAGCGAAGAGCCCGGATCTCAATCCCATTGAGCACGTCTGGGACCTGTTGGGTCGGAGGGTGAGGGCTAGGGCAGGTGCCTTGGTGGAAGAGTGGGGTAACATCTCACAGCAAGAACTGGTAATCTGGTGCAATCCATGAGGAGGAGATGCACTGCAGTACGTAATGCAGCTGGTGGCCACACCAGATACTGACTGTTACTTTTGATTTTGACACCCCTTTGTTCAGGGACACATTATTCCATTTCTGTTAGTCACATGTCTGTGGAACTTGTTCAGTTTATGTCTCAGCTGTTGAATCTTGTTATGTTCATAAAAATATTTACACATGTTAAGTTTGCTGAAAATAAACGCAGTTGACAGAGAGGACGTTTCTTTTTGCTGAGTTTACATGATCAATTACAAATCTTAGAATCAGCTATTAAAGAACACACTGGATTTTCCAATTACGTTGAACGAACTGCAGTACAAAATACAAACCCTCCAACCCAAAAAGGCCTGTGGTGTTGATGGTATCCTAAATGAATTGGTAAATATACAGATCACAAATTCCAATTGGCTATACTTAAAGTCTTTAAACAACATCCTCAGCTCTGGTATCTTCCCCAATATTTGGAACAAAGGACTGATAACCCAAATCCACAGAGACAAATTTGACCCCAATAACTACCGTTGGATATGCATCAAAAGCAACCATGGGAAAATCCTCTGCATTATCATTATCGGTAGACATATATTTCTTCAGTAAAAACAATGTACTGAGCAATTGTCAAATTGACTTTTTACCAAATGCCCATATAACAGACCACATACTCACCCTGCACACCCGAATTGACAAAAAAAACAAAGGCAAAGTCTTCTTATACTTTGTTGAATTCTAAAAAGCTTTTAACTCAATTTGACATGAGGGTCTGCTATACAAATTGATGGAAAGTGGTGTTGGGAGAAAAACTAACACCATTATGACATTATAAAATCCATGTACACAAACAACAAGTGTGTGGTTACAATTGGCAAAAAACACACACATTTCTTTCCACAGGGTCGTGGGGTGAGACAGGGATGCAGCTTAAACCCCACCCTCTTCAACATATATAGCAACGAATGGGCAAGGGCACTAGAACAGTCTGCAACGCCCGACCTCACCCTACTAGAATCTGAAGTCAAATGTCTACTGTTTTCTGATGATCTCGTGCTTCTGTTCCCAACCAAGGAGGGCCTACAGCAGCATCTAGATCTTCTGTACAGGTTCTATCAGACCTGGGCTCTGACAATAAATCTCAGTAACACAAAAATAAAAGGTCCAGTTGCTAGGACCACAAATACAAATTCCATCTGGACACCATTGCCCTAGTGCAAACAAAAAACTATACATACCTCGGCCTAAACATCAGCGCCACAGGTAACTTCTACAAAGCTGTGAACAATCTGAGAGACAAGGCAACCATATTCAGAAAGTATTCAGACCCCTTCGCTTTATCCACATCTTGTTACATTACAGCCTTATTCTAAAATGGATGACATGTATTTTTTCGTCCATCAATCTACACACAATACCCCATAATGACAAAGCGAAAACAGGTTTTTAGAAATGTGTGCAAATTTATAAAAAACAAAAAACAGAAATACATTATTTAATAAGTATTGAGACCAGTTGCTATGAGACTCGAAATTGAGCTCAGGTGCGTCCGGTTTCCATTGATCATCCTTGAGATGTTTCTACAACTTAATTGGCATCCACCTGTGGTAAATTCAATTGATTGGACATGATTTGGAAAGGCACACACCTGTCTATATAAGGTCCCACAGTTGACAGTGCATGTCAGAACAAAAACCAAGCAATAAGGAACTGTCCGTAGAGCTACGAGACAGGATTGTGTCAAGGCACAGATCTGGGGAAGGGTACAAATAATGTCTGCAGCATTGAAGGTCCCCAAGAACACAGTGGCCTCCATCATTCTTACATTGAAAAAGTTTTGAACCACCAAGACTCTTCCTAGAGCTGGCCGCCAGGTCAAACTGAGCAATCGGGGGAGAAGGACCTTGGTCAGGGACGTGACCAAGAACCCAATGGTCACTCTGACAGAGCACCAGAGTTCCTCTGTGGAGATGGGAGAACCTTCTAGAAGGAAAACCATCTCTGCAGCACTCCACCAATCAGGCCTTTATGGTAGAGTGGCCAGACCGAAGCCACTCCTCAGTAAAAGGCACATGACAGCCAGCTTGGAGTTTGCCAAAAGGTACCTAAATGACTCTCACACCATGAGAAACAAGATTCTCTGATCTGATGAAACCAAAATGTCTGGAGGAAACCTAGCACCATCCCTATGGTGAAGCATGATGGTGGCAGTATCATGCTGTGGGGATGTTTTTCAGTGGAAGGGACTCGGAGACTAGTCAGACTGGGGTGAAGGTTCAACTTCCAACAGGAAAACGACCGTAAGCACACACAGCCAATACAATGCAGGAGTGGCTTCGGGACAAGTCTCTGCATGTTCTTGAGTGGCCCAGCCATAGCCAGAACCTGATCGAACATCTCTGGATAGACCTGAAAATAGCTGTGCAGCGACGCTCCCCATCCAACCTGACAGAGGTTGAGAGGATCTGCAGAGATGGAAGGGAGTCATACCCAAGCTTCATACCCAAGAAGACTTGTAATCACTGCCAAAGGTGCTTCATCAAAGTACTAAGTAAAGGGTCTGCATAGTTACAGTGGGGCAAAAAAGTATTTAGTCAGCCACCAATTGTGCAAGTTCTCCCACTTAAAAAGATGAGAGAGGCCTGTAATTTTCGTCATATGTACACTTCAACTATGACAGACAAAATGAGAGAAAAAAATCCAAAAATCACATTGTAGGATTTTTAATTAATTAATTAGCAAATTATGGTGGAAAATAAGTATTTGGTCACCTACAAACAAGCAACATTTCTGGCTCTCACAGACCTGTAACTTCTTCTTTAAGAGGCTCCTCTGTCCTCCACTCGTTACCTGTATTAATGGCACCTGTTTGAACTTGTTATCAGTATAAAAGACACCCGTCCACAACCTCAAACAGTCACACTCCAAGCTCCACTATGGCCAAGACCAAAGAGCTGTCAACGGACACCAGAAACAAAATTGTAGACCTGCACCAGGCTGGGAAGACTGAATCTGCAATAGGTAAGCAGCTTGGTTTGAAGAAATCAACTGTGGGAGCAATTATTAGGAAATGGAAGACATATAAGACCACTGATAATCTCCTTCGATCTGGGGCTCCACGCAAGATCTCACCCCGTGGGGTGAAAATGATCACAAGAACGGTGAGCAAAAATCCCAGAACCACACGGGGGACCTAGTGAATGACCTGCAGAGAGCTGGGACCAAAGTAACAAAGCCTACCATCAGTAACACACTACGCCGCCAGGGACTCAAATCCTGCAGTGCCAGACGTGTCCCCCTGCTTAAGCCAGTACATGTCCAGGCCCGTCTGAAGTTTACTAGAGAGCATTTGGATGATCCAGAAGAAGATTGGGAGAATGTCATATGGTCAGATGAAACCAAAATATAACTTTTTGGTAAAAACTCAACTCGTCGTGTTTGGAGGACAAAGAATGCTGAGTTGCATCCAAAGAACACCATACCTACTGTGAAGCATGGGGGTCAGGGACAGGTCAGGGACAAAGTTGTGGAGAAGTACAGATCAGGGTTGGGTTATAAAAAAGGATCAGAAACTTTGAACATCCCACGGAGCAGAATTAAATCCATTATTAAAAAATGGAAAGAATATGTGACCACAGCAAACCTGCCAAGAGAGGGCCGCCCCACCAAAACTCACAGACCAGGCAAGTAGGGCATTAATCAGAGAGGCAACAAAGAGACCAAAGATAACCCTGAAGGAGCTGCAAAGCTCCACAGCGGAGATTGGAGTATCTGTCCATAGAACCACTTTAAGCCGTACACTCCACAGAGCTGGGCTTTACGGAAGAGTGGCCATAAAAAAGCCATTGCTTGAAGAAAAAAATAAGCAAACACGTTTGGTGTTCTCCAAAATGCATGTGGGAGACTCCCAAAAATATGGTTTGCTGGATGTATATGGTCAGATTAGACTAAAATTGAGCTTTATGGCCATCAAGGAAAACACTATGCCTGGCGCAAACCCAACACCTCTCATCACCCCGAGAATATCATCCCCGTGGGGATATTTTTCTTTGACAGGGACTGGGAAACTGGTCAGAATTGAAGGAATGATGGATGGTGCTAAATACAGGGAAAGTCTTGAGGGAAACCTGTTTCAGTCTTCCAGAGATTTGAGACTGGGGTTCACCTTCTAGCTAACTGCCTTGTTCTGCCTTGTTCAGGGTCAGAACAACAGATTTACACCTTGTCAGCTCAGGGATTCGATCTCGCAACCTTTTGGTTACTGGCCAACGCTCTAACCACTAGGCTACCCGCCACCCCATCCTAACCCTAACCCTTTGAAATACGTTCCTCACATTTCTGTTAGGGGGCCATGTACATGGGGGCCATGTAAACTCACACAGGTATTTAAAATATCTCAGAAAACTAACTCTGTTAGAGGCAATGTGTTATTTTTTTTGATAATTCCACATTAGAATGTATTTATTCAACTAAAGCAGGTATAGCTTCTCCCCTATGTGTTTCCCAACTGTTAGAGCTGAGATGAAAGTCATGTTGTGATGTCTTGACTTTGTGTTTAACATGGAGATGGAGGAAATCACACCAGCACACTGAGACCATGTGACACACCAGCACACTGACCATGTATTGTATTGTATTTGTATTCATTATGGATCCCCATTACTTCCTGCCAAGGCAGCAGCTAATCTTCCTAGGGTCCAGCAAAATGAAGGCAGTTATACAATTTTAAAAACATTACAATACATTCATAACAGATTTCACAACACACTGTGTGCCCTCAGCCCGCTACTCCACTACCACATAGCTACAACACAAAATCCATGTGTATGTGTGTATAGTGCATATTTTATCATGTGTGTGTATGCATGTGTCTGTGCCTATGTTTGTGTTGCTTCACAGTGTCCAAAGGTCTTGTTGGATGCATGCCAAACAGAGAATAAAGATAACTATATGCACTACAAGGAAACAATAAATGCTGCGTTTAGATAAAGGAGGAGAGAGAGAGGGGGACAGGAACCAAATGTATCAGAGGAGCAAAACCTAACCTGTTTATTGATGTAGACGGAATCTGCTTGGTCTTTGAAGCAGTTTGTAGGCTGTTAAACTTCTTTAAAATGACTTGTGCTTCAGAAAGAAATTAAACCTAGATGAGTTGTGCTTCATATGTACTAGAGGAATTAATCCTAGATGAGTTGTGTTTCATAGAGGAATTAATCCTAGATGAGTTTGTTTCATAGAGGAATTAATGATTGTTGAGTTGTGTTTCATAGAGGAATTAATCCTAGATGAGTTGTGTTTCATAGAGGAATTAATGATTGTTGAGTTGTGTTTCATAGAGGAATTAATCCTAGATGAGTTTGTTTCATAGAGGTATTAATCCTAGATGAGTTGTGTTTCATAGAGGAATTAATCCTAGATGAGTTGTGTTTCATAGAGGAATTAATCCTAGATGAGTTGTGTTTCATAGAGGAATTAATCCTAGATGAGTTGTGTTTCATAGAGGAATTAATCCTAGATGAGTTGTGTTTCATAGAGGTATTAATCCTAGATGAGTTGTGTTTCATAGAGGAATTAATCCTAGATGAGTTGTGTTTCATAGAGGAATTAATCCTAGATGAGTTGTGTTTCATAGAGGAATTAATCCTAGATGAGTTGTGTTTCATAGAGGAATTAATCCTAGATGAGTTGTGTTTCATAGAGGAATTAATCCTAGATGAGTTGTGTTTCATAGAGGAATTAATCCTAGATGAGTTGTGTTTCATAGAGGAATTAATCCTAGATGAGTTGTGTTTCATAGAGGAATTAATCCTAGATGAGTTGTGTTTCATAGAGGAATTAATCCTAGATGAGTTGTGTTTCATAGAGGAATTAATCCTAGATGAGTTGTGTTTCATAGAAGAATTAATCCTAGATGAGTTGTGTTTCATAGAGGAATTAATCCTAGATGAGTTGTGTTTCATAGAGGAATTAATCCTAGATGAGTTGTGTTTCATAGAGGAATTAATCCTAGATGAGTTGTGTTTCATAGAGGAATTAATCCTAGATGAGTTGTGTTTCATAGAGGAATTAATCCTAGATGAGATGTGTTTCATAGAGGAATTAATCCTAGATGAGTTGTGTTTCATAGAGGAATTAATCCTAGATGAGTTGTGTTTCATAGAGGAATTAATCCTAGATGAGTTGTGTTTCATGTACTAGACCTTAATTGAGCCTATTTCGATGCTATTTCGATCTTGGAAAAATTGGTCTCCAAATTAAACTGCCTAGTACTCAATTCTTGCTCGTACAATATGCATATTATTATTATTATTGGATAGAAAACACTCTCTAGTTTCTATAACCGTTGGAATTATGTCTCTGAGTGGAACAGAACTCATTCTACAGCACTTTTCCTGACAGGGAGTGAGATTTCAGAAATCTTGGCCTCTGGTCCCAGGTCAGTTTTAAGGTCCCTGTGAATGCTATGGGGATACAAACACTGCCTACGCCTTCCTCTAGATGTCAGTAAGTGGTGACAATTTGAATGGAGTCGATTGCGCAATCTGGGAGTTTATAAAAGACCAAAGAACGGAAGTACCTTTCTTTTGTTCCCTGCGCTTGACGCACGATGGACGTCGGACTGGCCTCCTTCCAAGCTTTGGTTTAGCCACTTCTATATCCCCGGTCATATTTTTATTCGTTATAGGTGTTAAAGACATCATAAGGTAGTTAATTTAAACCGTTTTATAGCAATTTATATCCGTTTAGTGCGATTTTCTGGCATTTCTTTGTGACGCACTTCCAAGAGCTGGGCACTTTTCCAGTACATGCCGAACGTTAGTGGCCATTTCGACAGGACAAGAGGACATCTTTCGACCAAAAGACGATTAGACCGGAGAAAGGATACATTGCCCAAGATTCTGATGGAAGATCAGCTCATAGTAAGAACTATTTATGATGATAAATCGTTGTTGTGTTGAAAAATGTTAAACGCATATATCGCCATTTTTTTTTGTGTAGCTTCGCTTTGGCGCACCCTGTATTGTACAGTAAGGATAATTTTAGAAATGTAATTCAGCGATTGCATTAAGAACTAATTTGTCTTTCAATTGCTGTCCAACTTGTATTTTTTTAGTCAAGTTTATGAATAGTTTTCGATAAAAATAGGTGTCTTTCCAAGATGGCGCCGGGCAGATTGCTTGAGTAGTTGGACAGTATTTCCATTGTGTAAGCACGATTTGTGCCGCTAAATATGCACATTTTTGATCAAACTCTATATGGATTGTGTAATATGATGTTACAGGAGTGTCATCGGAAGAATTCTGAGAAGGTTAGTGAAAAAATTAATATATTTTGGTGATGATAACGCTATCGCTCTTTTTGCCTTGAATCAATGCTCGGGTAACGTTTGCACATGTGGTATGCTAATATAACGATTTATTGTGTTTTCGCTGTAAAACACTTAGAAAATCTGAAATATTGTCTGAATTCACAAGATCTGTGTCTTTCCATTGCTGTGCGCTGTGTATTTTTAAGAAATGTTTTATGATGAGTAAATGGTAATACACGTTGCTCTCTGTATTTATTCTAGTCGAGTTGTGATGGTGGGTGCAATTGTAAACTATGATTTATACCTGAAATATGCACATTTTTCTAACAAAACCTATCCTATACAATAAATATGTTATCAGACTGTCATCTGATGAGGTTTTTTCTTGGTTAGTGGCTATCAATATCTTTATTTGGCCGAATTGGTGATAGCTACTGGTGGAGAGAAAAAATGGTAGACAAAGAAAAATGGTGTCTTTTGCTAACGTGGTTAGCTAATAGATTTACATATTGTGTCTTCCCTGTAAAACATTTTACAAATCAGAAATGATTGCTGGATTCACAAGAAGTGGATCTTTCATCTGGTGTCTTGGACTTGTGATTGAATGATATTTAGATGCTAGTATTTACTTGTGACGCTATGCTAGCTATGCTATTCAGCTTTTTTACTGGTGGGGGGGGGTGGGGGGGGGTGGGGGGTGCTCCCGGATCCGGGTTTCTGAGGCGGTAGAAGTTAACTCCTAGCCGGCCACAACGTAGGTTAGGAGGAGAATACTGTAACCTGTTGCTATCTCAATGTAGACAGAGCAGCAGACCACAACGTAGGTTAGGAGGAGAATACTGTAACCTGTTGCTATCTCAATGTAGCCAGAGCAGCGGGCCACAACGTAGGTTAGGAGGAGAATACTGTAACCTGTTGCTATCTCAACGTAGCCAGAGCAGCAGGCCACAACGTAGGTTAGGAGGAGAATACTGTAACCTGTTGCTATCTCAACGTAGCCAGAGCAGCAGACCACAACGTAGGTTAGGAGGAGAATACTGTAACCTGTTGCTATCTCAATGTAGCCAGAGCAGCGGGCCACAACGTAGGTTAGGAGGAGAATACTGTAACCTGTTGCTATCTCAATGTAGACAGAGCAGCAGGCCACAACGTAGGTTAGGAGGAGAATACTGTAACCTGTTGCTATCTCAATGTAGACAGAGCAGCAGGCCACAACGTAGGTTAGGAGGAGAATACTGTAACCTGTTGCTATCTCAACGTAGACAGAGCAGCAGGCCACAACGTAGGTTAGGAGGACAATACTGTAACCTGTTGCTATCTCAATGTAGCCAGAGCAGCGGGCCACAACGTAGGTTAGGAGGAGAATACTGTAACCTGTTGCTATCTCAATGTAGCCAGAGCAGCAGACCACAACGTAGGTTAGGAGGACAATACTGTAACCTGTTGCTATCTCAATGTAGACAGAGCAGCAGGCCACAACGTAGGTTAGGAGGAGAATACTGTAACCTGTTGCTATCTCAATGTAGCCAGAGCAGCAGGCCACAACGTAGGTTAGGAGGAGAATACTGTAACCTGTTGGTATCTCAATGTAGCCAGAGCAGCAGACCACAACGTAGGTTAGGAGGAGAATACTGTAACCTGTTGCTATCTCAATGTAGCCAGAGCAGCAGGCCACAACGTAGGTTAGGAGGACAATACTGTAACCTGTTGCTATCTCAATGTAGCCAGAGCAGCAGGCCACAACGTAGGTTAGGAGGAGAATACTGTAACCTGTTGCTATCTCAATGTAGACAGAGCAGCGGGCCACAACGTAGGTTAGGAGGAGAATACTGTAACCTGTTGCTATCTCAATGTAGCCAGAGCAGCAGACCACAACGTAGGTTAGGAGGAGAATACTGTAACCTGTTGGTATCTCAATGTAGACAGAGCAGCGGGCCACAACGTAGGTTAGGAGGAGAATACTGTAACCTGTTGCTATCTCAATGTAGCCAGAGCAGCGGGCCACAACGTAGGTTAGGAGGAGAATACTGTAACATGTTGCTATCTCAATGTAGCCAGAGCAGCAGGCCACAACATAGCTACAGCAGAAGAGAAAAATTATGATGAGATGCTACAATGACAAACATATGAAGTTATTCATGGTTTTCAAA
Organism: Salvelinus namaycush; assembly: GCF_016432855.1. Lineage (NCBI taxonomy): Eukaryota > Metazoa > Chordata > Actinopteri > Salmoniformes > Salmonidae > Salvelinus > Salvelinus namaycush. Next base: position 41,991,731 of record NC_052340.1, on the reverse strand, counting down.
CATTTCCAATGTGTAAATGTTTTTACTACATCAGCAAGGCATGAAAGTGAAAAAATAAACATCTGTGATAATCACTTAAATGTTTAAAATATACATTTCATTCAACACCCCGAGTAGGGTTGCAAAGCTACCGGTAATTTGCCAAAGTTACCAGAATCTTTGGGATAAAGTTTAACAGCTTTGTCATTCTATTTTGTGTTTTTAAATAATCTTATTTACTTATTTCAAATATTTTACTTGTGATAAGTCCACAATGAGGGCCAGAGACATTTAAGTCATTTAGCAGACGCTCTTATCCAGAGCGACTTACAAATTGGAAAGTTCATACATATTCACCCTGGTCCCCCCGTGGGAAATGAACCCACAACCCTGGCGTTGCAAGCGCCATGCTCTACCAACTGAGCCACACGGGACCAATCCAGGCTGTATCACAACCGGCCATGATTAGGGTGGCGCACAATTGGCCCAGCGTCGTCCGGGTTTGGCCGGGGCAGGCCGTCATTGTAAATAAGAATTTGGTCTTAACTGACTAGTTAAATAAAGGTAAATAAAACAATATTACAGAGACCTGTGATAGTCTGAAGTACCTAAAAGGGCCACTAGTTGTCTTGAGATAGATTAAATAAAATCCTTGAAAGATACCAACATTCTGGTAGTTTACTGGTAAATTGTTTACGTTTCCAGGATTATACCCTTCCTTTACATACCTAATCCCGAGACAGTAGCCCTTTCCTCTAGTCACTGACCAAAATTGGAATGTTATTCATATTTTTCAGAATTTCATAATTAATGTTTTTAATTAATTTTTTACAACAACAATCTGGTGTTTGTATGTGAAACATTTGTTAAATGTCTTCTGTGATGTAGATAAAGTGTAATATTGGGATGCAAACTCAAAATATAATACATTTCAACTCTGTATCTGACATGGTACAGGTGTCTTCTTCGTTTTAAGCCCATAACCATGTGTGTGAAGTGTATACATTTGTTTTAAAGTAGATTTGTTTAAGACTACCAAGAATCACTCTGTGTGACCCTGATTTAGCCCACTGCAGTAAAAGGTTAAGCTCTGTCAGCTGATTGACGTACCTAAATACAGAAGTGAACTATTATCTTCTGACAATACTATCATGCTGTTACAAAGAGTATGAAAGTACTGTATGTCATTGATTCTTGATCTCTCGGGTCAGGTTGATAAAATGTCTTCCACCACTGATTCTCGTGCACTAGCTTCCAAAGCCAATGTCAATGCTACTGATTAAAGGGTAAAGTGGTGTAATTGTCCATGTCTATCCAAATCCCATCATTCGAGCTCAGCCAGCTCCATAGCTGGAGTCTCATATAGCAGACGAGATCACATGGGGGATATGTTCCAAATGGCACACTATTCCCTATGTAGTCCACTACTTTAGACCAGGGCCCATAGGGTTCCTACTCCTTATGTAGTCCACTACTTTGAATAAGGCCCATAGGGTTCCTATTCCCTATGTAGTACACTACTTTAGACCAGGGCCCATAGGGTTCCTATTCCCTATGTAGTGCACTACTTTAGACCAGGGTCCATAGGGTTCCTATTCCCTATGTAGTGCACTACTTTAGACCAGGGCCCATAGGGTTCCTACTCCTTATGTAGTCCACTACTTTGACCAAGGCCCATAGGGTTCCTATTCCCTATGTAGTGCACTACTTTAGACCAGGGCCCATAGGGTTCCTATTCCTTATGTAGTGCACTACTTTAGACCAGGGCCCATAGGGTTCCTATTCCCTATGTAGTACACTACTTTAGACCAGGGCCCATAGGGTTCCTATTCCTTATATAGTGCACTACTTTAGACCAGGGCCCATAGGGTTCCTATTCCCTATGTAGTCCACTACTTTAGACCAGGGCCCATAGGGTTCCTATTCCCTATGTAGTGCACTACTTTAGACCAGGGTCCATAGGGTTCCTATTCCCTATGTAGTGCACTACTTTAGACCTGGACCCATAGGGTTCCTATTCCCTATGTAGTGCACTACTTTAGACCAGGGTCCATAGGGTTCCTATTCCCTATGTAGTGCACTACTTTAGACCAGGGTCCATAGGGTTCCTATTCCCTATGTAGTCCACTACTTTAGACCAGGGTCCATAGGGTTCCTATTCCCTATGTAGTGCACTACTATAGACCAGGGTCCATAGGGTTCCTATTCCCTATGTAGTGCACTACTTTAGACCTGGACCCATAGGGTTCCTATTCCCTATGTAGTGCACTACTTTAGACCAGGGTCCATAGGGTTCCTATTCCCTATGTAGTCCACTACTTTAGACCAGGGTCCATAGGGTTCCTATTCCCTATGTAGTCCACTACTTTAGACCAGGGCCCATAGGGTTCCTATTCCCTATGTAGTGCACTACTTTAGACCAGGGCCCATAGGGTTCATATTCCCTATGTAGTCCACTACTTTGACCAGGGCCCATATGGTTCCTATTCCCTATGTAGTGCACTACTTTAGACCAGGGCCCATAGGGTTCCTATTCTCTATGTAGTCCACTACTTTAGACCAGGGCCCATAGGGTTCCTATTTCCTATGTAGTGCACTACTTTAGACCAGGGTCCATAGGGTTCCTGTTCCCTATGTAGTGCACTACTTTAGACCAGGGCCCATAGGGTTCCTATTCTCTATGTAGTCCACTACTTTGACCAGGGCCCATATGGTTCCTATTTCCTATGTAGTGCACTACTTTAGACCAGGGCCCATAGGGTTCCTACTCCTTATGTAGTCCACTACTTTGACCAAGGCCCATAGGGTTCCTATTCCCTATGTAGTGCACTACTTTAGACCAGGGCCCATAGGGTTCCTATTCCTTATGTAGTGCACTACTTTAGACCAGGGCCCATAGGGTTCCTATTCCCTATGTAGTACACTACTTTAGACCAGGGCCCATAGGGTTCCTATTCCTTATATAGTGCACTACTTTAGACCAGGGCCCATAGGGTTCCTATTCCCTATGTAGTCCACTACTTTAGACCAGGGCCCATAGGGTTCCTATTCCCTATGTAGTGCACTACTTTAGACCAGGGTCCATAGGGTTCCTATTCCCTATGTAGTGCACTACTTTAGACCTGGACCCATAGGGTTCCTATTCCCTATGTAGTGCACTACTTTAGACCAGGGTCCATAGGGTTCCTATTCCCTATGTAGTGCACTACTTTAGACCAGGGTCCATAGGGTTCCTATTCCCTATGTAGTCCACTACTTTAGACCAGGGTCCATAGGGTTCCTATTCCCTATGTAGTGCACTACTATAGACCAGGGTCCATAGGGTTCCTATTCCCTATGTAGTGCACTACTTTAGACCTGGACCCATAGGGTTCCTATTCCCTATGTAGTGCACTACTTTAGACCAGGGTCCATAGGGTTCCTATTCCCTATGTAGTCCACTACTTTAGACCAGGGTCCATAGGGTTCCTATTCCCTATGTAGTCCACTACTTTAGACCAGGGCCCATAGGGTTCCTATTCCCTATGTAGTGCACTACTTTAGACCAGGGCCCATAGGGTTCATATTCCCTATGTAGTCCACTACTTTGACCAGGGCCCATATGGTTCCTATTCCCTATGTAGTGCACTACTTTAGACCAGGGCCCATAGGGTTCATATTCCCTATGTAGTCCACTACTTTGACCAGGGCCCATATGGTTCCTATTCCCTATGTAGTGCACTACTTTAGACCAGGGCCCATAGGGTTCCTATTCTCTATGTAGTCCACTACTTTAGACCAGGGCCCATAGGGTTCCTACTCCTTATGTAGTCCACTACTTTGACCAAGGCCCATAGGGTTCCTATTCCCTATGTAGTGCACTACTTTAGACCAGGGCCCATAGGGTTCCTATTCCTTATGTAGTGCACTACTTTAGACCAGGGCCCATAGGGTTCCTATTCCCTATGTAGTACACTACTTTAGACCAGGGCCCATAGGGTTCCTATTCCTTATATAGTGCACTACTTTAGACCAGGGCCCATAGGGTTCCTATTCCCTATGTAGTCCACTACTTTAGACCAGGGCCCATAGGGTTCCTATTCCCTATGTAGTGCACTACTTTAGACCAGGGTCTATAGGGTTCCTATTCCCTATGTAGTGCACTACTTTAGACCTGGACCCATAGGGTTCCTATTCCCTATGTAGTGCACTACTTTAGACCAGGGTCCATAGGGTTCCTATTCCCTATGTAGTGCACTACTTTAGACCAGGGTCCATAGGGTTCCTATTCCCTATGTAGTCCACTACTTTAGACCAGGGTCCATAGGGTTCCTATTCCCTATGTAGTGCACTACTATAGACCAGGGTCCATAGGGTTCCTATTCCCTATGTAGTGCACTACTTTAGACCTGGACCCATAGGGTTCCTATTCCCTATGTAGTGCACTACTTTAGACCAGGGTCCATAGGGTTCCTATTCCCTATGTAGTCCACTACTTTAGACCAGGGTCCATAGGGTTCCTATTCCCTATGTAGTCCACTACTTTAGACCAGGGCCCATAGGGTTCCTATTCCCTATGTAGTGCACTACTTTAGACCAGGGCCCATAGGGTTCATATTCCCTATGTAGTCCACTACTTTGACCAGGGCCCATATGGTTCCTATTCCCTATGTAGTGCACTACTTTAGACCAGGGCCCATAGGGTTCATATTCCCTATGTAGTCCACTACTTTGACCAGGGCCCATATGGTTCCTATTCCCTATGTAGCGCACTACTTTAGAACAGGGCCCATAGGGTTCCTATTCTCTATGTAGTCCACTACTTTAGACCAGGGCCCATAGGGTTCCTATTTCCTATGTAGTGCACTACTTTAGACCAGGGTCCATAGGGTTCCTGTTCCCTATGTAGTGCACTACTTTAGACCAGGGCCCATAGGGTTCCTATTCTCTATGTAGTCCACTACTTTGACCAGGGCCCATATGGTTCCTATTTCCTATGTAGTGCACTACTTTAGACCAGGGTCCATAGGGTTCCTATTCCCTATGTAGTGCACTACTTTAGACCAGGGCCCATAGGGTTCCTATTCCCTATGTAGTACACTACTTTAGACCAGGGCCCATAGGGTTCCTATTCCCTATGTAGTCCACTACTTTAGACCAGGGCCCATAGGGTTCCTATTCTCTATGTAGTCCACTACTTTGACCAGGGCCCATATGGTTCCTATTTCCTATGTAGTGCACTACTTTGACCAGGACCCATAGGAAAAAGCGTGCCATTTAGGAAGCAGGTGTAATAGCAAACCCCATAGGGCTCCAGTCAGAGTAAACAAAGCCTTTTCTGGACAGCACTTCTCCTGGGCTTCAACAAGGCTCCTTACGTTCCACTATATCGCTCTCCCTGATCTCTATATACAGTATATATTTATTTTTTTCTCGCTCTCTCTCTCTCTGTCTGTCTCTCTCTCCTTCCCTCCTTCTATCCCTCCTCCTCAGACTCCCTCTGTCTCCCTCGCCCTCCGTCTCCCTCCCTCACTCCCTACCTCCCCACCTCTCTACCTCACTCCCATCTGTCTCCCTCCGTCCCGTCCCGTCCCGCCCTCCCTCCCTCCCTCCCTCACTCTCCACCATCTCAAGTCTCTCCTTGGCTGCTCTGCTGTCACTGTTCACCCCTTGCCGGCTTTGATTGTCATGATGACCTCAATCAAAAGATAATTACTCAGGCGAGGGCAGCGCACAATTAGCCCCATCACTGGGAGATTGAGCACACCTGAATTAAACCAGGCACCTTTCACTGGGCTGAATATTATATGTGCCAGTCACCTAGTCAGCCAGCCAGAGATGGGATGGGGGTTGGCGGGGGGACGAAGGAGAGGAAGAAGGCATGAAATGTATGAGATGCTTATGTGTCCTTAAGGTAGGCTGAATGAAAAGAAACGGACACTTCAAAGTCTGAGGAGGAAAGAGATATTGAGGGAAGGAGGGAGAGTGAAGGTTTAAGGCTGCAAATGACTGTCAATGTGCCTCAGTGGAATACATGACTGTTAATAACCTCTTGAGAGTATAGGGGGTGCTGTTTCGACTTTGTGAAAATTGGTCCCCAAATTAAACTGCCTCGTACTCAATTCTTGCTCGTACAATATGCATATTATTATTACTATTGGATAGAAAACACTCTCTAGTTTCTAAAACTGTTTGAATTATGTCTCTGAGTGAAACAGAACTCCTTCTGCAGCACATTTCCTGCCAGGGAGTGAGATTTCAGAAATCGAGGTCCCTGTTCTGAGGTCAGTTTATAAGTCCCTGTGTACACTGTGGGGCTACAAACACTGCATACGCCTTCCTCTAGATGTCAGTAAGTGGTGAGAATTTGAATGGAGTGGATTGCGCAATCTGGGACCTTATCTTCTTATGGCTGCAGGGGGCGTATTGAAAAACTGGAAAATATGTGCCCATTTTCAAACGGCCTCTTAATCAATTTTTGCTCTTACAATATGCATATTATTACTACTATTGGATAGAAAACAGTCTCTAGTTTCTAAAAACGTTTGAATTATTTCTCTAAGTGGAACAGAACTATTTTTACAGCCCATTTCCTATCCGGAAGTGAGATTTCCAACATCGATGTCTCTCTTCAAGACCTTGTCTATAAAAGGGCATGTCACTTAGGACTGTAGAAACACGCCATACGCCTTCCCCTGGGTGTCATGCGGAAGTGAGAGCAGAAAGGACTTGAATATCTCGTCCAGGGTTTGAACACAACCTCTTGGAGTGAGACTTGCGCACTTTATTTTTTTTTTCTGGGCGCGAAGTAGGACCTGTACTCGGCTCCTGGAAAACGCTCGTTAAAGGTGAATATGACCTCCGGCTTCGATTTTATTTGATACATGTCACAATATCATCCTAAAGTATGTTTTTTCAATATAGTTTAATTATATTATTGAAATTTATTCTGGACTTTAGACGTGATGCGACGCAAGAATTTTGTCAAGATGGAGAGGTTAGCGTCGCACTGCCAGTGTGCTTGCTAATTCAAGAGGGAAATCGTTCGTTCTGGATCGAAATAAAGACGTTTCTGAACAAAGGACCCCTTGGAGAACATTCTGATGGAAGATCAACAAAGATAAGGACCCAATTTGGGATGCTTTTTCATATATCTGTCGAACTGTGCTATGCTACCGTTCGACTAGAATCAATGCTGCTGTGTGCTAGCTAATGTAGTAAGCTAATATAACGATATATTGTGTTTTCGCTGTAAAACACTTCAAAAATCAGAAATATTGGCTCTTTTCACAAGATCTTTGTCTTTCATTAGCTATCCACCATATATTTTTCTGAAATGTTTTATGATGTGTAATTAGTAGTTGACGTTGGTGTCTGTATTTTCTCTGGCTACTCCCGTGCGATTTCTGACTGTTGCTATGATGGTAGCAGTAATGTAAAACTGATTTATAGCTAAAATATGCACATTTTTTGAACAAAACATAGATTTATTGTGTAACATGTTATAGGACTGTCATCTGAGGTAGTTTTTTCTAGGTTATTTAGGTTGGTTCTAGGTTAGTTAGGTTGGCTTGTGCATGCTACTTGCATCCTACTTGTGCTGTGAAAAATGTCTGTCCTCTTTTTTATTTGGTGGTGAGCTAACATAAATATATGTGGTGTTTTCTCTGTAAAACATTTAAAAAATCGGACATGTTGGCTGGATTGACAAGATGTTTATCTTTCAAATGCTGTATTGGACTTGTTAATGTGTGAAAGTTAAATATTTAAAAAAAATAGATTTTGAATTTCGCGCCCTGCACTTGAGCTGGATGTTGTCATAAGTGTACCGATGTCGGGACAGCCCGCCTAACAGGTTAAATAAGACCGTGAAGCGGAAGTACCGTCCTTTTCAACGTTGCGCCTGACGCAGTAGGGACACCAGAGTGGCCTCCTGCCAAGCTTTCGTTTTGCCAGTTCTATATCTCCGGTCATGTTTTTATTCGTTATAGTTGTTAAAGACATCATAAGGTAGTTAATTTAAACCGACTTATAGCAATTTATATCAGTTTATTGCGATTTTCTGGCATTTCTTTGTGACGCGCTTTCAAGAGTTGGACACCTTTCCGGCACATGCCGAACGTTAGCGGCTATTTCGACAGGACAAGAGTACATCTTTCGACCAAAAGACGATTGTTCTGGACAAAGGACACCTTTCCCAAGATTCTGATGAGAGTTCATCGAAAAGTAAGAACTATTTATGCTGATAATTCATTGTTCTGTTGAAAAATGTCAAATGCATAAGACGCCATTACTTGCAGTGTAGCCTTGCGTTATCGCACCCTGTATTGCGAAGTAACGTTAATTTTAAAAATGTAATTCAGCGATTGCATTAAGAACTAATTTGTCTTTCAATTGCTGTCCAACCTGTATTTTTTTAGTCAAGTTTATGAATAGTTTTCGATAAGAATAGGTGTCTTTCCAAGATGGCGCCGGACAGATTGCTTGAGGATTTGGACACTATTTTCATTGTATAAGCACGATTTGTGCCGCTAAATATGCACATTTTCGAACAAACTCTATATGCATTGTGTAATATGATGTTACAGGACTGTCATCTGAAGAATTCTGAGAAGGTTAGTGAAAAAATTAATATATTTTGGTGGTTTATACGTTATCGCTCTTTTTGCCTTGAATCAATGCTGGTGTGATGTTGGCTATTGTGGTAAGCTAATATAACGCTATATTGTGTTTTCGCTGTAAAACACTTAGAAAATCTGAAATATTGTCTGGATTCACAAGATCTGTGTCTTTCAATTGCTGTACGCTGTGTATTTTTAAGAAATGTTTTATGATGAGTAATTAGGTAATACACGTTGCTCTCTGTAGTTATTCTAGTCGAGTTGTGATGGTGGCTGCAATGGTAAACTATGATTTATACCTGAAATATGCACATTTTTCTAACAAAACATATGCTATACAATAAATATGTTATCAGACTGTCATCTGATGAATTTGTTTCTTGGTTAGTGGCTATTTATATCTTTATTTGGTCGAATTTGTGATAGCTACTGATGGAGTAAAAAACTGGTGGAGTAAAAAAAATGGTGTCTTTTGCTAACGTGGTTAGCTAATAGATTTACATATTGTGTCTTCCCTGTAAAACATTTTAAAAATCAGAAATGATGTCTGGATTCACAAGATGTGTATCTTTCATCTGGTGTCTTGGACTTGTGATTTAATGATATTTAGATGCTAGTATTTACTTGTGACGCTATGCTAGGCTATGCTAGTCAGCTTTTTTACTGGTGGGGGTGCTCCCGGATCCGGGTTTGGGAGGAACTAGAAGTTAATGTGCCTCAGTGGAATACATGACTGTCAATGTGCCTCAGTGGAATATATGACTGTTAAAAAATATATACTATATATATATATATATATATATTGTTGTCTATCAACAATGACAAGCCACCAGGGTCTGACAATCTAGATGGACAATTACTGAAGATAATAGCAGACGATATTGCCACTCATATTTCCCGTATCTTCAATTTAAGCCTACTAGAGAGTGTGTGCCCTCAGGCCTGGAGGGAAGCTAAAGTCATTCTGTTACCCAAGAATAGTAAAGCCCCCTTTAATGGCTCAAGTAGCCGACCAATCAGCCTGTTACCGACCCTTAGTAAACTTCTGGAAAAAATGGTGTTTGTCCCAATACATTGCTATTTTACAGTATAAACAAATTGACAACAGAATTTCAGCATACTTATAGGGAAGGACACTCAACAAGCACTGCACTTACACAAATGACTGATGATTGGCTGAGAGAAATTGACAATACAATTATTGTGGGGGCTGTCTTGTTAGACTTCAGTGCAGCTTTTGACATTGTTGATCAGTCTGCTGCTGGAAAAAAGTATGTGTTATGGCTTTCCACCCCCTGCTATATTGTGGATAAAGAGTTACCTGTCAAACAGAACACAGCGGGTGTTCTTTAATGGAGCCTATCAAATTGTATCCAGTTAGAATCAGGAATTCCCCAGGGTAGCTGTTTAGGCCCCTTGCTTTTTTAAATGTTTACTAACGACATGCCACTGACTTTGAGTAAAGCCAGTGTTTCTATGTATGCTGATGACTCAACACAATACACGTCAGCTACTACAGTGACTGAAATGACTGCAACACTTAACTTCTTGTCAATAGGGGGAGCTGTTAGCACTATGTTTTCTTGACGTTCCCAAATTAAACTGCCTCGTACTCAATTCTTGCTCGTACAATATGCATATTATTATTACTATTGGATAAAAAACACTCTCTAGTTTCTAAAACCGTTTGAATTATGTCTGTGCGTGAAACAGAACTGGACTTAGAGCAATTTCCCTATGTGGAGTTGAGAATGCAGAATTTTCCAACCTGTTCTCAGACCTGTGTATAACTCTGCCTGTCTTCTATTGGTTGAGATGCACTGCATACGCCTTCCCCTGGGTGTCAGCGAATAGAGGGCCTTGAAATGGAGTCTCTAGGCAGATCCGAAAGTCTATAAATTGATTGGAATCAACGTGCCCCCTCTTTTGATTCTTCGCTCTGACGCAGGGAGGACCTTGGCATGTCGTTTTAGAAGCTCCTGTTTTAGCTCCTAGATATATCCGGCTCTGTTTTTATTCGATATAGGCTTTAAAGACATCATAATCTTGTTATTTTAAACCGAGTTATATCAGTTTATGTCAGTATATTGCGATTTTCGGGTATTTAATTTTCTGGCGTTGTAGGAAGTTGGGGATCTCTCTCTCGCATGCTATTGTTTACTGCTAATTGCAACGTGGAAGATGACTTTCTCCAACCCAGCAACGATTCTTTTGGACAAAGGACACCTATCCCAAGATTCTGATGAGAGGTCATCAAAAAGTAAGAACTATTTATGCTGATAATTCATTGTTCTGTTGAAAAAAGTCAAATGCATAAGACGCCATTACTTGCAGTGTAGCCTTGCTTTATCGCACGCTGTATTGCGCAGTAATGTTAATTTTAAAAATGTAATTCAGCGATTGCATTAAGAACTAATTTGTCTTTCAATTGCTGTCCAACCTGTATTTTTTTAGTCAAGTTTATGAATAGTTTTCGATAAGAATAGGTGCCTTTCCAAGATGGCGCCGGACAGATTGCTTGAGGATTTGGACACTATTCTCATTGTATAAGCACAATTTGTGCCGCTAAATATGCACATTTTCGAACAAACTCTATATGCATTGTGTAATATGATGTTACAGGACTGTCATCTGAAGAATTCTGAGAAGGTTAGTGAAAAAATTAATATATTTTGGTGGTTTATACGTTATCGCTATTTTTGCCTTGAATCAATGCTGGTGTGATGTTTGCTATTGTGGTAAGCTAATATAACGCTATATTGTGTTTTCGCTGTAAAACACTTAGAAAATCTGAAATATTGTCTGGATTCACAAGATCTGTGTCTTTCAATTGCTGTACGCTGTGTATTTTTAAGAAATGTTTTATGATGAGTAATTAGGTAATACACGTTGCTCTCTGTAGTTATTCTAGTCGCTTTGGTGAGAGTTGTGATGGTGGCTGCAATGGTAAACTATGATTTATACCTGAAATATGCACATTTTTCTAACAAAACATATGCTATACAATAAATATGTTATCAGACTGTCATCTGATGAAGTTGTTTCTTGGTTAGTGGCTATTTATATCTTTATTTGGTCGAATTTGTGATAGCTACTGATGGAGTAAAAAACTGGTGGAGTAAAAAAAGTGGTGTCTTTTGCTAACGTGGTTAGCTAATAGATTTACATATTGTGTCTTCCCTGTAAAACATTTTAAAAATCAGAAATGATGGCTGGATTCACAAGATGTGTATCTTTCATCTGGTGTCTTGGACTTGTGATTTAATGATATTTAGATGCTAGTATTTACTTGTGATGCTATGCTAGGCTATGCTAGTCAGCTTTTCTACTGATGGGGGTGCTCCCGGATCCGGGTTTGGGAGGTGTTAGAGGTTAACTTCTCTAGGGTAGGGGGCAGCATTTTTACGTTTGAATGAAAAGCATACCCAAATTAAACTGCCAGTTACTCATCCCCAGGAGATAACATATGCATATTATTAGTAGATTTGGATAGAAAACACTCTGAAGTTTCTAAAACTGTTTGAATCATGTCTGTGAGTATAACATAACTTATTTAGCAGGCAAAACCTTGAGGACAAACCATTCAGATTTTTCTTTTTTGAGGTCACTGTCTTTTCAATGAGGTTTCATTGGGAAACCAGATTTCTAAGCGAATTGCTTGCAGTTCCTATGGCTTCCACTAGATGTCAACAGTCCTGAGAAATAGGTTGAGGTTATTCCTTTGTGTAATGAAGAAATACGGCCATCTTGAATCAGAGGCACTCAAACAGAAGGCATGCTACATATCGTTTTAATCCTGTATTGAACACATATCATCCCGTCTTCAATTTTATCGATTATTAACGTTACAAAATACCTAAAGTTGTATTACAAAAGTAGTTAGACATTTTTGGGCAAAGTTTACAGGTAACCTTTGAGATATTTTGTCGTCACGTTTGAGCAAGTTGGAACTTGTGTTTTTCTGGATCAAACGCGCCAAATAAATGGACATTTTGGATATATATCGACGGAATTAATCAAACAAAAGGACCATTTGTGATGTTTATGGGACATATTGGAGTGCCAACAACAGAAGCTCGTCAAAGGTAAGGCATGAATTATATTTTTACTTCTGCGTTTTGTGTCGCGCCTGCTGGGTTGAAATGTTTTCTCTCTTTTGTTTACTATGGTGCTATGCTCAGATAATAGCATCGTATGTTTTCGCTGAAAAGCCTATTTGAATTCTGACATGTTGGCTGGATTCACAACCAGTGTAGCTTTAATTTGCTATCTTTCTTGTGTGATTTAATGAAAGTTTGATTTTATAGAATTTTCATAGTAATTGATTTTAATTTGGCGCTCTGCATTTTCTCAGGCTTTTTGCCAAGTGATACAGTAGCGTCTTGCCTAAACTCAGATTTTTGGATATAAATATGAACTTTACCGAACAAAAAATACATGTATTGTGTAACATGAAGTCCTATGAGTGTCATCTGATGAAGATTATCAAAGGTTAGTGATTCATTTTATCTCTATTTCTGCTTTTTGTTACTGCTCTCTTTAGCTGGAAAAATGGCTGTCTTTTTCTGTGACTTGGCTCATCGTTTGGTGTGCTTTCGTCGTAAAACCTTTTTGAAATCGGACACTTTGGCTGGATTTACAACAAGTGTAGCTTTAAAATGGTGTAAAATACTTGTATGTTTGAGGAATTTAAATTATGGAATTTCTGTTGTTTTGAATTTGGCGCCCTGCAGTTTCACTGGCTGTTGACGAGGTGGGACGCTACCGTCCCACATACCACATACACATTACATGACTGTTAATGTGCAGCAGTGGAATACATGACTGTTGATGTGCAGCAGTGGAATACATGACTGTTAATGTGCTGCAGTGGAATACATGACTGTTAATGTGCTGCAGTGGAATACATGACTGTTAATGTGCAGCAGTGGAATACATGACTGTTAATGTGCAGCAGTGGAATACATGACTGTTAATGTGCCTCAGTGGAATACATGACTGTCAATGTGCTGCAGTGGAATACATGACTGTTGATGTGCTGCAGTGGAATACATGACTGTTAATGTGCTGCAGTGGAATACATGACTGTTAATGTGCCTCAGTGGAATACATGACTGTCAATGTGCTGCAGTGGAATACATGACTGTTGATGTGCTGCAGTGGAATACATGACTGTTAATGTGCTGCAGTGGAATACATGACTGTTAATGTGCAGCAGTGGAATACATGACTGTTGATGTGCAGCAGTGGAATACATGACTGTTAATGTGCTGCAGTGGAATACATGACTGTTAATGTGCTGCAGTGGAATACATGACTGTTAATGTGCAGCAGTGGAATACATGACTGTTAATGTGCAGCAGTGGAATACATGACTGTTGATGTGCAGCAGTGGAATACATGACTGTTAATGTGCTGCAGTGGAATACATGACTGTTAATGTGCAGCAGTGGAATACATGACTGTTAATGTGCCTCAGTGGAATACATGACTGTCAATGTGCTGCAGTGGAATACATGACTGTCAATGTGCTGCAGTGGAATACATGACTGTTAATGTGCTGCAGTGGAATACATGACTGTTAAAACTTCTTGTCAATAGGGGGCGCTGTTTTCACTTTGGAAAAAATTGTGCCCAATTTAAACGGCCTCGTACTCTATTCTAGATCATACAATATGCATATTATTATTACTATTGGATAGAAAACACTCTCAAGTTTCTAAAACTGTTTGAATTATATCTGTGAGTAAAACAGAACTCATTTGGCAGCAAACTTCCAGACAGGAAGTGAAAATTCTGAAAATGGGGCTCTGTGTCAGGGTCTGCCTATTCAACTGGCTTATATTTATCTATATACATGCACTTCATACGCCTTCCACTAGATGTCAACAGGCAGTGGAAGGTGGAATGGGGTGTCTAGCTTGATCTGAGGTCGAACAAGAGCTTTTGGAGTGGCAGGTCAGCCATTTTGTCAGTTTTCCAAGGCGCGAGAAGGACCTCGACATTGACTTCTGAAAAGCGTTCGGTATACACGGCGAATATCTCCGGCTCTGATTTTATTTGATACATATGAGAAAAACATCATAAAGTAGGTTAGTTTTATCAGTTTATTCACCGTTTAATGGGACTTTTGGAATTTTCCGTTCTTTGCGCCAAGAGAGGATGGGAATGTTCGCGCCACAATGCTAGCCAAGGTTGCTAATTCGACAGAAGAAATGGACATTCTAAAACCAAACAACGATTTATTCTGGAAATAGGACTCCTTGTACAACATTCTGATGGAAGCTCAGCAAAAGTAAGAAAACATTTATGATGTTATTTCATATTTCTGTGTAATATGTTGATGCCTATTATCCGCCGTATTGGTGAGCGCTGTCTCACAATAACCCAAGCTGTATGTTGTGGTATTTTTTAAAATCTAACACAGCGGTTGCATTAAGAACCAGTGTATCTTTCATTTGCCATACAACAAGTATTTTTATGTAAAGTTTATGATGAGTTCTTTGGTCAGATTAGGTGAGTGTCCAAAATATCTCCGGACATTCTGGGGAAATGTTGCTACGTATTCACAATGTATAACCACGATTTGCAGCTCTAAATATGCACATTTTTTACAAAACATAAATGTATTGTATAACATGATGTTATAAGACTGTCATCTGATGAAGTTGTCCAAAGGTTACTGATTAATTTTATACCTATTGCTGGTTTTTGCGAAAGCTACCTTTGCGGTGAATAAATGCCTTTGTGTGTTTGGCTATTGTGGTAAGCTAATATAATTCTATATTGTGTTTTCGCTGTAAAACACTTAAAAAATCGGAAATATTGGCTGGATTCACAAGATGTTTATCTTTCATTTGCTGTACACCATGTATTTTTCATAAATGTTTTATGATGAGTATTTATGTATTTCACGTTGCTCTCTGTAATTATTATGGCTGCTTTGGTGCTATTTTTAATGGTGGCTGCAATGTAAAACTATGATTTATACCTCAAATATGCACATTTTCGAACAAAACATACATTTATTGTATAACATGTTATAAGACTGTCATCTGATGAAGTTGTTCAAGGTTAGTGATTAATTTTATCTCTATTTTGTCGGTTTTGTGAAAGCTACCTATGCGGTGGAAACATGGTGAAAATATGCGGTTGTGTGTTTGGCTATTGTGGTTAGCTAATAGAAATACATATTGTGTTTTCGCTGTAAAACATTTAAAAAATCGTAAATGATGGCTGGATTCACAAGATGTTTATCTTTCATTTGCTGTATTGGACTTGTGATTTCATGAAAATTATATTATATGATATCCCTGTCGCGTTAGGCTAGGCTATGCTAGTCAGCTTTTTTGATGAGGAGGATCCCGGATCAGGGAGGGTGATGAAGTAGAGGTTAAGCCATTTTGCCACAACTTTGGATGCTTGGGGTTATTGTCCATTTGGAAGACCCATTTGCGACCAAGCTTTAACTTCCTGACTGATGTCTTGAGATGTTGCTTCAATATATCCACATAATTTCCCTGCTTCATGATGCCATCTATTTTGTGAAGTGCACCAGACCCTCGTGTTGCAAAGCACCCCCACAACATGATGATCCCCCCCCCCCCCCGTGCTTCACGGTTGGGATGGTGTTCTACGGCTTGCAAGCGTCCCCCTTTTTCCTCCAAACATAACGATGGTCATTATGACTAAACAGTTCTATTTTTGCTTCATCAGACCAGAGGACATTTCTCGAAAAAGTACGATCTTTGACCCAATGTGCAGTTGCAAACCGTAGTCTGGCTTTTTTATGGAGGTTTAGTGGCTTCTTCCTTGCTGAGCGGCCTTTCAGGTTATGTCGATATAGGACTTTTCTTACTTGTATATAGATACTTTTGTACCTGTTTCCTCCAGCATCTTCACAAGGTCCTTTGCTGTTGTTCTGGGATTGATTTGCACTTTTTGCACCAAAGTACGTTCATCTCCAAGAGACAGAACGCGTCTCCTTCCTGAGCAGTATGACGGCTGTGTGGTCCATGGTGTTTATATATGTGTACTATTGTTTGTACGGATGAACGTGGTACCTTCAGGCGTTTGGAAATTGCTCCCAAGGATGAACCAGACTTGTGGAGATGTCCAATTTTTTTTCTGATTTCTTGGCTGATCTCTTTTGATTTTCCCATGATGTCAAGCAAAGAGGCATTGAGTTTGAAGGTAGTCCTTGAAATACATCCACTGGTACACCTCCAATTGAATCAAATTATCTCAATTAGCCTATCAAAAGCTTCTAAAGCCATGACATCATCTTCTGTAATTTTCCAAGCTGTTTAAAGGCACAGTCAAGTTAGTGTTTGTAAACTTCTGACCCACTGGAATTGTGATACAGTGAATTATGAGACAAATAATCTGTCTGTAAACAATTGTTGGAAAAATTACTTGTGTCATGCACAAAGTAGATGTCCTAACCGACTTGCCAAAACTATAGTTTGTTAAACTTCTTATGGCTGCAATCCCGGTAAGGGGATCGATATGACAACAGCCAGTGAAAGTGCAGGGCGCCAAATTCAAACAACAGAAATCTCATAATTAAAACTCCTCAAACATACATGTGTTTTATACCATTTTAAAGGTAATCTTGTTGTTAATCCCACCAAAGTTTCCGATTTCAAATAGGATTTTCAGCGAAAGCACCACCAACAATTATGTTAGGTCACCACCAAATCACAGACAAACACAGTCATTTTTCCAGCCAAAGATAGGAGTCAAAGCACAAATAGAGATAAAATTAATCACTAACCTTTGATGTTCTTCATCAGATGACACTCATAGGACTTCATGTTACATGTATTTTGTATGTTTTGTTTGATAAAGTTCATATTTATATAAACAAATGTGAGTTTCCGTTGGCGTGTTACGTTCACTAGTTCCAAAAACATCCAGTGATTTTGCATAGCCACATCGATTCAACAGAAATACTCGTTATAAATGTAGATGATAATACAAGTTATACACATGGAATTATAGATATAGCTCTTTAATGTAACCGCTGTGTCAGATTTCCGAAAAACTTTTCGGAAAAAGCAAACCATGCAATAATCTGAGACGGCGCTCAAAACAATAGTCAAATTAGCTGCCATGTTGGAGTCAACAGAAACCAGAAATTACATGATAAATATTCCCTTACCTTTGATGATCTTCATCAGAATGTACTCCCAGGAATCCCAGGTCCACAAGAAATGCTTGATTTGTTCGATAATGTCCGTTATTTATGTCCAATTAACTACTTTTGTTAGCGCGCTTGGTAAACAATTCCAAAGTCACGAAGCGCGTTCCCTAAAAGCTGACGAAATGTCCAAAAGATCAGTAACAGTCAGTAGAAACATGTCAAACGATGTATTGAATCAATCTTTAGAATGTTGTTAACATAAATCTTGAATAAAGTTCCAACCGGAGAATTACATTGACTTCAGATGAGCGATGGAACTGAGCTCCCTCTCATGTGAACGCGCATGGTCAACGAATGGTCAGGTCATGGCAGACCTGACTAATTCCCCTCTCATTCGGCCCCTCTTCACAGTAGAGGCATCAGACAAAGTTCTACAGACTGTTGACATCTAGTGGAAGCCGTATGAAGTGCAAACTCAATCATATCTCGCTGTGATTTCAATGGGATCTTGGCTGAAAATCGATCAGTCTCAGAATTTCCACTTCCTGTTTGGATTTTTTCTCAGGTTTTTGCCTGCCATATGAGCTCTGTTATACTCACAGACATAATTCAAACAGTTTTAGAAACTTCCGAGTGTTTTCTATCCAATACTACTAATAATATGCATATATTAGCAACTATGACTGAGGAGCAGGCCGTTTACTCTGGGCACCTCTGTGCACCTTTCATCCAAGCTACTCAATACTGCTCCTGCAGCCACAAGAAGTTAACAAGAAATTTGTGGAGTGGTTGAAAGATGAGTTTTAATGACTCCAACCTAAGTGTATGTAAACTTCTGACTTCAACTGTACCTGGCTGACCGGGATGTCGACGGTGAAAATAGGCGATGAGGGCCGGGTCCAGGATGTCTTTAGCAGGGACCCAGCACCTCTCCTCCGGGCCAAAACCCTCCCAATCAACCAGGTACTGGAAACCGCTGCCCCGTGGTCGAACCCTCAGGAGGCGTCTCACCGTATACGCTGTCTGGCCATCGATGACCCAGGGGGAGGGATGGGCCTGGAAACAGAAGACAAAGGACTGTAAGACACGGGCTTAATCCTAGACACATGGAAGGTAGGGTGAATATGGAGGGTACGGGGTAACACAAGATGGACAGCAGTGGAACTCAGGACTCTGGAGATAGGAAAAGATAGACGATTCCTGGAGTTGGTCTTGAGAATAGCCGATCTGGCAGAGTCCTGTGGCAGAACTGGAAGTTTGTTCCAGGCATACTTCACTCAGACCAGTTGACTGCTCCAGGTAGTGGGGTTGGTTGAGACCAGGCATCTTAAGGTGGTCTCCAGGTCCTGATTAGTTCGCCCCGACTGGCCGTTTGATTGGGGATGGAATCCAGAGGATAGACTGGCCAATGCTCCAATAAGGGTGCAGAACGACTTCCAGAACTGAGACGAGAACTGAGGATCCCGGTCAGAAACCATAACCACCGGGAGACCATGGATCCGGAATACGGGCTGCACCATGAGCTGGTCCATTTCCTTGACAGAGGGTAGTTTAGGGAAAGGGATGAAATGAGCGGCCTTAGAAAACCGATCCACCACTATCAGAATGACGGTGTTGCCATCAGACGGGGGAAGCCCAGTGACAAAGTCCAGAGAGATATGGGACCAGGGACGATGAAGGACCGGTAGTGGCTGAAGCAGGCCAGAAGGAGCTTGACGTGGAGTCTTGTTCTGGGCGCACACCGTTAGGATGGGTGTTGTTGTGAATCGATGCTTCATGTCCACAAGACAGCAGGAGATCATTTGAACGGTACTTTGGGAGAAATGAGTGCCGAGAGGGGGGCCACCAGGGTGCTGTAACCCCAAATGAAACGGAGGTAGAAGTTTGCGAAACCAAGAAACCGTTGCAACTGCACCCTGGACGTAGGTTGAGGCCAATCCACCACTGCTTTCACCTTTCCAGGATCCATCTGGACATTACCCTCAGCAAAGACATATCAGAGAAAAGTGATTGGAGAGAGTTGGAACTCACACTTCTCGGCTTTCACGAACAGTTGGTTCTCCAGGAGGCGCAGAAAGACCTGCCTGACATGAAGAGCATGTTCTTGGGCAGATCGGGAAAAAAACAGGATGCCGTCAAGGTAGACGAAAACAAAACGGTCCCGGAGCACATCGTTTACCAAAGCTTGAAAGACAGCGGGGACGTTGGTGAGTCCAAACGGCATGACATGACACTCATAATGTCCGCTAGCTGTGTTGTCCACTCATCCCCTTCGCGTGTCCGAAACAGGTGGTAGGCATTCCGAAGGTCCAATTTGGAAAGAATTATGGCCCCTTGGAGAGGTTCAAAAGCCGAGGAGAGGAGTGATAATGGGTAACGATTTTTTACAGTAATATCATTCAGTCCCCGGTAGTCAATGCACGGATGCAGGGTCTTGTCCTTCTTCTCCACAAAAAAAACCCTGCGCCGGCAGGAGATGCAGGCGGAAGGACGGCCCCAGTAGCCAGAGACTCCTCTATGTACTCCTCCATAGCCTTGGTCTCCGGCCCGGATAGAGAATATAGCCGACCCCAAGGTGGTGTGGTGTCTGGGAGAAGATCAATGGCACAATCATAAGGACGGTGCGGGGGGTAGGGAAGTTGCACGTGCCTTACTGAAAACTTCAAGTAGGTCATGGTACTCAGTGGGAATGACAGAAACATCCAAAGCCTTGCTGAAGTCCTGAGGAAGACGTATTTGAATGGGCACAGTACAATGGGTGACTCCACCTAGTGAGCGGCCGTTCAGTGCCCTAGCATCTATGGGAACTGAGAGAGGTTGAATGTGAATACCTAGCTCAGAAGCAATAGTAGCATCCATAAAACTTTAATCCGCTCCAGAGTCAATAAGCACTCGGAGAGCCTTAGATTGGTCTCTCAACAGCACAAGCACAAAGAAAGGTGTGCGGGTGATGGGAATTAGGGAACTCCCAGTCTGACTCACCAAAGTACTTGTACCCACCAGAGACAAGGGTTTCCTAACAGGGCAGGTAGCCCTGTAATGTCCTGCCCCTCAAAGGTACAGACAACATTTGAAATTCAGCCTACGTGAGTGTTCCCCAACCGATAACCTAGCTCTTCCCAATTGCATAGGCTCAGGAGAATCCAACTCACCCGTCATTGATAATTCACGAGGGAGTTCGGGTGGCTTCGGATCCTCTCAGGAAAACTACCTTCGTGAACTTCCTGATTCCTTTGAAGGTGAGCGAGCCATAGTGGGTGAATGAGTGTGCCCGAGGCCAGACCTCCTCTCACTCCTGCGTTCCCTTAAGCATCCATAAATTTTTATGTTTAGGGCGATGAGGAAGTCGAAATACACCGGCTAGCTCATCTTTTACCACCTCGGATAATCCATGAAGAAAGGGATCGAAGAGAGACTCCAGATTCCAGGCACTCTCGGTGGCCAACGTGCGAAAATCAACAGCTTCCACACTACGGGAGTTGTAGTAAATCAAGAAGTTTACTGGCCACCTCTCTCCTGGATACTGGAGACTCAAATACCTTCCTCACCTCCGCCATGAATTCCTCCAGAGGGCGGATTGCTGCTCCCAAACAATAATATACGCTATCTTCGATCGGTCCGAAGGGAACGAAGATGGCTGTAGCTCAAAAAGTGAGCACTGAGAAAGACAACCCCGGCAGGTACCAGGACTCCCCGAATATCGCTCCGGAGGAGGTAAGCAGGTTTCTCGGGGAACCGGGATAGGCTGTACCAACTCACCACTAAAATGAAAAAATGCACTGGGAGGTTGGGGTCTCTCAGGAATGGCAGACAGCCAATGAGTTAACTCCTAAATTAGCTCCATAGTAGCATTAAACCCTTGGTCGTGGTGTTCTGTCAGAGAACGAAGCCCTTCCAGAAGGTCCTGTAACAGCTCCTCATGTCTCCCAATGGTGGCTCCCTGCAGGGAGACAGCGTGGCAAAGCTGGTCCAAGTTTGCTGGGTCTGTCATGGCCAGTTCCTACTATCATGACACAAGGCGAGACGCAGATGCAGACACCGGAGGCAGATGGTTGGAGTTTAAGATGTTTAATAATCCAAAAGGAGTAGGCAGGAGAATGGTCGTGGATAGGCAAAAGGTCAAAACCAGTTCAGAGTCCAGGAGGTACAGAGTGGCAGACAGGCTCGAGGTCAAGGCAGGCAGAATGGTCCGGCAGGCGGGTACAGAGTCCAGAACAGGCAAGGGTCAAAACCAGGAGGACTAGAAAAAGGAGAATAGCAAAGGCAGGAGTATGGGATAAAACGCTGGTTGACTTGGAACATTCAAGACAAACTGTCAAAGAGAGACAGTAAACACAGGGATAAATACACTGGCACAGAGAGACAGGAAACACAGGGATAAATACACTGGGGAAAACAAACAAAACCTGGAGTGGGTGGAGACAAAAACAAGGACAGGTGAAACAGGTCAAGGTGTGACACAAACAAACAGCAAGTAGCAGCAGTGTACAATGGGGGGGGCTCAACGTAAATTGTCCAGTGCGATTTTTATGAATAGTTCAGCAGTCTAATGGCTTGGGGGTAGAAGCTGTTAAGGAGCCTTTTGGTCCTAGACTTGGTGCTCCAGTTCCACTTGCTGTGCGGTCGCAGAGAAAACAGTCTATAACTTGGGTGACTGGAGCCTCTGGCAATTTTATGGGCTTTCCTCTAACACCATCTATTATATAGGTCCTGGATGGCAGGAAGCTTGGCCCCAGTGATGTACTGGGCCGTTCGCATTACCCCCTGTAGCGCCTTACGGTCAGATGCCAAGCAGTTCCCATACCAGGCTGTGATGCAACCAGTCAGGATGCTCTAAATGGTGCTGCTGTAGAACATTTTGAGGATAAGGTGGCCCATGTCAAATATTTTCAGGCTCCTAAGGGGGAAAAGGTTTTGTCGTGCCCTCTTCACTACTATCTTGGTATGTTTGGACCATGATAGTTCGTTGGTGATGAGGACACCAAGGAACTTGAAACTCTCGACCCGCTCCACTACAGCCCCGTCGATGTTAATGGTGGCCTGTTTGAGGGCAGAAAGACAGATGTTTACCTTGTCAGCTCAGGGATTCGATCTAGCAACCTTTCGGTTACTGGCCCAATGCTCTAACCGCTAGGCTACCTGCCATATGCAAACAAGAAAATGTTCATCCAGAGGCGGCGCTCCTAGTGCCGGGAAATTTAATGCAGGCAAACTCAAATCAGTTTTACCAAATTTTTATCGGCATGTTAAATGTGCAACCAGAGGGAAAGAAACTCTAGACCGCCTTTACTCCACACACAGAGACGCGTACAAAGCTCTCCCTCTCCCTCCATTTGGCAAATCTGACCATAATTCTATCCTCCTGATTCATGCTTACAAGCAATAATTAAAGCAGGAAGCACCAGTGACTCGGTCAATAAAAAAGTGGTCAGATGAAGCAGATGCTAAGCTACAGGACTGTTTTGCTAGCACATACTGGAAAATGTTCCGCGATTCTTCCGATGGCATTGAGGAGTACACCACACCAGTCACTGGCTTCATCAATAAGTGCATTGATGACGACGTCCACACAGGGACTGTACGTACATACCCCAACCCGAAGCCATATATTACAGTCAACATTCGCACCGAGCTAAAGGGTAGAGCTGCCGCTTTCAAGGAGCGGGACTCTAACCCAGACGCTTATAAGAAATCCCGCTATGCCCTCCGACGAACCATCAAACAGGAGTCAATACAGGACTAATGTCGAATCGTACTACACCGGCTCCGACGCTGGTCGGTTGTAGCAGGGCTTGAAAACTATTACAGATTACAAAGGGAAGCACAGCCGAGAGCTACCTAGTGACACGTGCCTACCAGACGAGCGAAATAACTTCTGTGCTCGCTTCAAGGCAAGTAACAGCATCAGCTGTTCTGGACGACTGTGTGATCACACTTTCTGCAGCCGATGTGAGTAAGACCTTTAAACAGGTCAACATTCACAAGGATGCATGGCCAAACGGATTACCAGAACGTGTACTCAGAGCATGCGCTGACCAACTGGCAAGTTTCTTCACTGACATTTTCAACCTCTCCCTGTCTGAGTCTGTAATAACAACATGTTTCAAGCAGACCACCATAGTCACTGTGCCCAAGGTAAGCTTATCAAGGTAAGCTGCCTAAATGAATACCGACCCATAGCACTCACGTCTGTAGCCATGAAATGCTTTGAAAGGCTGGTCATGGCTCACATCAACACCATTATCCCAGAAACCCTAGACCCACTCCAATTTGCATACCGCCCCAACAGATCCACAGAAGATGCAATCTCTATTGCACTCCACACTGCCTTTTCACACCTGGACAAAAGGAACACCTATGTGAGAATGCTGTTAACTTCTTATGGCTGAAGGGGCAGTATTGAGTAGCTTGGATGAAAGGTGCCCATATCAAACTGCCTGCTCCTCAGTCATAGTTGCTAATATTTGCATATTATTATTAGTATTGGATAGGAAACACTCTAAAGTTTCTAAAACTGTTTGAATTATGTCTGTGAGGTTAACAGAACTCATATTGTCAGGTGAAATCCTGAGGTGAAATCAAAACAGGAAGTCAGAAATCTGAGCCTGTGTGTATTCACCAGAGTCCCTAAAGAAATCCACTTGAGATATTAATGATGTTGCACTGCCTTGGGGTTCCACTAGATGTCAGCAATCAACAGAACTAAGTCTGATGACTCTAATGTGAAGGGGGTCGAATTAGACAGAATTTAGTATCAGGTCCAATGAGGTGACCATGCATTCCCCACGCGCGTTCACGTGAGAGGCAGCTGTGTTCCATCTCTCAATTGAAGTCGTTATAGTTCTCCGGTTGGAACGTTATTCAAGATGTATGTTAACTACATTCTAAAGATTGATTCAGTACATCGTTTGCCATGTTTCTACTGACTGTTACGGAACGTTTGGACATTTCGTCACGTTATAGTGTTCGCGCTTTGAGACTTTGGTTAGGGTTTTGGTAAACAATTCGAAAGTAGCTAATTTGACATAAATAACGGACATGAACGAACAAATCAAGCATTTATTGTGGACCTGGGATTCATAGGACTACATTCTGATGAATTCCTCAAAGGTAAGGAAACATTTATCATGTATTTTCTGGTTTCTGTTGAGTCCAACATGGTGGCTAATTTGGCTAATCACCTGAGCGCCGTCTCAGATTATTGCATGGTTTATATTTCCGTAAAGTTTTTTTGAAATCTGACATAGCGGTTGCATTAAGGAGAGGTATATCTATAATTCAATGTGTATAACTTGAATTATCATCTATATTTATGATGAGTATTTATGTTGAAACGATGGGCTATGCAAAGTCACTTGATAATTTTGCATTTAGTCAATCTAGTCGCCTCAATGTAAACTCAGATTTTTTGATATAAATATGAATTTAATCAAACAAAACATGCATGTATTGTGTAACATGAAGTCCTATGAGTGTCATATGATGAAAATAATCGAAGGTTAGTGATTCATTTTATCTCTATTCTGGTTTTTGTGAAGCTATATTTAGCTGGGAAAAATGGCTATGCTTATTGTGGTTTTGTGGTGACCTAACATAATCGTTTGTAGTGCTTTCGCTGAAAAGCCTATTTGAAATCGGACACTTTGGTGGGATTAACAACAAGATTACCTTTAAAATGATAGAAGACACATGAATGTCTGAGGAATTTTAATTATGAGATTTCTGGTTTTTGAATTTGGCGCCCTGCACTTGGACTGGCTGTTGTCATATCGGTCCCATTACCGGGACTGCAGCCATAAGAAGTGAACTTCTCTAGGATATGTGGGACGTCCCACTTGGCCAAAAGCCAGTAAAAATGCAGAGCGCCAAATTCAAATATATTACTATAAAAACTAACTTTCATGAAATCACACATGAAAGACACCAAATTAAAGCTACACTTGTTGTGAATCCAGCCAACATGTCTGATTTCAAAAAGGATTTTAAGCCGAAAGCACACCAAACGATTATGTTAGGTCAGTAGATAGCCACAGAAAACACAGCCATTTTTTCAGCCAAAGATAGGAGTAACAAAAACCAGAAAAAGAGATAAAATTAATCACTAACCTTTGATGATCTTCATCAAATGACACTCATAGGACTTCATGTTACAAAATACATGTATGTTTTGTTCGGTAAAGTTCATATTTATATCCAAAAATCTGAGTTTAGGTGGGACGCTACTGTCTCAGAGAAAATGCAGAGCGCCAAATTCAAATTAATGACTATGAAAATTACTATAAAAATCTAACTTTCATTAAATCACACATGAAAGATACCAAATTAAAGCTACACTGGTTGTGAATGCTATGTGAATGCTATTATCTGAGCATAGCACAATAGTAAACAAGGACAGAGAAGCATATTTCAATCCTTCAGGCGCGACACAAAACGCATAAATAAAAATATAATTCATGCCTTACCTTTGACGAGCTTCTGTTGTTGGCACTGTAATATATTCCCATAAACATGACAAATGGTCCTTTTGTTCGATTAATTCCGTCGATATATATACAAAATGTCAATTTATTTGGTGCGTTTAATGCAGAAAAACACCGCTTCCAAATTGCTCAAACGTGACTACAAAATATCTCAAAGGTTACCTGTAAGCTTTGCCAAAAAATGTCAAACTACTTTTGTAATACAACTTTAGGTATTTTTTAACGTTAATAATCGATAAAATTGAAGACGGGATGATCTGTGTTCAATACAGGATTAAAACCAACCGTAGCATGTCTTCTGGTCATGCGCTTCTATCTCACAGGACATCTAGAGTGACTCGACTTCAAGATGGCCGTATTTCTTCATTACACAAAGGAATAACCTCAACCAATTTCTCAAGACTGTTGACATCCAGTGGAAGCGGTAGGAACTGCAAGCAGGTCGATTAGAAATCTGGTTTCCCAATGAAACCTCATTGAAAAGAGAGTGCCCTAAAAAAAAAAAAAATCTGAATGGATTGTCCTCGGGGTTTTGCCTCCTAAATAAGTTATGTTATACTCACAGACATGATTCAAACAGTTTTCAAAACTTCAGAGTGTTTTCTATCCAAATCTACTAACAATATGCATATCTTATCTTCTGGGGATGAGTAACTGGCAGTTGGATTTGGGTATGCTTTTCATCCAAACGTGAAAATGCTGCCCCCTATCCTAGAGAAGTTAATTGACTACAGATCAGCGTTCAACACCATAGTGCCCTCAATGCGCGTCAATAAGCTAAGGACTCTGGGACTAAACACTTCCTTCTGCAACTGGATCCCGGACTTCCTGATGGGCCGCTCCCACATGGTAAGGGTAGGTAACAAGACATCCGCCACGCTGATCCTCAACACGGGGGCCCCTCAGGGGTGCGTGCTCAGTCCCCTCCTGTACTCCCTGTTCACTCATGACTGCACGGCCAGGCACGACTCCAACCCCATCATTAAGTTTGCTGATGACACAACAGTGGTAGGCCTGATCACCGAGCACGCCCCATTATCATCGACGGGGCTGTAGTGGAGCAGGTTGAGAGCTTCAAGTTCCTTGGCGTCCACATCACCAACAAACTAACATGGTCCCAGCACACCAAGACAGTCGTGAAGAGGGCACGACAAGACCTATTCCCCCTCAGGGGACTAAAAAGATTTGGCATGGGTCCTCAGATCCTCAAAAGGTTCTACAGCAGCACTATCGAGAGCATCCTGACGGGTTGCATCAACGCCTGGTATGGCAACTGCAACCGCAAGGCACTACAGAGGGTAGTGCGAACGGCCCAGTACATCACTGGGGCCAATCATCCTGCCATCCAGGACCTCTATACCAGGCGGTGTAAAGGCCCTAAAAAATGTCAAAGACCCCAGCAACCCTAGTCATAGACTGTTCTCTCTGCTACCGCACAGCAAGTGGTACCGGAACACCAATTCTAGGTCCAAGAAGCTTCTAAACAACTTCTACCCCCAAGCCATAAGACTCCTGAACATCTAATGAAATGGCTACCCAGACTATTTTCATTGCCACCCCACCCCCCCCAATTTCTACGCTTGCCGCTACTCTCTGCTATTATCTATGCATCGTCACTTTAATAACTCTACCTACATGTACATATTACTTCAATTACCTCGACACCGGTGCCCCCATACATTGAGTCTGTACCGGAACCCCTGTATATAGTCTCCACATTGAGTCTGTACCGGAACCCCTGTATATAGCCTCCACATTGACTCTGTACCGGTACCACCTGTATATAGCCTCCACATTGACTCTGTACCGTAACACCCTGTATATAGCCTCCACATTGACTCTGTACTGGTATCCCCTGTATATAGCCTCCACATTGACTCTGTACCGGTACACCCTGTATATAGCCTCCACATTGACTCTGTACCGTAACACCCTGTATATAGCCTCCACATTGACTCTGTACCGTAACACCCTGTATATAGCCTCCACATTGACTCTGTACCGTAACACCCTGTATATAGCCTCCACATTGACTCTGTACCGTAACACCCTGTATATAGCCTCCACATTGACTCTGTACCGGTATCCCTTATATATAGCCTCCACATTGACTCTGTACCGGTACCCCTTATATATAGCCTCCACATTGACTCTGTACCGGTACCCGTTGTATATAGCCTCCATATTGACTCTGTACCGTAACACCCTGTATATAGTCTCCACATTGACTCTGTACCGGTACCCCCAGTATATAGTCTCCACATTGACTCTGTACCGGTACCCCCTGTATATAGCCTCCACATTGACTCTGTACCGTAACACCCTGTATATAGCCTCCACATTGACTCTGTACCGTTACCCCCTGTATATAGCCTCCACATTGACTCTGTACCGGTACCCCCTGTATATAGTCTCCATATTGACTCTGTACCGGTACCCCCTGTATATATCCTCCACATTGACTCTGTACCGGTACCTCCTGTATATAGCCTCCACATTGACTCTGTACCGGTACCCCCTGTATATAGCCTCCACATTGACTCTGTACCGGTACCCCCTGTATATATCCTCCACATTGACTCTGTACCGGTACCCCCTGTATATAGCCTCCACATTGACTCTGTACCGGTACCCCCTGTATATATCCTCCACATTGACTCTGTACCGGTACCCCCTGTATATAGCCTCCACATTGAGTCTGTACCGGAACCCCCTGTATATAGTCTCCACATTGACTCTGTACCGTAATACCCTGTATATAGCCTCCACATTGACTCTGTACCGGTACCCCCTGTATATAGTCTCCACATTGACTCTGTACCGGTACCCCCTGTATATAGCCTCCACATTGACTCTGTACCGGTACCACCTGTATATAGCCTCCACATTGACTCTGTACCGGTACCCCCTGTATATAGTCTCCACATTGACTATGTACCGGAACCCCCTGTATATAGCCTCCACATTGACTCTGTACCGGTACCCCCTGTATATAGCCTCCACATTGACTCTGTACCGGTACCCCCTGTATATAGCCTCCACATTGACTCTGTACCGGTACCCCCTGTATATAGCCTCCACATTGACTCTGTACCGGTACCCCCTGTATATAGCCTCCACATTGACTATGTACCGTAACACCCTGTATATAGCCTCCACATTGACTCTGTACCGGTACCCCCTGTATATAGCCTCCACATTGACTCTGTACCGGTACCCCCTGTATATAGCCTCCACATTGAGTATGTACCGGAACCCCTGTATATAGCCTCCACATTGACTCTGTACCGTAACACCCTGTATATAGCCTCCACATTGACTCTGTACCGGTACCCCCTGTATATAGCCTCCACATTGACTCTGTACCGTAACACCCTGTATATAGCCTCCACATTGACTCTGTACCGTAACACCCTGTATATAGCCTCCACATTGACTATGTACCGTAACACCCTGTATATATCCTCCACATTGACTCTGTACCGGTACCCCCTGTATATAGCCTCCACATTGACTCTGTACCGGTACCTCCTGTATATAGCCTCCACATTGACTCTGTACCGGTACCCCCTGTATGTAGCCTCCACATTGACTCTGTACCAGTACCCCCTGTATATAGTCTCCACATTGACTCTGTACTGGTACCCCCTGTATATAGCCTCCACATTGACTCTGTACCGGTACCCCCTGTATTTAGCCTCCACATTGACTCTGTACCGTAACACCCTGTATATAGCCTCCACATTGACTCTGTACCGGTACCCCCTGTATATAGCCTCCACATTGACTCTGTACCAGTACCCCCTGTATATAGTCTCCACATTGACTCTGTACTGGTACCCCCTGTATATAGCCTCCACATTGACTCTGTACCGGTACCCCCTGTATTTAGCCTCCATATTGACTCTGTACCGTAACACCCTGTATATAGCCTCCACATTGACTCTGTACCGGTACCCCCTGTATATAGCCTCCACATTGACTCTGTACCGTAACACCCTGTAGATAGCCTCCACATTGACTCTGTACCGGTACCCCCTGTATATAGCCTCCACACTGACTCTGTACCGGTACGCCCTGTATATAGCCTCCACATTGACTCTGTACCGGCACCCCCTGTATATAGCCTCCACATTGACTCTGTACCGGCGCCCCCCTGTATATAGCCTCCACATTGACTCGGTACCCCCTGTATATAGCCTCCACATTGACTATGTACCGGTGCCTCCTGTATATAGTCTCCACATTGTCTCTGTTCCCGGTACCCCCTGTATATAGCCTCCACATTGACTCTGTACCGGTACCCCCTGTATATAGCCTCCACATTGACTCGGTACCGGTACCCCCTGTATATAGCCTCCACATTGACTCTGTACCGGTACCCCCTGTATATAGCCTCCACATTGACTCTGTACCGGTACCCCCTGTATATAGCCTCCACATTGACTCTGTACCGGCGCCCCCCTGTATATAGCCTCCACATTGACTCTGTACCGGTACCCCCTGTATATAGCCTCCACATTGACTATGTACCAGTACCACCTGTATATAGCCTCCACATTGACTCTGTACCGGTACCCCCTGTATATAGCCTCCACATTGACTCTGTACCGGTACCCCCTGTATATAGCATCCACATTGACTCTGTACCGGTACCCCCTGTATATAGCCTCCACATTGACTCTGTACCGTAACACCCTGTATATAGTCTCCACATTGACTCTGTACCGGAACCCCTGTATATAGCCTCCACATGGAGTCTGTACCGTAACACCCTGTATATAGCCTCCACATTGAGTCTGTACCGTAATACCCTGTATATAGTATTCTTATATAGCCCCGTTACTGTACTGCTGCTCTCTAACTTTTTTTAGATCTACTTGTTGTATTCGGCGCACGTGACAAATAACATCTGATTTGATTTATTACAGTCCTGCAGTGGAATACATGACTGTTACAGTGCTGCAGTGGAATACATGACTGTCAATGTGCTGCAGTGGAATATATGACTGTTAATGTGCAGCAGTGGAATACATGACTGTTAATGTGCTGCAGTGAAATACATGACTGTTAATGTGCCTCAGTGGAATACATGACTGTCAATGTGCCTCAGTGGAATACATGACTGTCAATGTGCCTCAGTGGAATACATGACTGTCAATGTGCCTCAGTGGAATACATGACTGTTAATGTGCTGCAGTGGAATTTACAGCAGCAGAGTTGAGATAGGAAATGTCTGTCTGTCTGTCTGTCTGTCTGTCTGTCTGTCTGTCTGTCTGTCTGTCTGTCTGTCTGTCTGTCTGTCTGTCTGTCTGTCTGTCTGTCTGTCTGTCTGTCTGTCTGTCGTGGCAATTTCCTGTATTACCATATGAGAGGAGAGTTACAAACCACACACCAGTCAGAGTTATACTTAAACTTCACCTTTAATAATAATTAAGCTTTGCAATAGCATTTGACTTTCAACAATTCACTATCTCTAATGAATAGTTGAGTGTCAACATAATGGCAACTGAGATCTTTTATAGCAAAGATCCACCCCCTAGTCGACATGACAAACCACAGATCTTAGGAACTCTTCACAAAGGGCCTTTTACTTGAGAAAGGAGTATCCCATAGCCAGATAGCATTAGCTATAAATTATCGTTCAGTTTGGTCTCTAAGACGAGGTTCTAATCTCGTTCCTGGTACTTCATAGTACCAAAACATTACCTCATCCAAGGCATTACTCAATTGTCAACTCTATATTCTCCCATCTCAAGTAAACCCCCTCTTCTCCCCACTCCTGGACAAGCTCACTGAGGGGAGTGACTTGTGCACAGACATTGTAGTGCCAAGAGATAATTGGTTCCCCCTTAATCATCCCTTCACATGGTTTAACAGATACATTCACATATCAAGACAATGTTCCATTCTGACCTCTCCCCTCTCTGGGCCCAAAGTGACTGAGCCCTAGCTGAGAAGGGAAAAAGTGCAACTGCCAACAGTATGGTCCAAAGGGAGACATTCTAATGACAAGTATCTCACATAAGCATATTATGTCAATAAAACATCTTATTTATCCATGTTAGCCAACTAATTCTGATTCATCCTCCACACTGTCTAGCTGTGTCTCTTCTGGTGGGTCTCTTCTTGTATGTCACAGGTATTGTCTGCAAGAAAAACAAGGAATGCTTTGGACAAATGCTTTGATGATGTTTTGTAAAAATATGTTTTCGTCTACCATTATGGAATGATGATCAAACAAGTCCTACACAGTAGAGTGGTGACTGAGCATTCATACATATTGAAGCTAAACATGTCACTGAGGATCAGACAGGGAGGATTGTCCTGTGACTTTCTCCTGAGGTTTACAAATGTTTGATCACATACAAGTACTGCTGGAGTAACCTATCACAGAGATACTCAGCGTCTAATCATCACCATCCATCCTGAGTTAAAAATCATTATGTTTGGAATCAATACAGTGAGGAATGCTTGGATTAAATTATTTAGTGAGAGGTCAATACGGGATAAAGATTGAAGAAGTTGTTTACAATCTTGACTACAGCATGTCAGGAGAGAGCTCATCTCTGTCAGTCTAGATGGTTTGGTAGAGAGCTCATCTCTGTCAGTCTAGATGGTTTGGTAGAGAGCTCATCTCTGTCAGTCTAGATGGTTTGGTAGAGAGCTCATCTCTGTCAGTCTAGATGGTATGGTAGAGAGCTCATCTCTGTCAGTCTAGATGGTTTGGTAGAGAGCTCATCTCTGTCAGTCTAGATGGTATGGTAGAGAGCTCATCTCTGTCAGTCTAGATGGTTTGGTAGAGAGCTCATCTCTGTCAGTCTAGATGGTATGGTAGAGAGCTCATCTCTGTCAGTCTAGATGGTTTGGTAGAGAGCTCATCTCTGTCAGTCTAGATGGTTTGGTAGAGAGCTCATCTCTGTCAGTCTAGAGAGCTCATCTCTGTCAGTCTAGATGGTATGGTAGAGAGCTCATCTCTGTCAGTCTAGATGGTTTGGTAGAGAGCTCATCTCTGTCAGTCTAGATGGTATGGTAGAGAGCTCATCTCTGTCAGTCTAGATGGTTTGGTAGAGAGCTCATCTCTGTCAGTCTAGATGGTTTGGTAGAGAGCTCATCTCTGTCAGTCTAGATGGTTTGGTAGAGAGCTCATCTCTGTCAGTCTAGATGGTTTGGTAGAGAGCTCATCTCTGTCAGTCTAGATGGTTTGGTAGAGAGCTCATCTCTGTCAGTCTAGATGGTTTGGTAGAGAGCTCATCTCTGTCAGTCTAGATGGTTTGGTAGAGAGCTCACCTCTGTTTAGGGTCATGTATAAGATATGCTGGGCAGGCCATTATTTCTATCATTATTTTGGCCACCATGGCTATGCCCCATAGGATGACAATGCCCCCCATCCACGGGGCACAAGTGGTCACTGAATGGTTTGATGACCATGAAAACAATGTAAACCATATGCAAGGCTGTCTCAGACACCAGATCTCTACCATGAAAACAATGTAAACCGTATGCAAGGCTGTCTCAGACACCAGATCTCAACCATGAAAACAATGTAAACCATATGCAAGGCTGTCTCAGACACCAGATCTCAACCATGAAAACAATGTAAACCATATGCAAGGCTGTCTCAGACACCAGATCTCTACCATGAAAACAATGTAAACCATATGCAAGGCTGTCTCAGACACCAGATCTCTACCATGAAAACAATGTAAACCATATGCAAGGCCGTCTCAGACACCAGATCTCAACCATGAAAACAATGTAAACCATATGCAAGGCTGTCTCAGACACCAGATCTCAACCATGAAAACAATGTAAACCGTATGCAAGGCTGTCTCAGACACCAGATCTCAACCATGAAAACAATGTAAACCATATGCAAGGCTGTCTCAGACACCAGATCTCTACCATGAAAACAATGTAAACCATATGCAAGGCTGTCTCAGACACCAGATCTCTACCATGAAAACAATGTAAACCATATGCAAGGCTGTCTCAGACACCAGATCTCTACCATGAAAACAATGTAAACTGTATGCAAGGCTGTCTCAGACACCAGATCTCTACCATGAAAACAATGGAAACCATATGCAAGGCTGTCTCAGACACCAGATCTCAACCTAATTGAACAATGTAAACCATATGCAAGGCCGTCTCAGACACCAGATCTCAACCATGAAAACAATGTAAACCGTATGCAAGGCCGTCTCAGACACCAGATCTCAACCATGAAAACAATGGAAACCATATGCAAGGCTGTCTCAGACACCAGATCTCTACCATGAAAACAATGTAAACCATATGCAAGGCTGTCTCAGACACCAGATCTCAACCTAATTGAACAATGTAAACCATATGCAAGGCCGTCTCAGACACCAGATCTCTACCATGAAAACAATGGAAACCATATGCAAGGCTGTCTCAGACACCAGATCTCTACCATGAAAACAATGTAAACCATATGCAAGGCTGTCTCAGACACCAGATCTCAACCTAATTGAACAATGTAAACCATATGCAAGGCTGTCTCAGACACCAGATCTCAACCTAATTGAACAATGTGAACCATATGCAAGGCTGTCTCAGACACCAGATCTCAACCTAATTGAACAATGTAAACCGTATGCAAGGCTGTCTCAGACACCAGATCTCTACCATGAAAACAATGTAAACCATATGCAAGGCTGTCTCAGACACCAGATCTCAACCATGAAAACAATGTAAACCATATGCAAGGCTGTCTCAGACACCAGATCTCTACCATGAAAACAATGTAAACCGTATGCAAGGCTGTCTCAGACACCAGATCTCAACCTAATTGAACAATGTAAACCATATGCAAGGCTGTCTCAGACACCAGATCTCAACCTAATTGAACAATGTAAACCATATGCAAGGCTGTCTCAGACACCAGATCTCTACCATGAAAACAATGTAAACCATATGCAAGGCTGTCTCAGACACCAGATCTCTACCATGAAAACAATGTAAACCGTATGCAAGGCTGTCTCAGACACCAGATCTCTACCATGAAAACAATGGAAACCATATGCAAGGCTGTCTCAGACACCAGATCTCTACCATGAAAACAATGTAAACCATATGCAAGGCCGTCTCAGACACCAGATCTCAACCATGAAAACAATGTAAACCATATGCAAGGCTGTCTCAGACACCAGATCTCTACCATGAAAACAATGTAAACCGTATGCAAGGCTGTCTCAGACACCAGATCTCTACCATGAAAACAATGTAAACCATATGCAAGGCTGTCTCAGACACCAGATCTCTACCATGAAAACAATGTAAACCATATGCAAGGCTGTCTCAGACACCAGATCTCTACCATGAAAACAATGTAAACCGTATGCAAGGCTGTCTCAGACACCAGATCTCTACCATGAAAACAATGGAAACCATATGCAAGGCTGTCTCAGACACCAGATCTCTACCATGAAAACAATGTAAACCATATGCAAGGCTGTCTCAGACACCAGATCTCTACCATGAAAACAATGTAAACCATATGCAAGGCTGTCTCAGACACCAGATCTCAACCATGAAAACAATGTAAACCATATGCAAGGCTGTCTCAGACACCAGATCTCAACCTAATTGAACAATGGAAACCATATGCAAGGCTGTCTCAGACACCAGATCTCAACCATGAAAACAATGTAAACCATATGCAAGGCTGTCTCAGACACCAGATCTCAACCTAATTGAACAATGTAAACCGTATGCAAGGCTGTCTCAGACACCAGATCTCAACCTAATTGAACAATGTAAACCATATGCAAGGCTGTCTCAGACACCAGATCTCTACCATGAAAACAATGTAAACCATATGCAAGGCTGTCTCAGACACCAGATCTCTACCATGAAAACAATGGAAACCATATGCAAGGCTGTCTCAGACACCAGATCTCTACCATGAAAACAATGTAAACCATATGCAAGGCTGTCTCAGACACCAGATCTCTACCATGAAAACAATGTAAACCGTATGCAAGGCTGTCTCAGACACCAGATCTCAACCATGAAAACAATGTAAACCATATGCAAGGCTGTCTCAGACACCAGATCTCAACCATGAAAACAATGTAAACCATATGCAAGGCTGTCTCAGACACCAGATCTCTACCATGAAAACAATGTAAACCATATGCAAGGCTGTCTCAGACACCAGATCTCTACCATGAAAACAATGTAAACCATATGCAAGGCCGTCTCAGACACCAGATCTCAACCATGAAAACAATGTAAACCATATGCAAGGCTGTCTCAGACACCAGATCTCTACCATGAAAACAATGTAAACCATATGCAAGGCTGTCTCAGACACCAGATCTCTACCATGAACACAATGTAAACCGTATGCAAGGCTGTCTCAGACACCAGATCTCAACCATGAAAACAATGTAAACCATATGCAAGGCTGTCTCAGACACCAGATCTCTACCATGAACACAATGTAAACCATATGCAAGGCTGTCTCAGACACCAGATCTCAACCATGAAAACAATGTAAACCGTATGCAAGGCTGTCTCAGACACCAGATCTCAACCTAATTGAACAATGTAAACCATATGCAAGGCTGTCTCAGACACCAGATCTCAACCTAATTGAACAATGTAAACCATATGCAAGGCTGTCTCAGACACCAGATCTCAACCTAATTGAACAATGTAAACCATATGCAAGGCTGTCTCAGACACCAGATCTCAACCTAATTGAAACAATGTAAACCATATGCAAGGCTGTCTCAGACACCAGATCTCTACCATGAAAACAATGTAAACCATATGCAAGGCTGTCTCAGACACCAGATCTCTACCATGAAAACAATGTAAACCATATGCAAGGCTGTCTCAGACACCAGATCTCTACCATGAAACAATGTAAACCATATGCAAGGCTGTCTCAGACACCAGATCTCAACCTAATTGAACAATGTAAACCATATGCAAGGCTGTCTCAGACACCAGATCTCAACCATGAAAACAATGTAAACCATATGCAAGGCTGTCTCAGACACCAGAT
Organism: Salvelinus namaycush; assembly: GCF_016432855.1. Lineage (NCBI taxonomy): Eukaryota > Metazoa > Chordata > Actinopteri > Salmoniformes > Salmonidae > Salvelinus > Salvelinus namaycush. Next base: position 41,954,486 of record NC_052340.1, on the reverse strand, counting down.
CTCAACCTAATTGAACAATGGAAACCATATGCAAGGCTGTCTCAGACACCAGATCTCAACCATGAAAACAATGTAAACCATATGCAAGGCTGTCTCAGACACCAGATCTCAACCTAATTGAACAATGTAAACCATATGCAAGGCTGTCTCAGACACCAGATCTCTACCATGAAAACAATGTAAACCATATGCAAGGCTGTCTCAGACACCAGATCTCAACCATGAAAACAATGTAAACCATATGCAAGGCTGTCTCAGACACCAGATCTCTACCATGAAAACAATGTAAACCATATGCAAGGCTGTCTCAGACACCAGATCTCTACCATGAAAACAATGGAAACCATATGCAAGGCTGTCTCAGACACCAGATCTCTACCATGAAAACAATGTAAACCATATGCAAGGCTGTCTCAGACACCAGATCTCTACCATGAAAACAATGTAAACCATATGCAAGGCTGTCTCAGACACCAGATCTCTACCATGAAAACAATGTAAACCATATGCAAGGCTGTCTCAGACACCAGATCTCAACCTAATTGAACAATGTAAACCATATGCAAGGCTGTCTCAGACACCAGATCTCTACCATGAAAACAATGTAAACCATATGCAAGGCTGTCTCAGACACCAGATCTCAACCTAATTGAACAATGTAAACCGTATGCAAGGCTGTCTCAGACACCAGATCTCTACCATGAAAACAATGTAAACCATATGCAAGGCTGTCTCAGACACCAGATCTCAACCTAATTGAACAATGGAAACCATATGCAAGGCTGTCTCAGACACCAGATCTCAACCATGAAAACAATGTAAACCATATGCAAGGCTGTCTCAGACACCAGATCTCAACCATGAAAACAATGTAAACCATATGCAAGGCTGTCTCAGACACCAGATCTCTACCATGAAAACAATGTAAACCATATGCAAGGCTGTCTCAGACACCAGATCTCAACCATGAAAACAATGTAAACCATATGCAAGGCTGTCTCAGACACCAGATCTCTACCATGAAAACAATGTAAACCATATGCAAGGCTGTCTCAGACACCAGATCTCAACCATGAAAACAATGTAAACCATATGCAAGGCTGTCTCAGACACCAGATCTCTACCATGAAAACAATGTAAACCATATGCAAGGCTGTCTCAGACACCAGATCTCTACCATGAAAACAATGTAAACCATATGCAAGGCTGTCTCAGACACCAGATCTCAACCTAATTGAACAATGTAAACCATATGCAAGGCTGTCTCAGACACCAGATCTCAACCATGAAAACAATGTAAACCATATGCAAGGCTGTCTCAGACACCAGATCTCTACCATGAAAACAATGTAAACCGTATGCAAGGCTGTCTCAGACACCAGATCTCAACCTAATTGAACAATGTAAACCATATGCAAGGCTGTCTCAGACACCAGATCTCAACCTAATTGAACAATGTAAACCGTATGCAAGGCTGTCTCAGACACCAGATCTCTACCATGAAAACAATGTACACCATATGCAAGGCTGTCTCAGACACCAGATCTCTACCATGAAAACAATGTAAACCATATGCGAGGCTGTCTCAGACACCAGATCTCAACCTAATTGAACAATGGAAACCATATGCAAGGCTGTCTCAGACACCAGATCTCAACCTAATTGAACAATGTAAACCATATGCAAGGCCGTCTCAGACACCAGATCTCTACCATGAAAACAATGTAAACCATATGCAAGGCTGTCTCAGACACCAGATCTCAACCATGAAAACAATGTAAACCATATGCAAGGCTGTCTCAGACACCAGATCTCTACCATGAAAACAATGTAAACCATATGCAAGGCTGTCTCAGACACCAGATCTCTACCATGAAAACAATGTAAACCATATGCAAGGCTGTCTCAGACACCAGATCTCAACCATGAAAACAATGTAAACCATATGCAAGGCTGTCTCAGACACCAGATCTCTACCATGAAAACAATGTAAACCATATGCAAGGCTGTCTCAGACACCAGATCTCTACCATGAAAACAATGTAAACCATATGCAAGGCTGTCTCAGACACCAGATCTCTACCATGAAAACAATGTACACCATATGCAAGGCTGTCTCAGACACCAGATCTCTACCATGAAAACAATGTAAACCATATGCAAGGCTGTCTCAGACACCAGATCTCAACCTAATTGAACAATGGAAACCATATGCAAGGCTGTCTCAGACACCAGATCTCAACCTAATTGAACAATGTAAACCATATGCAAGGCTGTCTCAGACACCAGATCTCTACCATGAAAACAATGTAAACCATATGCAAGGCTGTCTCAGACACCAGATCTCAACCTAATTGAACAATGTAAACCGTATGCAAGGCTGTCTCAGACACCAGATCTCTACCATGAAAACAATGTAAACCGTATGCAAGTCTGTCTCAGACACCAGATCTCTACCATGAAAACAATGTAAACCGTATGCAAGTCTGTCTCAGACACCAGATCTCAACCATGAAAACAATGTAAACCATATGCAAGGCTGTCTCAGACACCAGATCTCAACCTAATTGAACAATGTAAACCGTATGCAAGGCTGTCTCAGACACCAGATCTCTACCATGAAAACAATGTAAACCGTATGCAAGTCTGTCTCAGACACCAGATCTCAACCATGAAAACAATGTAAACCATATGCAAGGCTGTCTCAGACACCAGATCTCTACCATGAAAACAATGTAAACCATATGCAAGGCTGTCTCAGACACCAGATCTCAACCATGAAAACAATGTAAACCATATGCAAGGCTGTCTCAGACACCAGATCTCTACCATGAAAACAATGTAAACCATATGCAAGGCTGTCTCAGACACCAGATCTCTACCATGAAAACAATGTAAACCATATGCAAGGCTGTCTCAGACACCAGATCTCTACCATGAACACAATGTAAACCATATGCAAGGCTGTCTCAGACACCAGATCTCTACCATGAAAACAATGTAAACCATATGCAAGGCTGTCTCAGACACCAGATCTCTACCATGAAAACAATGTAAACCATATGCAAGGCTGTCTCAGACACCAGATCTCAACCATGAAAACAATGTAAACCATATGCAAGGCTGTCTCAGACACCAGATCTCTACCATGAAAACAATGTAAACCATATGCAAGGCTGTCTCAGACACCAGATCTCTACCATGAAAACAATGTAAACCATATGCAAGGCTGTCTCAGACACCAGATCTCAACCTAATTGAACAATGTAAACCGTATGCAAGGCTGTCTCAGACACCAGATCTCAACCATGAAAACAATGTAAACCATATGCAAGGCTGTCTCAGACACCAGATCTCTACCATGAAAACAATGTAAACCATATGCAAGGCTGTCTCAGACACCAGATCTCAACCTAATTGAACAATGTAAACCATATGCAAGGCTGTCTCAGACACCAGATCTCAACCTAATTGAACAATGTAAACCATATGCAAGGCTGTCTCAGACACCAGATCTCTACCATGAAAACAATGTAAACCATATGCAAGGCTGTCTCAGACACCAGATCTCAACCTAATTGAACAATGTAAACCATATGCAAGGCTGTCTCAGACACCAGATCTCAACCTAATTGAACAATGTAAACCATATGCAAGGCTGTCTCAGACACCAGATCTCTACCATGAAAACAATGTAAACCATATGCAAGGCTGTCTCAGACACCAGATCTCTACCATGAAAACAATGTAAACCATATGCAAGGCTGTCTCAGACACCAGATCTCAACCTAATTGAACAATGTAAACCGTATGCAAGGCTGTCTCAGACACCAGATCTCAACCATGAAAACAATGTAAACCATATGCAAGGCTGTCTCAGACACCAGATCTCTACCATGAAAACAATGTAAACCGTATGCAAGGCTGTCTCAGACACCAGATCTCTACCATGAAAACAATGTAAACCGTATGCAAGGCTGTCTCAGACACCAGATCTCAACCTAATTGAACAATGTAAACCGTATGCAAGGCTGTCTCAGACACCAGATCTCAACCTAATTGAACAATGTAAACCATATGCAAGGCTGTCTCAGACACCAGATCTCTACCATGAAAACAATGTAAACCATATGCAAGGCTGTCTCAGACACCAGATCTCAACCTAATTGAACAATGTAAACCATATGCAAGGCTGTCTCAGACACCAGATCTCTACCATGAAAACAATGTAAACCATATGCAAGGCTGTCTCAGACACCAGATCTCAACCATGAAAACAATGTAAACCATATGCAAGGCTGTCTCAGACACCAGATCTCTACCATGAAAACAATGTAAACCATATGCAAGGCTGTCTCAGACACCAGATCTCTACCATGAAAACAATGTAAACCATATGCAAGGCTGTCTCAGACACCAGATCTCAACCATGAAAACAATGTAAACCATATGCAAGGCTGTCTCAGACACCAGATCTCTACCATGAAAACAATGTAAACCGTATGCAAGGCTGTCTCAGACACCAGATCTCTACCATGAAAACAATGTAAACCATATGCAAGGCTGTCTCAGACACCAGATCTCAACCATGAAAACAATGTAAACCTTATGCAAGGCTGTCTCAGACACCAGATCTCAACCATGAAAACAATGTAAACCATATGCAAGGCTGTCTCAGACACCAGATCTCTACCATGAAAACAATGTAAACCATATGCAAGGCTGTCTCAGACACCAGATCTCTACCATGAAAACAATGTAAACCATATGCAAGGCTGTCTCAGACACCAGATCTCTACCATGAAAACAATGTAAACCATATGCAAGGCTGTCTCAGACACCAGATCTCAACCTAATTGAACAATGTAAACCATATGCAAGGCTGTCTCAGACACCAGATCTCTACCATGAAAACAATGTAAACCATATGCAAGGCTGTCTCAGACACCAGATCTCTACCATGAAAACAATGGAAACCATATGCAAGGCTGTCTCAGACACCAGATCTCTACCATGAAAACAATGTAAACCGTATGCAAGGCTGTCTCAGACACCAGATCTCAACCATGAAAACAATGTAAACCATATGCAAGGCTGTCTCAGACACCAGATCTCTACCATGAAAACAATGTAAACCATATGCAAGGCTGTCTCAGACACCAGATCTCAACCTAATTGAACAATGTAAACCGTATGCAAGGCTGTCTCAGACACCAGATCTCTACCATGAAAACAATGTAAACCGTATGCAAGGCTGTCTCAGACACCAGATCTCTACCATGAAAACAATGGAAACCATATGCAAGGCTGTCTCAGACACCAGATCTCTACCATGAAAACAATGTAAACCATATGCAAGGCTGTCTCAGACACCAGATCTCTACCATGAAAACAATGTAAACCGTATGCAAGGCTGTCTCAGACACCAGATCTCTACCATGAAAACAATGTAAACCATATGCAAGGCTGTCTCAGACACCAGATCTCTACCATGAAAACAATGTAAACCATATGCAAGGCTGTCTCAGACACCAGATCTCTACCATGAAAACAATGTAAACCATATGCAAGGCTGTCTCAGACACCAGATCTCAACCATGAAAACAATGTAAACCATATGCAAGGCTGTCTCAGACACCAGATCTCTACCATGAAAACAATGTAAACCATATGCAAGGCTGTCTCAGACACCAGATCTCAACCATGAAAACAATGTAAACCATATGCAAGGCTGTCTCAGACACCAGATCTCTACCATGAAAACAATGTAAACCATATGCAAGGCTGTCTCAGACACCAGATCTCAACCATGAAAACAATGTAAACCGTATGCAAGGCTGTCTCAGACACCAGATCTCAACCTAATTGAACAATGTAAACCATATGCAAGGCCGTCTCAGACACCAGATCTCTACCATGAAAACAATGGAAACCATATGCAAGGCCGTCTCAGACACCAGATCTCAACCATGAAAAAGTCCATTCAGTGTTCCACACCTCAACACTGAGACCAAGTCCATTCAGTGGTCCACACATCAACACTGAGACCAAGTCCATTCAGTGTCCCACACATCAACACTGAGACCAAGTCCATTCAGTGGTCCACACATCAACACTGAGACCAAGTCCATTCAGTGTCCCACACATCAACACTGAGACCAAGTCCATTCAGTGGTCCACACATCAACACTGAGACCAAGTCCATTCAGTGGTCCACACATCAACACTGAGACCAAGTCCATTCAGTGTCCCACACATCAACACTGAGACCAAGTCCATTCAGTGGTCCACACATCAACACTGAGACCAAGTCCAATCAGTGTTCCTTTCTGACACGTATCAACACTGAGACCAAGTCTCTCTGATTGCTAGTGACACACTGTGACTCGCTGCCACAGCAAACAATAGTGGGCCTAGGAGAAAAAAACACCATATCACTGCAGACCAAATGAGTTTTTAATGATGAACTTTCAGAGGGCAGTCCACTCTTCCCCCGCTCCCCGGTGATGTGTTCTTGTCAAGCTATTCCCAGGATCAAGCAGGGAGGGTGTCAACTCATTTGGATATCGGCTCCACGAATGGAAGTCAGGCTGAGAATTACATTGACCCGAGCCAGAAGCGGCTGCTAAGGGAACACAAACCATCAAGAGCCTGTTTGAATGTTTGAAAGGTAACATTAAAAATGATTAATCTACCTATTTCTCACCCAGCCACAGCCAGCCTCATGTTCTCACACAGTGAGTTGGAGCTCTGCTCAAACAGTTAGGATCTAAATTCACTTAGAAAAGGAAAGAGATTTTTCAAATGCAGTATAACATTAATTAATAATTAAAAGCCAAGTCCGAAGAAAGTGAAATCATACCTGCAAAATAAAACGTGAAGTAAGTTGATATGACATTTGTAGAGTATAAGGCATGTCTATTCCTCATACAGCAATGGTGAAATAGAACAAGAATGGTAAGGTGGGATAGGATGTGTGGCTATAGCCTTTTCAATGGTGAAATAGAACAAGAATGGTAAGGTGGGATAGGATGTGTGGCTAAATCCTTTTATCAGAATTTCAGGACAGCATCTGTGTTGAATGTGTCATATCATTTAATCTGAACCAGTAAAGCATTCGAGAGCAGCTTGATAGTGTATCTACTACTGGCAGAGACATCTGCTTGTAACATCAGGACTGAGCAGTGTGGCTTTTTAACCGTTTAAAACCGGAGAAAAGATGAAATGAGAGAAAACACAGCATGATACACTGGCTGGCTGACGAGTATTTCTATCTCTGCCATCAACAAGGAAAATAGCTACAATTATCTATCATAGGAAGAACAATTAGAGAACATGTCCATCCCTGTCTATGCCAATCTAATGACTGCATCTTTCACAGAAGAAACATCTGATTATAGTCCAACAATCAGACTGAACAGAAAACCTGGTTTGAAACAGCAACACCGTCTGATTCTAGTCCTGCTACTACTGATACTACTGATACTATTGTCTACTATTGTCTACTACTATCTACTACTGATACTACTGATACTACTGTCTACTACTGATACTACTGATACTACTGTCTACTACTGTTACTACTGTCTACTACTGATACTACTGATACTACTGTCTACTACTGATACTACTGTCTACTACTGATACTACTGATACTACTGATACTACTGTCTACTACTGATACTACTGTCTGCTACTGATACTACTGTCTGCTACTGATACTACTGTCTACTAATGATACTACTGTCTACTACTGATACTACTGTCTGCTACTGATACTACTGTCTACTACTGACACTACTGATACTACTGTCTACTACTGATACTACTGTCTACTACTGATACTACTGATACTACTGATACTACTGTCTACTACTGATACTACTGATACTACTGATACTACTGTCTACTACTATCTACTACTGATACTACTGATACTAATGTATACTACTGAAACTAATGATACTACTGATACTATTGTCTACTACTGAAACTAATGATACTACTGATACTACTGTCTACTACTGAAACTACTGATACTAATGATACTACTGTCTACTACTGAAACTACTGATACTACTGATACTACTGATACTACTGATACTACTGTCTACTACTATCTACTACTGATACTACTGATACTAATGTCTACTACTGAGACTACTGTCTACTACTGATACTACTGTCTACTACTGATACTACTGTCTACTACTGATACTACTGTCAACTACTGATACTACTGATACTACTGTCAACTACTGATACTACTGATACTACTGATACTACTGTCTACTACTGATACTACTGATACTACTGTCTACTACTGATACTACTGTCTACTACTGATACTACTGTCAACTACTGATACTACTGATACTACTGTCTACGACTATCTACTACTGATACTACTGATACTACTGATACTACTGTCTACTAATGATACTACTGTCTACTACTGATACTACTGTCAACTACTGATACTACTGATACTACTGTCTACGACTATCTACTACTGATACTACTGTCTACGACTATATACTACTGATACTACTGATACTACTGATATTATTGTCTACTACTGATACTACTGATACTACTGTCTACTACTTATACTACTGATACTACTGATACTACTGTCTACTACTGATACTACTGTCTACTACTGATACTACTGTCTACTACTGTCTACTACTGATACTACTGTATACTACTGTCTACTACTGATACTACTGATACTACTGTCTACTACTGATACTACTGTCTACTAAATCAAATCAAATCAAATTTTATTTGTCACATACACATGGTTAGCAGATGTTAATGCGAGTGTAGCGAAATGCTTGTGCTTCTAGTTCCGACAATGCAGTAATAACCAACAAGTAATCTAACCTAACAATTCCACAACTACTACCTTATACACACAAGTGTAAAGGGATAAAGAATATGTACATAAAGATATATGAATGAGTGATGGTACAGAACGGCATAGGCAAGATGCAGTAGATGGTATAGAGTACAGTATATACATATGAGATGAGTAATGTAGGGTATGTAAACATTATATTAAGTGGCATTGTTTAAAGTGGCTAGTGGTACATTTTTACATAATTTCCATCAATTCCCATTATTAAAGTGGCTGGAGTTGAGTCAGTATGTTGGCAGCGGCCACTAAATGTTAGTGGTGGCTGTTTTTCAGTCTCTCGGCCCCCGCTTTGATGCACCTGTACTGACCTCGCCTTCTGGATGATAGCGGGGTGAACAGGCAGTGGCTTGGGTGGTTGTTGTCCTTGATGATCTTTATGGCCTTCCTGTGACATCGGGTGGTGTAGGTGTCCTGGAGGGCAGGACAGCGGAGTCAATCACCACCTTCCGGAGACACCTGAAACCCCACCTCTTTAAGGAATACCTAGGATAGGATAAAGTAATCCTTCTAACCCCCCCCCCCCCCCCCCCCCTTAAAAGATTTAGATGCACTATTGTAAAGTGGCTGTTCCACTGGATGTCATAAGGTGAATGCACCAATTTGTAAGTCGCTCTGGATAAGAGCGTCTGCTAAATGACTTAAATGTAAAAAAATGTAGTTTGCCCCCGGTGATGCATTGTGCAGACCTCACTACCCTCTGGAGAGCCTTACGGTTGTGGGCGGAGCAGTTGCCGTACCAGGCGGTGATACAGCCCGACAGGATGCTCTCGATTGTGCATCTGTAGAAGTTTGTGAGTGCTTTTGGTGACAAGCCGAATTTCTTCAGCCTCCTGAGGTTGAAGAGGCGCTGCTGCGCCTTCTTCACAACGCTGTCTGTGTGGGTGGACCAATTCAGTTTGTCCGTGATGTGTACACCGAGGAACTTAAAACTTTCCACCTTCTCCACTACTGTCCCGTCGATGTGGATAGGGGGGTGCTCCCTCTGCTGTTTCCTGAAGTCCACAATCATCTCCTTTGTTTTGTTGACGTTGAGTGTGAGGTTATTTTCCTGACACCACACTTCGAGGGCCCTCACCTCCTCCCTGTAGGCCGTCTCGTCGTTGTTGGTAATCAAGCCTACCACTGTAGTGTCGTCCGCAAACTTGATGATTGAGTTGGAGGCGTGCATGGCCACGCAGTCGTGGGTGAACAGGGAGTACAGGAGAGGGCTCAGAATGCACCCTTGTGGGGCCCCGGTGTTGAGGATCAGCGGGGTGGAGATGTTGTTACCTACCCTCACCACCTGGGGGCGGCCCGTCAGGAAGTCCAGGACCCAGTTGCACAGGGCGGGGTCGAGACCCAGGGTCTCGAGCTTGATGACGAGTTTGGAGGGTACTATGGTGTTAAATGCTGAGCTGTAGTCGATGAACAGCATTCTCACATAGGTATTCCTCTTGTCCAGATGGGTTAGGGCAGTGTGCAGTGTGGTTGCGATTGCGTCGTCTGTGGACCTATTGGGTCGGTAAGCAAATTGGAGTGGGTCTAGGGTGTCAGGTAGGGTGGAGGTGATATGGTCCTTGACTAGTCTCTCAAAGCACTTCATGATGACGGAAGTGAGTGCTACGGGGCGGTAGTCGTTTAGCTCAGTTACCTTAGCTTTCTTGGGAACAGGAACAATGGTGGCCCTCTTGAAGCATGTGGGAACAGCAGACTGGGATAAGGATTGGTTGAATATGTCCTTAAACACACCAGCCAGCTGGTCTGCGCATGCTCTGAGGACGCGGCTGGGAATGCCGTCTGGGCCTGCAGCCTTGCGAGGGTTAACACGTTTAAATGTTTTACTCACCCCGGCTGCAATGAAGGAGAGCCCGCAGGTTTTGGTAGCGGGCCGTGTCAGTGGCACTGTATTGTCCTCAAAGCGAGCAAAAAAGTTATTTAGCCTGTCTGGGAGCAAGACATCCTGGTCCGCGACGGGGCTGGTTTTCTTTTTGTAATCCGTGATTGACTGTAGACCCTGCCACATACCTCTTGTGTCTGAACTGTTGAATTGCGACTCTACTTTGTCTCTATACTGGGACTTAGCTTGTTTGATTGCCTTGCGGAGAGAATAGCTACACTGTTCGTATTCGGTCATGTTTCCGGTCACCTTTCCCTGGTTAAAAGCAGTGGTTCGCGCTTTCAGTTTCACGCGAATGCTGCCATCAATCCACGGTTTCTGGTTTGGGAATGTTTTAATCGTTGCTGTGGGTACGACATCGTCAATGCACTTTCTAATGAACTCGCTCACCGAATCAGCGTATTCGTCAATATTGTTGTTGGACGCAATGCGGAACATATCCCAATCCACGTGATCGAAGCAGTCTTGAAGCGTGGAATCAGATTGGTCGGACCAGCGTTGAACAGACCTGAGCGAGGGAGCTAGTTGTTTTAGTTTCTGTTTGTAGGCTGGAAGCAACAAAATGGAGTTGTGGTCAGCTTTTCCGAAAGGAGGGCGGGGGAGGGCCTTATATGCGTCGCGGAAGTTAGTATAACAATGATCCAAGGTTTTACCAGCCCTGGTAGCACAATCGATATGCTGATAGAATTTAGGGAGTTTTGTTTTCAGCTACGATGAATGCAGCCTCAGGGTGTGTGGTTTCCAGTTTACAAAGAGTCAGATAAAGTTCGTTCAGGGCCATCGATGTGTCTGCTTGGGGGGGAATATATACGGCTGTGATTATAATCGAAGAGAATTCCCTTGGTAGATAATGCGGTCGACATTTGATTGTGAGGAATTCTAGATCAGGTGAACAGAATGACTTGAGTTCCTGTATGTTGTTATGATCACACCACGTCTCATTAATCATAAGGCATACACCCCCGCCCCTCTTCTTACCAGAAAGATGTTTGTTTCTGTCAGCGCGATGCGTGAAGAAACCAGCTGTCTGCACCGACTCCGTTAGCGTCTCTTGAGTGAGCCATGTTTCCGTGAAGCAGAGAACGTTACAATCTCTGATGTCTCTCTGAAATGTTACCCTTGCTCGGATTTCATCAACCTTATTGTCAAGAGACTGGACATTGGCGAGTAGTATGCTAGGGAGTGGAGCGCGATGTGCCCGTCTCCGAAGCCTGACCAGGAGACCGCCTCGTTTGCCCCTTTTTCGGCGTCGCTTAGGGTCGCCGGCTGGGATTTGATCCATTGTATTGGGTGGAAGGCAAAACACTGGATCCGCTTCGGGAAAGTCATATTCCTGGTTGTAACGATGGTGAGTTGACGTTGCTCTTATATTCAGTAGTTCCTCCCGACTGTATGTAATGAAACCTAAGATTACCTGGGGTACCAATGTAAGGAATAACACACAAAAAAACAAAATACTGCATATTTTCCTAGGAACGCGAAGCGAGGCGGCCATCTCGGTCGGCGCCGGAAGTTAGTTACTACTGTCTACTACTGATACTACTGATACTACTGTATATTACTGTCTACTACTGATACTACTGATACTACTGTCTACTACTGATACTACTGTCTACTACTGTTTACTACTGATATTACTGATACTACTGATATTACTGTCTACTACTGATACTACTGTCTACTACTGATACTACTGTCTACTACTGTCTACTACTGATACTACTATCTACTACTGATACTGCTGATACTGCTGATACTACTGTCTACTACTGATACTACTGTCTACTACTGATACTACTGATACTACTGATATTACTGTCTACTACTGATACTACTGTCTACTACTATCTACTACTATCTACTACTGATACTGCTGATACTACTGATAATACTGTCTACTACTGTCTACTACTGATACTGCTGATACTACTGTCCTGTCCCAGGATGCCCGACCCTAACTGGGCTCATGGGCGGTCCTCTGATTTAGTTAAACTCAAAAGGGAATTGGAGTTTCCTTCATTAAAAGTCCAAAATCACATTACACAATTTTACAAACAGTATCATCCTCACCTGTTCATCTTATACAACAATTAGATGTAAACCTCATATCTGAGGCTATTATATAAACAGCGTTATGGTAATGTGGCCGCACCGTCTCCCATGAGCTTCACCAAAATGTAACAAACGGACCAGTTCGTAGCTGGATTCTTCACCGATCTTTTATACCTTCTCCGGAACATAAATGTTGTTCGGACCTCAAGTTCTGTGATGTGGAAGAAATTCCTTTGTTCTCTATGAAAACTCACTCTGTCTCTATATTGTGTGGCCATGAGGCAGGGTCTTATCCGCCATGTTGGAGTCAACAGAAACCAGAAATTACATGATAAATATTCCCTTACCTTTGATGATCTTCATCAGAATGCACTCCCAGGAATCCCAGGTCCACAATAAATGCTTGATTTGTTCGATAATGTCCGTTATTTATGTCCAATTAGCTACTTTTGTTAGCGCGTTTGGTAAACAATTCCAAAGTCACGAAGCGCGTTCCCTAAAAGCTGACGAAATGTCCAAAAGTTCCGTAACAGTCAGTAGAAACATGTCAAACGATGTATTGAATCAATCTTTAGAATGTTGTTAACATAAATCTTGAATAACGTTCCAACCGGAGAATTACATTGACTTCAGATGAGCGATGGAACAGAGATCCCTCTCATGTGAACGCGCATGGTCAAAGAATGGGCAGGTCATGGCAGACCTGACTAATCCCCCTCTCATTCGGCCCCTCTTCACAGTAGAGGGATCAGACAAAGTTCTACAGACTGTTGACATCTAGTGGAAGCCGTAGGAAGTGCAAACTCATTCATATCTCGCTGTGATTTCAATGGGATCTTGGTTGAAAATCGACCAGCCTCAGAATTTCCACTTCCTGTTTGGATTTTTTCTCAGGTTTTTGCCTGCCATATGAGTTCTGTTATACTCACAGACATAATTCAAACAGTTTTAGAAACTTCAGAGTGTTTTCTATCCAATACTACTAATAATATGCATATATTAGCAATTATGACTGAGGAGCAGGCCGTTTACTCTGGGCACCTCTGTGCACCTTTCATCCAAGCTACTCAATACTGTCTCTGCAGCCACAAGAAGTTAAGTCTTTACTGAAGACTTATCTCTTCAGTGGGTCATATGATTGAGTGTAGACTCACCCAGTAGTGTGAAGGTGAACGGAAAGGCTCTGGAGCAACGAACCGCCCTTGCTGTCTCTGCCTGGCCGGCTCCCCTCTCTCCACTGGGATTCTCTGCCTCTAACCCTATTACAGGGGCTGAGTCACTGGCTTACTGGTGCTCTTTCATGCCGTCCCCAGGAGAGGTGCGTCACCTGAGTGGGTTGAGTCACTATCGTGATCTTCCTGTCTGTGTTGGCGCCCCCCCTTGGGTTGTGCCGTGGCGGAGATCTTTGTGGGCTATACTCGGCCTTGTCTCAGGATGGTAAGTTGGTGGTTGAAGATATCCCTCTAGTGGTGTGGGGGCTGTGCTTTGGCAAAGTGGTTGGGGTTATATCATTCCTGTTTGGCCCTGTCCGGGGGAATCATTGGATGGGGCCACAGTGTCTCCTGACCCCTCCTGTCTCAGCCTCCAGTATTTATTCTGCAGTAGTTTATGTGTCGGGGGGCTAGGGTCAGTTTGTTATATCTGGAGTACTTCTCCTGTCTTATCCGGTGTCCTGTGTGAATTTAAGTATGCTCTCCCTAATTCTCTCTTTCTCTCTTTCTTTCTCTCTCTCGGAGGACCTGAGACCTAGGACCATGCCTCAGGACTACCTGGCATGATGACTCCTTGCTTTCCCCAGTCCACCTGGCCGTGCTGCTGCTCCAGTTTCAACTGTTCTGCCTGCGGCTATGGAACCCTAACCTGTCCACCGGACGTGCTACCTGTCCCAGACCTGCTGTTTTCAAATCTCTAGAGACAGCAGGAGCGGTAGATATACTCTTAATGATCGGCTATGAAAAGCCAACTAACATTTACTCCTGAGGTGCTGACCTGTTGCACCCTCGACAACTACTGTGATTATTATTATTTGACCATGCTGGTCATTTATGAACATTTGAACATCTTGGCCATGTTCTGTTATAATCTCCACCCGGCACAGCCAGAAGAGGACTGGCCACCCCTCATAGCCTGGTTCCTCTCTAGGTTACTTCCTAGGTTTTGGCCTTTCTAGGGAGTTTTTCCTAGCCACCGTGCTTCTACACCTGCATTGCTTGCTGTTTGGGGTTTTAGGCTGGGTTTCTGTACAGCACTTTGAGATATCAGCTGATGTAAGAAGGGCTATATAAATACATTTGATTTGATTTGATAATATTGTCTACTACTGTCTACTGCTGATACTACTGTCTACTGCTGATACTACTGATACTACTGTCTACTACTGATACTACTGTCTACTACAGGTTCTACTGTCTACTACTGATACTACTGTCTACTACTGTCTACTACAGGTTCTACTGTCTACTACTGATACACTGTCTACTACTGATACACTGTCTACTGCTGATACTACTGATACTACTGATACTACTGTCTACTACAGGTTCTACTGTCTACTACTGATACACTGTCTACTACTGATACAATGTCTACTGCTGATACTACTGCTACTACTGTCTACTACAGGTTCTACTGTCTACTACTGATACTACTGATACACTGTCTACTACTGATACTACTGATACTACTGATACTACTGTTGACTTTATATACTACTGATACTACTGATACTACTGTCTCCTACTGAAGTCACACTACTCTACTAGTACACTGACCCACTCATTGTGCCTCACACTGAGTGTGTGTGTGCTTATGTATGCGTGTGTATGTCTGTGTATGCGTGTGTTTGATTGTGTGTGTATGTATGTATGTATGTATGTATGTATGTATGTATGTATGTATGTATGTATGTATGTATGTATGTATGTATGTATGTATGTATGTATGTATGTATGTGTGTGTGTGTGTGTGTGTGTGTGTGTGTGTGTGTGTGTGTGTGTGTGTGTGTGTGTGTGTGTGTGTGTGTGTGTGTGTGTGTGTGTGTGTGTGATTTATAGTATCATGTATTCTACACTGTTTTTTTTCTCTCTCTGATCAATCTCTTATTTTCTTTCAGCCTGTTAGAGAGACTGAATACAGTTAAAAACTCCCGTCTCATCAGCCTGTTAGAGAGACTGAATACAGTTAAAAACTCCCGTCTCATCAGCCTGTTAGAGAGAATGAATACAGTTAAAAACTCCCGTCTCGTCAGCCTGTTAGGCAGACTGAATACAGTTAAAAACTCCCGTCTCGTCAGCCTGTTAGGCAGACTGAATACAGTTAAAAACTCCCGTCTCGTCAGCCTGATAGGCAGACTGAATACAGTTAAAAACTCCCGTCTCGTCAGCCTGTTAGGCAGACTGAATACAGTTAAAAACTCCCGTCTCGTCAGCCTGATAGGCAGACTGAATACAGTTAAAAACTCCCGTCTCGTCTGCCCTAAATCCTCTAAATATAATCAAGACAAGCAATTGAGCTGTTCAAATAAATGATTAAGGGGCATCCATGAAGTTGTATCCAGGCACCAGACTAACCTTTCTCTGGAGGGGAGAAATCTAACCACTCCTTTGCACTTTGCACTTGTTTGGATATCATGTTGGTTCCATTTCAGCAGGTAAGCTCAATCCTGTACAGTTAAAGAATATGAAATAAAACAAATACGATTTGAACCCAGGTACTGTCTAGATATTAAGAATACTATCTAACATGTAATGGTTGAACACAATCAGAACCTATTCCATCCCATCATCCACTGGCAAAATCATAGATGGACCTCCTCTCCCCGTGCCTAACTTTGTCAATAGTCTATGATACGGTCAAGAATCCAAAAGCCTTTCTTTAAGCCGTACCTAACCTGCTATAGCCTGCTTTATCCTGCCTCCCTTACTATCGATTGGGCGATGGATATGAGAATTCAGCTGCGTAGCTATGGCAGCACCCACTGTGCTGAGGGGTATTGATTGTAGTTCATGCTGACATAAACATTCAGAACACACGGACCATCTACCTGTTTCTGACAGCTTGTATCACCAATTTGAGATAACAGATGAATCTACCCTAGTGCTTATTCTCTTACGTGACCTGACCCTAATCACTGAAGTAGAACGACCCATCTCCATGCTTTATTCAAATGGCAGAATTACAGATGTAGTATAGAAATTGAGATAACTGACCAATCCAATACAAATGTAATTACAGTACTTAGAAAGATATGTTAACAAATTGTCCTCTGCAATATGAGGATTTCCGAACGGTAAGAGTTGGTCGCTAGCTACAGAAACATACATGTCAAACCTCTGTATCTGAGGACGATATCTCCACATTAAAAACAGCTTGGTGGATCAATTCAATGTCTAATACTCATTACATTTCAACCCTGCTCTTTCTCATAGAGCAGCATCCTGGCTAGCAGAGAAAGAGGTTATTTTGATGAGGAGGCTCCTGTTACAGACAATGTGAGCCATGGATTACTCACTCTGCACCCCAAATGGCACCCTATTCCCTATCTAGTGCACTACTTTAGACCCTATTCCCTATCTAGTGCACTACTTTAGACCAGAGCCCTATTCCCTATCTAGTGCACTACTTTAGACCAGGGTTCTGGTGCCATTTGGGAAGTGGTCATGTGTACTCAGCCAGGGCACTGAGACGGACGGCACCAGTGCCCATCCTCGTCCTTCTGCCAAGTCCTCGCTCACTGCCCTGCCCTGCCCTGTCCTGTCTGCCCTACCCTGCCCTGTCCTGTCCTCCCTACCCTGTCCTGTCCTGTCCTGTCCTCCCTACCCTGTCCTACCCTGTCTGCCCTGCCCTGCCCTACCCTGTCTGCCCTGCCCTGCCCTGTCCTGTCTGCCCTACCCTGCCCTGTCCTGTCCTCCCTACCCTGTCCTACCCTGTCTGCCCTGCCCTGCCCTGTCCTGTCTGCCCTACCCTGCCCTACCCTGTCTGCCCTGCCCTGCCCTGTCCTGTCTGCCCTACCCTGCCCTACCCTGTCTGCCCTGCCCTGTCCTGTCTGCCCTACCCTGCCCTGTCTGCCCTACCCTGCACCACCCTACCCTGCCCTGTCTGCCCTACCCTGTCCTGTCTGCCCTACCCTGCCCTGTCCTGTCTGCCCTACCCTGTCCTGTCTGCCCTGCCCTGTCCTGTCTGTCCTACCCTGTCTGCCCTACCCTGCCCTGTCTGCCCTACCCTGTCCTGTCTGCCCTACCCTGCCCTGTCCTGTCTGCCCTACCCTGTCCTGTCTGTCCTACCCTGTCTGCCCTACCCTGCCCTGTCTGCCCTACCCTGTCCTGTCTGCCCTACCCTACCCTGTCCTGTCTGCCCTACCCCGCCCTGCCCTGTCTGCCCTACCCTGTCCTGTCTGCCCTACCCTGCCCTGTCTGCCCTACCCTGCCCTGTCTGCCCTACCCTGCCCTGTCCTGTCTGCCCTACCCTGCCCTGTCTGCCCTACCCTGCACCACCCTACCCTGCCCTGTCTGCCCTACCCTGTCCAGTCTGCCCTATCCTGCCCTGCCCTGTCTGCCCTACCCTGTCCTGTCTGCCCTACCCTACCCTACCCTACCCTGTCCTGCCTGCCCTACCCTACCCTACCCTGTCCTGTCTGCCCTACCCTACCCTACCCTGTCCTGTCTGCCCTACCCTACCCTACCCTACCCTGTCCTGTCTGCCCTACCCTGCCCTATCCTGTCTTCCCTACCCTGTCCTGCCTGCCCTACCCTGCCCTATCCTGTCCTCCCTACCCTGTCCTACCCTGTCTGCCCTGCCCTGTCCTGTCTGCCCTACCCTGTCCTGTCCGCCCTACCCTGCCCTATCCTGTCTTCCCTACCCTGTCATGCCTGCCCTACCCTACCCCCCCCTACCCTGTCCTGTCTGCCCTACCCTGTCCTGCACCACCCTACCCTGCCCTGCACTACCCTACCCTGCCATGCACTACCCTACCCTGCCCTGCACTACCCTACCCTGTCCTGCCCTACCCTACCCTACCCTACCCCACCCTACCCTACCCTGTCCTGCCTTACCTACCCTGTCCCACCTGCCCTACCCTTTCCTGCATGACCTACCCTGTCCTGCCAACCCTACCCTTTCCTGCATGACCTACCCTGCCCTGCACTACCCTACCCTGCCGTGCACTACCCTACCCTGCCCTGCACTACCCTACCCTGCCCTGCACTACCCTGCCCTACCCTACCCTGTCCTGCCTGACCTACCATGTCCTGCCTACCCTACCCTGTCCTGCCTGCCCTACCCTGTCCTGCCTGACCTACCATGTCCTGCCTGACCTACCATGTCCTGCCTACCCTACCCTGTCCTGCCTGACCTACCATGTCCTGCCTGCCCTACCATGTCCTGCCTGACCTACCCTGTCCTGCCTGACCTACCATGTCCTGCCTGACCTACCATGTCCTGCCTACCCTACCCTGTCCTGCCTGACCTACCATGTCCTGCCTGCCCTACCATGTCCTGCCTGACCTACCATGTCCTGCCTACCCTACCCTGTCCTGCCTGCCCTACCCTGTCCTGCCTGACCTACCCTGTCCTGCCTGCCCTACCCTGTCCTGCCTGACCTACCATGTCCTGCCTGACCTACCATGTCCTGCCTACCCTACCCTGTCCTGCCTGACCTACCATGTCCTGCCTACCCTACCCTGTCCTGCCCTGCCTTCTCAAACCACCCCAGAGCCAGAGCAGCTAGCTGGCTTCAGATGAGGAGAAAACTAATGTGTCTAGTGTCCCCACTAGAGTAACTAGTATGGATTAACATTCGTCACATTTCCGACAAAATAAAACGAAGAACCAGGACATTTGTAAAGATTTCCCCAGTGGTACTAATGTAATTCCACCACACGCACAACTGTTACGATAGTCTATATCGTCCTCCTCATCTGACGAGGAGAGGCGAGAAGGATCGGACCAATATGCAGAGTGGTTGGTTTCCATGGTAATTTAATAACACGAAAACAAATATGCGATACAAAATAACAAAATGAAACTACCGTGACAGTCCCGTGTGGCGAAACACTAACAAGGAACAAACACCCACAAAACACACGTGAAACCCCGGCTGCCTAAGTATGATTCTCAATCAGGGACAACGATTGACAGCTGTCTCTGATTGAGAATCATACCAGGCCGAACACACAAAACCCCAACATAGAAAACAACACATAGACAACCCACCCAACTCACGCCCTGACCATACTAAATACATACAAAACAAGGGGAAACAGGTCAGGAACGTGACAACAACATGCAGCAGATTACCCAAACAGGTTGTCACATGGATTTCCCCAGTGGTACTAATGTAATTCCACCCCACAACATGCAGCTGATTACCCAAACAGGTTGTCACATGGATTTCCCCAGTGGTACTAATGTAATTCTACCACACACAACATGCATCAGATTACCCAAACAGGTTGTCACATGGATTTCCCCAGTGGTACTAATGTAATTCCACCCCACACACAACATGCAGCAGATTACCCAAACAGGTTGTCACATGGATTTCCCCAGTGGTACTAATGTAATTCTACCACACAACATGCAGCTGATTACCCAAACAGGTTGTCACATGGATTTCCCCAGTGGTACTAATGTAATTCCACCACACACAACATGCAGCTGATTACCCAAACAGGTTGTCACATGGATTTCCCCAGTGGTACTAATGTAATTCCACCACACAACATGCAGCTGATTACCCAAACAGGTTGTCACATGGATTTCCCCAGTGGTACTAATGTAATTCCACCACACACAACATGCATCAGATTACCCAAACAGGTTGTCACATGGATTTCCCCAGTGGTACTAATGTAATTCCACCACACACAACATGCAGCAGATTACCCAAACAGGTTGTCACATGGATTTCCCCAGTGGTACTAATGTAATTCTACCACACACAACATGCAGCAGATTACCCAAACAGGTTGTCACATGGATTTCCCCAGTGGTACTAATGTAATTCCACCACACACAACATGCAGCAGATTACCCAAACAGGTTGTCACATGGATTTCCCCAGTGGTACTAATGTAATTCCACCACACAACATGCAGCTGATTACCCAAACAGGTTGTCACATGGATTTCCCCAGTGGTACTAATGTAATTCCACCACACAACATGCAGCTGATTACCCAAACAGGTTGTCACATGGATTTCCCCAGTGGTACTAATGTAATTCCACCACACACAACATGCATCAGATTACCCAAACAGGTTGTCACATGGATTTCCCCAGTGGTACTAATGTAATTCCACCCCACACACAACATGCAGCAGATTACCCAAACAGGTTGTCACATGGATTTCCCCAGTGGTACTAATGTAATTCCACCACACAACATGCAGCAGATTACCCAAACAGGTTGTCACATGGATTTCCCCAGTGGTACTAATGTAATTCCACCCCACACACAACATGCAGCAGATTACCCAAACAGGTTGTCACATGGATTTCCCCAGTGGTACTAATGTAATTCCACCACACACACAACATGCAGCAGATTACCCAAACAGGTTGTCACATGGAGCCTTTAACCCAGCGTATCTACCTCACACAAAGTCGCTAACCCTAACCCCATGAATTCAAAGCACACTCATAATTGTCACTGCCGGACTGCACACGCGACCCTAATTAATAAACCCTACAGGAAACCCCTAAACTCTTAGAAAAACAGATGCTACTGTTAGGTTGTAATTCTCAGAGTAAAAAACTCGATGGATACTATGAAAGCTTAAACCAAGTTTATTCTTCCCAGAGAGTCAATACAACTGTATTAGACAAAAACATATTCACACACACACTGATACTTAATCCTTTCTCCTATGCTGAGTCTCCTCCTACACATCTGAACAGCTAATGCATCTCTGTTGCTAGACATAACCTTAGTGAGATCTTTTCTTCCTCACTTCATCTGACCTGACCTCTACCCCAAAGTGCTCACTCCTCCCCAACTCAAGGCTGTCATGGTGCTTGGTACCAGACTGTGTCTCTTCTCCTCCCAGAGGATCCCTCCCATAGGATCCCTGATGGCTAACAATAACATATCCTGACATAATGTAAATGTTATACATTACCCTCCCTCCCTCCCTCAGTGACATGAATAAGTATATTTCATCTTCTCAGAACCAAACACTATCTAGAACCTAAAAGGGTTTTTTGGCTGTCCCCATAGGAGAACCCGTTGAAGAACACATTTTGGTTCCAGGTAAAACCCTTATTGTGCCAGGTAGAACCTTTTTGGGTTCCATGTTGAACCCTTTCCACAGAGGATTCAACATGGAACCCAAAATGGTTCTACCTCAAACCAAAAACAGTTCTACTTGGAACCAAAAACAGTTCTACTTGGAACCAAAAACAGTTCTACTTGGAACCAAAAACAGTTCTACTTGGAACCAAAAACAGTGCTACTTAGAACCAAAAACAGTCTACTTGGAACCAAAAACAGTTCTACTTGGAACCAAAAATAGTTCTATTTGGAACCAAAAACAGTTCTACTTGGAACCAAAAACAGTCCTACTTGGAACCAAAAACAGTGCTACTTGGAACCAAAAACAGTTCTACTTGGAACCAAAAACAGTGCTACTTGGAACCAAAAACAGTGCTACTTGGAACCAAAAACAGTGCTACTTGGAACCAAAAAGAGTTCTACTTGGAACCAAAAAGAGGTCTCCTATGTGGACAGCTGAAGAACCCTTTTGGAACCCTTTTTTCTAAATGTACAATATAGCCTATGAAATCATGTGTGCCTCTTTGAGCTGTCATTGTGACTCTTCAGACAGTCACAAATGTGATAGGCCTATGCACAATTCGCTACATAGGCATCTCTGTCACAGACATGAAATCTGTTAACAATTCAGAGGCATGAGGGAAAATTCTATCTCCCCTGTCCTGGAGCCTAGGCTATTATCCTATCAGTCCCAATCCCACCGAAACACAACATTCTGACTCTTGTCATGCATGAAAATTCCTAACTTTATTCGGTAATCCATAGGTTTCATTATCAAAACATGTCTCTCGCCTACACAGCTCAAAATACCGATAATAATTTTTCCCGCTTCTCTGCGCCGTCTCAGTATGAGAGTAGATATTGAGAGTATGAGAGTAGATATTGAGAGTAGATGGTATCAGAGTAGATATTGAAAGTATGAGAGTAGATATTGAGAGTAGATGGTATGAGAGTAGATATTGAGAGTATGAGAGTAGATATTGAGAGTAGATGGTATGAGAGTAGATATTGAGAGTATGAGAGTAGATATTGAGAGTAGATGGTATGAGAGTAGATATTGAGAGTAGATGTTATGAGAGTAGATATTGAGAGTAGATATTGAGAGTATGAGAGTAGATATTGAGAGTAGATGGTATGAGAGTAGATATTGAGAGTATGAGAGTAGATATTGAGAGTAGATGGTATGAGAGTAGATATTGAGAGTATGAGAGTAGATATTGAGAGTAGATATTGAGAGTATGAGAGTAGATATTGAGAGTAGATGGTATGAGAGTAGATATTGAGAGTATGAGAGTAGATATTGAGAGTAGATATTGAGAGTAGATGGTATGAGAGTAGATATTGAGAGTATGAGAGTAGATATTGAGAGTAGATGGTATGAGAGTAGATATTGAGAGTATGAGAGTAGATATTGAGAGTAGATGGTATGAGAGTAGATATTGAGAGTAGATGGTATGAGAGTAGATATTGAGAGTATGAGAGTAGATATTGAGAGTAGATGGTATGAGAGTAGATATTGAGAGTAGATGTTATGAGAGTAGATATTGAGAGTAGATATTGAGAGTATGAGAGTAGATATTGAGAGTAGATGGTATGAGAGTAGATATTGAGAGTATGAGAGTAGATATTGAGAGTAGATGGTATGAGAGTAGATATTGAGAGTATGAGAGTAGATATTGAGAGTAGATATTGAGAGTATGAGAGTAGATATTGAGAGTAGATGGTATGAGAGTAGATATTGAGAGTATGAGAGTAGATATTGAGAGTAGATATTGAGAGTAGATGGTATGAGAGTAGATATTGAGAGTATGAGAGTAGATATTGAGAGTAGATGGTATGAGAGTAGATATTGAGAGTATGAGAGTAGATATTGAGAGTAGATGGTATGAGAGTAGATATTGAGAGTAGATGGTATGAGAGTAGATATTGAGAGTATGAGAGTAGATATTGAGAGTAGATGGTATGAGAGTAGATATTGAGAGTAGATGTTATGAGAGTAGATATTGAGAGTAGATATTGAGAGTATGAGAGTAGATATTGAGAGTAGATGGTATGAGAGTAGATATTGAGAGTATGAGAGTAGATATTGAGAGTAGATGGTATGAGAGTAGATATTGAGAGTATGAGAGTAGATATTGAGAGTAGATATTGAGAGTATGAGAGTAGATATTGAGAGTAGATATTGAGAGTAGATGGTATGAGAGTAGATATTGAGAGTATGAGAGTAGATATTGAGAGTAGATGGTATGAGAGTAGATATTGAGAGTATGAGAGTAGATATTGAGAGTAGATATTGAGAGTATGAGAGTAGATATTGAGAGTAGATATTGAGAGTATGAGAGTAGATATTGAGAGTAGATGGTATGAGAGTAGATATTGAGAGTATGAGAGTAGATATTGAGAGTAGATATTGAGAGTAGATGGTATGAGAGTAGATATTGAGAGTATGAGAGTAGATATTGAGAGTAGATGGTATGAGAGTAGATATTGAGAGTATGAGAGTAGATATTGAGAGTAGATGGTATGAGAGTAGATATTGAGAGTAGATGGTATGAGAGTAGATATTGAGAGTATGAGAGTAGATATTGAGAGTAGATGGTATGAGAGTAGATATTGAGAGTAGATGTTATGAGAGTAGATATTGAGAGTAGATATTGAGAGTATGAGAGTAGATATTGAGAGTAGATGGTATCAGAGTAGATATTGAGAGTATGAGAGTAGATATTGAGAGTAGATGGTATGAGAGTAGATATTGAGAGTATGAGAGTAGATATTGAGAGTAGATATTGAGAGTATGAGAGTAGATATTGAGAGTAGATGGTATGAGAGTAGATATTGAGAGTATGAGAGTAGATATTGAGAGTAGATATTGAGAGTAGATGGTATGAGAGTAGATATTGAGCGTATGAGAGTAGATATTGAGAGTAGATGGTATGAGAGTAGATATTGAGAGTATGAGAGTAGATATTGAGAGTAGATGGTATGAGAGTAGATATTGAGAGTAGATGGTATGAGAGTAGATATTGAGAGTATGAGAGTAGATATTGAGAGTAGATGGTATGAGAGTAGATATTGAGAGTAGATGTTATGAGAGTAGATATTGAGAGTAGATATTGAGAGTATGAGAGTAGATATTGAGAGTAGATGGTATGAGAGTAGATATTGAGAGTATGAGAGTAGATATTGAGAGTAGATGGTATGAGAGTAGATATTGAGAGTATGAGAGTAGATATTGAGAGTAGATATTGAGAGTATGAGAGTAGATATTGAGAGTAGATATTGAGAGTAGATGGTATGAGAGTAGATATTGAGAGTATGAGAGTAGATATTGATATTTTTAAAATAGTTTGTTTCTGTTAAGATACCTTAATAGGCTATTTAACCCTCCTGTTGGGTTCGTTTCATGTTAATTCTGTGTCCCCGGTCCAAAATGACCGCCCCATTATAGCTGATTATAAATCCATAATAATACATACATTATCACCTAATTTGGTGTTAGATCTTTTTATCAACTTAAGTTCTTGTGAACATTACAAGTTTTGAACTTCTATTTGCTATTTATGGCTTGTAGGCCTCATTGACCTGAGCTCATACAACTTGTTTTTGAGTTTAAAAAAAGCATAACGTATGGATTATTTTGACTATAACAAATACTCAGACGAAACATATTGTGCTATTTATCACAGACTACTTTGTGTCAAAGTTTAACAAGGACTCTCTCCTCCTCACCAGAATCATGATAAAAGAATAACTCATCAAAAAAAAGAAACGTCCCCTTTTCAGGACCCTTTCTTTCAAAGATAATTCGTAAAAAGCCAAATTATTTCACAGATCTTCATTGTAAAGGGTTTAAACACTGTTTCCCATGCTTGTTCAATGAACCATAATCAATTAATGAACATGCACCTGTGGAACGGTCGTTAAAACACTAACATCTTACAGACGGTAGGCAATTAAGGTCACAGTTATGAAAACTTAGGACACTAAAGAGGCCTTTCTACTGACTCTGAAAAACACCAAAAGACAGATGCCCAGGGTCCCTGCTCATCTGTGTGAATGTGCCTTAGGCATGCTGCAAGGAGGCATGAGGACTGCAGATGTGGACCGGGCAATAAATTGCAATGTCCGTACTGTGAGACGCCTAAGACAGCGCTGGTCATCCCTACTGCCTCTGATCTGGAGGACTCACTAGACAGGGGACATCTCTGGTCATCCCTACTGCCTCTGATCTGGAGGACTCACTAAACAGATAACATCCCTGGTCATCCCTACTGCCTCTGATCTGGAGGACTCACTAAACAGAGAACATCCCTGGTCATCCCTACTGCCTCTGATCACTAAACAGAGAACATCCCTGGTCATCCCTGCTGCCTCTGATCTGGAGGACTCACTAAACAGATAACATCCCTGGTCATCCCTACTGCCTCTGATCTGGAGGACTCACTAAACAAAGAACATCCCTGGTCTTCCCTACTGCCTCTGATCTGGAGGACTCACTACGAAAATCCTCTTCAGACTAAGCAAACCCACAGCGTGAGCTGTGATTGCGAATACTTTAGACCCTACGCATACCTTGGTGTAAGCTGAGGCGGTACAGGTTTGAGTACCAAAACTAGAAAACTATACCACATGGAGCATTGGCTACACGGCTGGAAATGGTTAAACTCTGAGACTATCGATCCCTACAGAATAAGAGCAAATCTTGGATACAAAGTACTAGTCTGCAGCTAGAAATGACGTAAACCGAGGACGTGAATACCGACAACCACCGAAACATCTATCTATGAGAACATTTCTGAATGGTACTCTGAAGTATTCATTCTAACCACAAAAGACTGATCTTCAGGGAAACAGAAAGAGAGAGAAAGACTCGGATGAACTCTCCAGCAGACGGACAGGATTCCAACAGCGAAGACAACAATGACATACACAGTAAATTTGTACTTGCAATTATTCTCGAATGAGCGGCCGTTCATGTGCGAAGGATTAGCATTTCAATATATATAATTATAGACTGTGTAATGAATCCATTTTGTCTTTCCCGCTCTTTCTCAGTCCACACCCCCTTCCCTTTGTCCACCAAGCCGTCATATCGGTTTAGCCCACTAGGGGATCTTCCCTTTGTCCACCAAGCCGTCATATCGGTTTAGCCCACTAGGGGATCTTCCCTTTGTCCACCAAGCCGTCATATCGGTTTAGCCCACTAGGGGATCTTCCTTTTGTCCACCAAGCCGTCATATCGGTTTAGCCCACTAGGGGATCTTCCCTTTGTCCACCAAGCCGTCATATCGGTTTAGCCCACTAGGGGATCTTCCTTTTGTCCACCAAGCCGTCATATCGGTTTAGCCCACTAGGGGATCTTCCCTTTGTCCACCAAGCCGTCATATCGGTTTAGCCCACTAGGGGACCTTCCCTTTGTCCACCAAGCCGTCATATCGGTTTAGCCCACTAGGGGATCTTCCTTTTGTCCACCAAGCCGTCATATCGGTTTAGCCCACTAGGGGATCTTCCTTTTGTCCACCAAGCCGTCATATCGGTTTAGCCCACTAGGGGATCTTCCCTTTGTCCACCAAGCCGTCATATCGGTTTAGCCCACTAGGGGATCTTCCCTTTGTCCACCAAGCCGTCATATCGGTTTAGCCCACTAGGGGATCTTCCCTTTGTCCACCAAGCCATCATATCGGTTTAGCCCACTAGGGGACCTTCCCTTTGTCCACCAAGCCGTCATATCGGTTTAGCCCACTAGGGGATCTTCCCTTTGTCCACCAAGCCGTCATATCGGTTTAGCCCACTAGGGGACCTTCCCTTTGTCCACCAAGCCGTCATATCGGTTTAGCCCACTAGGGGATTTTCCCTTTGTCCACCAAGCCGTCATATCGGTTTAGACCACTAGGGGATCTTCCCTTTGTCCACCAAGCCGTCATATCGGTTTAGCCCACTAGGGGATCTTCCTTTTGTCCACCAAGCCGTCATATCGGTTTAGCCCACTAGGGGATCTTCCCTTTGTCCACCAAGCCGTCATATCGGTTTAGCCCACTAGGGGACCTTCCCTTTGTCCACCAAGCCGTCATATCGGTTTAGCCCACTAGGGGATCTTCCCTTTGTCCACCAAGCCGTCATATCGGCTTAGCCCACTAGGGGATCTTCCCTTTGTCCACCAAGCCGTCATATCGGTTTAGCCCACTAGGGGATCTTCCTTTTGTCCACCAAGCCGTCATATCGGTTTAGCCCACTAGGGGATCTTCCTTTTGTCCACCAAGCCGTCATATCGGTTTAGCCCACTAGGGGATCTTCCTTTTGTCCACCAAGCCGTCATATCGGTTTAGCCCACTAGGGGATCTTCCTTTTGTCCACCAAGCCGTCATATCGGTTTAGCCCACTAGGGGATCTTCCCTTTGTCCACCAAGCCGTCATATCGGTTTAGCCCACTAGGGGACCTTCCCTTTGTCCACCAAGCCGTCATATCGGTTTAGCCCACTAGGGGATCTTCCCTTTGTCCACCAAGCCGTCATATCGGTTTAGCCCACTAGGGGATCTTCCCTTTGTCCACCAAGCCGTCATATCGGTTTAGCCCACTAGGGGATCTTCCCTTTGTCCACCAAGCCGTCATATCGGTTTAGCCCACTAGGGGACCTTCCCTTTGTCCACCAAGCCGTCATATCGGTTTAGCCCACTAGGGGATCTTCCCTTTGTCCACCAAGCCGTCATATCGGTTTAGCCCACTAGGGGATCTTCCCTTTGTCCACCAAGCCGTCATATCGGTTTAGCCCACTAGGGGATCTTCCTTTTGTCCACCAAGCCGTCATATCGGTTTAGCCCACTAGGGGATCTTCCCTTTGTCCACCAAGCCGTCATATCGGTTTAGCCCACTAGGGGATCTTCCTTTTGTCCACCAAGCCGTCATATCGGTTTAGCCCACTAGGGGACCTTCCCTTTGTCCACCAAGCCGTCATATCGGTTTAGCCCACTAGGGGACCTTCCCTTTGTCCACCAAGCCGTCATATCGGTTTAGCCCACTAGGGGATCTTCCTTTTGTCCACCAAGCCGTCATATCGGTTTAGCCCACTAGGGGATCTTCCCTTTGTCCACCAAGCCGTCATATCGGTTTAGCCCACTAGGGGATCTTCCCTTTGTCCACCAAGCCGTCATATCGGTTTAGCCCACTAGGGGACCTTCCCTTTGTCCACCAAGCCGTCATATCGGTTTAGCCCACTAGGGGATCTTCCCTTTGTCCACCAAGCCGTCATATCGGTTTAGACCACTAGGGGATCTTCCCTATCCCTGTTAGTAACCAATATCTACTGTTTGTTTGTTTATGCATTTCTTTGATTATTTAGTTGGTAAATAAATGATTAAGCCAATTGGTGTATGGATGATTCATAGTAAAGGCTGGGTTTGTGCAGATAACCAACAATTTGTTCAGATGAGACTGACTTGAGGTAAAGAATAATTCATTAATAGAAGACTAATTGATCAGATATTATTATATATATATAGAAAAATTATAACTTTGTAATCTGAAGATTTTCCGTTGTGTCCCGATGTCCTAGTTAATTAAATTTACATGATTAGTTTAATCACGTAATCATAATAATTACAGAGAATTGATTTGATAAAATAGCAGTCTTCACCTTTAATGATGCCAAAGACATGACATATTATGGTTCCCCCTGTGAGGAATCTAAGATAGAACGAGACTTTGCTGTTGAATTATGTATATATCAATTGTGCAAACAGAATTGTGCAAACAGACTGTTGTATGCGAATAGAGAAAGATATTGGTTGTGTGTTTCCATTTGAACAAGCTACTTGGAAGCGCCTAGACTGTCGATACCGTCAGACCAATGAGTTGTAAATTCCAGATTTAGTCCATTAGGCCAAACGGTACGATTTCTGTCGGTCAATATTAATTTCTAGAGCAAGGGCATAGAGCCAGTAAGGTTAGAAATAGAGGATACATCTGTTCGGTGACCGAGCTGAAGTTATCTGTCCGCCTACCGCGCTAAGCCAGTGTGGGTAGGCCACAGGCTATCTGTTTTTATGTACCGTGCGCTCCGTTAATATAATGCTAGCAAATAGTATGCTGAATGGGTTAATGTAAGACGTCACTAGTAAACCATCTTTCCATGGTGAAGGGGACCCTATTTTCTGCTTGGAAGTGAGATTTCTGTACAGATAGGAATAGCTTAGCACTAGATGCTACAGCTAACAAAGGTAAATCAGCATTTTCATTTTCCTGTGTCACGTTGAAATTCCTCCGCCTTGCACGACGGAAGTCCCGCCCTTTGTAGTTCCGGTGATTTCTTGAAAAAATTATTAGGTGACACCCAAACATGGATCATGTTCAACAAGTGGGTACTTAGGATATCAATCTAATCAATTGATTGGATATCGATGTCTCATTCAATTTAACTAACAAATGAAATTGCCAGATTACCTTTCAAGTGGATCTTTTAAATAATATCCAAATTGATTTGTTTTTCCACAGTGAGACAATTTAAACTTTTCACATTAACCTAGATCAACAAGGTTTTCAGGTTAATGTAAAGTTTGATTCCCAATTCCCTATACAGGTTTGATTTATTATTAAAATTGATCAATCAGTAAAATGTGCTTTGGTAAAGCACATTCAGTGACCCCGGTACTGACGGAAGCCCCGCCTCCAGCGGGAATCCCATGTGGCTTCGGCCTTAAGGAGGAGTGAGCCTAGTGGTGAACGTACCCTAACATTTAAACTACTGGTTACACTTATTATAATCCAGACAATCGCAATTGATTGGATATCATCATCTCATTCAATTGAATAAGTTAAGTTGTTGAACATACCTTTTTAGGTTCTTCCTTTTAAATGAGACATTTTAAACTTTGCAATGGTCCAGTACTGATGGTTCATTAACGTCTATAAATAGATTAACATTGTCTTTGCAGCTTCCAACGTATTCCGAAACCAAACTTTGGAAAATTAGGGAAACATTTTTTCCTTTCAAATGTTCTAATAATGTGCAAGCTATCAGATGGGGTAGCCCCCACTCGCCGCTAATAAGTGAACCTCCACCCATAAATGGATTGATCTCTGACCTCAGCAGCGATACCAACCCTAATTATGCCATTAGCGGAAAAACAGCAGACATGGCGAACAACGCTCTCCAAAATCAACCATCGGGCACCTCTGATGTCCTCTTCATAACAACACAACATCTAAAACTGATTTCCAGACCTACAGTATATAACATCAGAGCTAACATCCAAACATCCAATGCTGAATCCTGAACCTTTACAACATCAAAACATAAACAGCAAAAAATAATCACTGGAGGTCAATGACAGGCCGATTGAGGAATGCTGTGTGCCATTACGGCCTACAGTCACCTCCTATTAATTATAGAGTGCTGCTGAGTTACAGCATCACCTGGGGCAGATCATGACAACACAGAGATGTAACTAAAGTTTGGCGTGAAACACTACTGCAGGCTTCAGAGTGTGTGTGTGTGTGTGTGTGTGTGTGTGTGTGTGTGTGTGTGTGTGTGTGTGTGTGTGTGTGTGTGTGTGTGTGTGTGTGTGTGTGTGTGTGCGTGCATGTGGCATGCATGTGTGCTACCTACAGGGGAATGTTAATACCTTCCAGCTTAGTGTTCTTGTCTCTAGTAATTAGCTTGAATCTTGTATTGCTGAGGCCACATGTAAACAAGGTGCTGAATACAACGGGTGTAGACTTAATCATGAAATGCTTGCTTAGGAGCCCTTCTCAACAATGCAGAGTTAAAAAATAATAAGAAAAAGTAAATAGTAACACAAGAACAAGAATGAAGCTACATAGAGAGAGTACCAGAGGTATTTGAGGTAGATATGTACATGAAGGCATGGTAAAGTGACTAGACATCAGGATAGATAATAATAAGGTATTTGAGGTAGATATGTACATGAAGGCAGGGTAAAGTGACTAGACATCAGGATAGATAATAATAAGGTATTTGAGGTAGATATGTACATGAAGGCAGGGTAAAGTGACTAGGCATCAGGATAGATAATAATAAGGTATTTGAGGTAGATATGTACATGAAGGCAGGGTAAAGTGACTCGGCATCAGGATAGATAATGATAAGGTATTTGAGGTAGATATGTACATGAAGGCAGGGTAAAGTGACTAGGCATCAGGATAGATAATAATAAGGTATTTGAGGTAGGTATGTACATGAAGGCAGGGTAAAGTGACTAGACATCAGGATAGATAATAATAAGGTATTTGAGGTAGGTATGTACATGAAGGCAGGGTAAAGTGACTAGGCATCAGGATAGATAATAATAAGGTATTTGAGGTAGATATGTACATGAAGGCAGGGTAAAGTGACTCGGCATCAGGATAGATAATAATAAGGTATTTGAGGTAGATATGTA
Source organism: Salvelinus namaycush (assembly GCF_016432855.1). NCBI lineage: Eukaryota > Metazoa > Chordata > Actinopteri > Salmoniformes > Salmonidae > Salvelinus > Salvelinus namaycush. The sequence continues at coordinate 41,921,972 of NC_052340.1, read as the reverse complement.
CATGAAGGCAGGGTAAAGTGACTAGACATCAGGATAGATAATAATAAGGTATTTGAGGTAGATATGTACATGAAGGCAGGGTAAAGTGACTAGACATCAGGATAGATAATAATAAGGTATTTGAGGTAGGTATGTACATGACGGCAGGGTAAAGTGACTAGCCATCAGGATAGATAATAATAAGGTATTTGAGGTAGATATGTACATGAAGGCAGGGTAAAGTGACCAGGCATCAGGATAGATAATAATAAGGTATGAGGTAGATATGTACATGAAGGCAGGGTAAAGTGACCAGGCATCAGGATAGATTATAATAAGGTATTTGAGGTAGATATGTACATGAAGGCAGGGTAAAGTGACCAGGCATCAGGATAGATAATAATAAGGTATTTGAGGTAGATATGTACATGAAGGCAGGGTAAAGTGACTAAGCATCAGGATAGATAATAATAAGGTATTTGAGGTAGATATGTACATGAAGGCAGGGTAAAGTGACTAGACATCAGGATAGATAATAATAAGGTATTTGAGGTAGATATGTACATGAAGGCAGGGTAAAGTGACTAGACATCAGGATAGATAATAATAAGGTATTTGAGGTAGGTATGTACATGACGGCAGGGTAAAGTGACTAGGCATCAGGATAGATAATAATAAGGTATTTGAGGTAGATATGTACATGAAGGCAGGGTAAAGTGACTAGGCATCAGGATAGATAATAATAAGGTATGAGGTAGATATGTACATGAAGGCAGGGTAAAGTGACTAGGTATTAGGATAGATAATAGTAAGAGTAACATTAAGAACAGAGTAGCAGCAGCAAATGATGAGTATAAAAGTGTGAATAAAGTACATTCGGAAAGTATTCAGAACCCTTGACTTTTTCCACATTTTGTTACGTTACAGCCTCATTCTAAAATGTATTAAATAGTTTTTTGCCTCATCAATGTACACACAATACCCCATAATGACAAAGCAAAAGCAGATTTACAGACATTTTTGCTAATTTATTTAAAAAAATCAAAGGAAATAGCACATTTACATAAGTATTCAGACCCTTTACTCAGTACTTTGTTGAAGAACCGTTGGCGATTACAGCCTTGATTCTTCTTGGGTATGACGCTAAAAGCTTGGCACACCTGTATTTGGGGAATTTCTCCCATTCTTCTCTGCAGTTCCTGTCAAACTCTGTCAGGTTCGACGGGGAGCATCACTGCAGAGCTATTTTCAGGTCTCTCCAGATATGTTAGATTGGGTTCAAGTCCGGGCCATGGCTGGGCCACTCAAGGACATTCAGAGACTTATCCGGAAGCCACTCCTGCGTTGTCTTCGCTGTGTGCTTAGGGTCGTTGTCCTTTTGGAACGTGAACCTTCACCCCAGTCTGAGGTCCTGAGAGCTCTGGAGCAGGTTTTCATAAATTTTTCTCTGGTCATCTTTGCTTCGATCCTGACTAGTCTCCCAGTCCCTGCCGCTGAAAAACATCCCCACAGCCTGATGCTGCCAACAACATGCTTCACCGTAGGGATAGTTCCAGGATTCCTCCATATGTGAAGCTTGACATTCAGGCCAAAGAGTTCAATCTTGGTTTCATCACATCAGAGAAACTTATTTCTCATGGTCTGAAAGTCCTTTAGGTGCTTTGGGAAACTCCAAGCGGGCTGTCATGTGACTTTTACTGAGGAGTGGCTTCCATCTGGCCACTCAACCATAAAGGCCTGATTGGTAGAGTGCTGCAGAGGTGGTTGTCCTACTGGAAGGTTCTCCCATCTCCACAGAGGAACACTGGAGCTCTGTCAGAGTGACGATTGGGTTCTTGGTCACCTGTCAGAGTGACGATCAGGGACCAAGGCCCTTCTCCCCAGATTGCTCAGTTTGGCCAGGCTGCCAGCTCTAGAAAGAGTCTTGGTGGTTCCAAAGTTCTTCCATTTAAGAATGATGGAGGCCACTGTGTTCTTGGGGACATTCAATGCTGCAGACATTTTTTGGTAGCCTTTTTCCATATCCATGCCTTGACAAAATCCTCTCTCGGAGCTCTACGGACAATTCCTTCGACATCATGGCTTAGTTTTTTCTCTGACATGCACTGTCAACTCTGGGACCTTATATAGAGAGATGTGTGCCTTTCCAAATCATGTCCAATCAATTGAATTTACCACAGGTGGACTCCAATCAAGATGTAGAATAATCTCAAGGATGATCAATGAAAACAGGATGCACCTGAGTAGACGGTACCTAAATGACTCTCACAGAGAAACAAGATTATCTGGTCTGATCAAACCAAAATTGAACTATTTGGCCTGAATGCCAACCGTCACGTCTAGAGGAAACCTGGCACCATCTCTATGGTGAAGCATGGTGGTGGCAGCACCATGCTGTGAGGATGTTTTTCAGTGGCAGGGACTGGGAGACTAGTCAGGGTCGAGGCAAAGATGTACAGAGAGATCCTTGATGAAAACCTGCTCCAGAGCGCTCAAGACCTCAGACTGGGGGGGGGAGGGTGAAGTTTCAGCCTCCAACAGGACAATGACCCTAAGCACACAGCCAAGACAACGCAGGAGTGGCTTCGGGACAAGTCTCTGAATGTCTTTGAGTGGCCCAGCCAGAACCCGGACTTGAACCCGATCGAACATCTCTGGAGAGACCTGAAATAAGTTGTGCAGCAACACTCCCCATCCAACCTGACAGAGTTTGAGTGAATCTGCAGAGGAATGGGAGATACTCCCTAAATACAGGTGTGCCAATCTTGTAGCATCTTACCCAAGAAGACTCGAGGCTGTAATCACTGCCAAAGGTGCTTCAACAAAGTACTAAGTAAATGGTCTGAATACTTATGTAAATGTGATATTTCCGGGGTTTTTAATATACAATGTTTGTCATTATGGGGTATTGTGTGTAGATTTATTTTATTTATTTGAACCTTTATATAACTAGACAAGTCAGTTAACAACAAATTCTTATTTACAATGACGGCCTACCAAAAGGCAAAAGGCCTCCTGCGGAGAAATGGGCTATGATTTAAAAAATAATATACTGTATATAAATATAGGGCAAAACACACATCACGACAAGAGAGACAACACAAAACTACATGAAGAGAGACCCAAGACAACAACATAGCAAGGCAGAAACACATGACTACATACATGGTAGCAACACAACATGACAACAACATGGTAGCAGCACGAAACATGGTACAAACATTATTGGGCACAGACAACAGCACAAAGGGCAAGAAGGTAGAGACAACAATACATCACACAAAGCAGCTACAACTGTCAGTAAGACAATCACATTAATGAGTCTTTGAATGAAGAGTTTGAGATAAAACTGTCCAGTTTGAGGTTTGTTGCAGCTCGTTCCAGTCGCTAACTGCAGCGGACTGAATAGAGGAGTGACCCAGGGATGTGTGTGCTTTGGGGACCTTTAACAGAATGTGACTGGCAGAACGGGTGTTGCATGTGGAGGATGAGGGCTGCAGTAGATATCTCAGATAGGGGGGAGTGAGGCCTAAGAGGGTTTTATAAATAAGCATCAACCAGTGGGTCTTGCGACGGATTACAGAGATGACCAGTTTACAGAGGAGTACAGAGTGCAGTGATGTGTCCTATAAGGAGCATTGGTGGCAAATCTGATGGCAGAATGGTAAAGAACATCTAGCCACTCGAGAGCACCCTTACCTGCCGATCTATAAATTATGTCTCCGTATTCTAGCATGGGTAGGATGGTCACCTGAATCAGGGTTAGTTTGTTAGCTGGGGTGAATGAGGAGCGATTGCGATAGAGGAAACCAAGTCTAGATGTAACCTTAGCCTGCAACTTTGATATGTGCTGAGAGAAGAACAGTGTACCATCTAGCCATACTCCCAAGTACTTGTATGAGGTGACTACCTCAAGCTCTAAACCCTCGGAGGTAGTAATCACACCTGCGGGAAGAGAGGAGCCTTGGGATACTCCCTTGGTGACAAGCAGTGGCTGAGACAGCAGATGTTCTGACTTTATACACTTTAAGAGAGGTAGTTAGCAAACCAGGCCAAAGACCCCTCAGAGACACCAATACTCCTTAGCTGGCCAACAAGAATAGAATGGTCTACCGTATCAAAAGCTTTGGCCAAGTCAATAAAGATAGCAGCACAACATTGCTTAGAATCAAGGGCAATGGTGACATCATTGAGGACCTTTAGGGTTGCAGTGACACATCCATAACCTGAGCGGAAACCAGATTACATACCAGAGAGAATACTATAGACATCAAGCCAGTCAGTTGAATATTGACAAGTTTTTCCCACACTTTTAATAAACAGGGCAAAATAGAAGTTGGCCAATAACAGTTAGGATCAGTTCATCTCCTCCTTAAAATTAGTACACACCGTGGCTGCCTTCACCGTGGCTGCCTACTCCGTGGCTGCCTTTACCGTGGCTGCCTACACCGTGGCTACCTACACCGTGGCTGCCTTCACCGTGGCTGCCTTCACCGTGGCTGCCTACACCGTGGCTGCCTTCACCGTGGCTGCCTTCACCGTGGCTGCCTACACCGTGGCTGCCTTCACCGTGGCTGCCTACACCGTGGCTGCCTACACCGTGGCTGCCTTCACCGTGGCTGCCTTCACCGTGGCTGCCTTCACCGTGGCTGCCTTCACCGTGGCTGCCTTCACCGTGGCTGCCTTCACAGTGGCTGCCTTCACCGTGGCTGCCTTCACCGTGGCTGCCTTCCAAATAACGGGAACCTCCCCAGAAAGGAGAGACAAGTAAAAAATGTCAGAGATAGGCTTGGCGATGATAGGGGCAGCAACCTTAAAGAAGAAAGTGGCTAAACCATCTGACCTAGATGTTTTTTTAGGGGTGTTTCAGGAGCTCTTTTAGCACCTAGTGACCGCCTGCAGGGAGAAACTTTGTAGCAGGACAGGGGAAAAAAAGGGAGAAGCATCGGGACTAGTCGCATTAGAAGGGGTGGGAGATGAGGAAATGTTGGATAAGCAAGGAGGCATGGCTGAGTCAAATAGGAATCCTGACTTAATGCAGTGGTGTTTAAAGAGCTCAGCCATATGCTTCTTGTCAGTAACAACCACATCATCAACATTAAGGGACATGGGCAGCTGTGAGGAGGCGGGTTTATTCTCCAGGTATTTAACCGTTTTCCAGAACTTTTTGGGTTAGAACCACAGAGAGAGATCTGCTCCTTATTGTAACTAACTTTGGCCGGATAGCCTGAGTGAGAACATTTCTCATTTTCCTAAACGAGTAATTTACGGTCGAACCAGGGGCTGAACCTGTTTTTAATTCTCATTTTCTTTATGAGGGCGCGTTTGTTAACAATACCACTGAAAATATTTTTAATAAAAGGTCCAAGCATCGTCGACAGAGGGGATCAAGCTGATTCTATACTGTTTTACAGAGGGGATCAAGCTGATTCTATACCATTTTACAGAGGGGATCAAGCTGATTCTATACCATTTTACAGAGGGGATCAAGCTGATTCTATACCATTTTACAGAGGGGATCAAGCTGATTCTATACTGTTTTACAGAGGGGATCAAGCTGATTCTATACCATTTTACAGAGGGGATCAAGCTGATTCTATACTGTTTTACAGAGGGGATCAAGCTGATTCTATACCATTTTACAGAGGGGATCAAGCTGATTCTATACCATTTTACAGAGGGGATCAAGCTGATTCTATACCATTTTACAGAGGGGATCAAGCTGATTCTATACTGTTTTACAGAGGGGATCAAGCTGATTCTATACCATTTTACAGAGGGGATCAAGCTGATTCTATACTGTTTTACAGAGGGGATCAAGCTGATTCTATACCATTTTACAGAGGGGATCAAGCTGATTCTATACCGTTTTACAGAGGGGATCAAGCTGATTCTATACCGTTTTACAGAGGGGATCAAGCTGATTCTATACTGTTTTACAGAGGGGATCAAGCTGATTCTATACCATTTTACAGAGGGGATCAAGCTGATTCTATACCGTTTTACAGAGGGGATCAAGCTGATTCTATACCATTTTACAGAGGGGATCAAGCTGATTCTATACCATTTTACAGAGGGGATCAAGCTGATTCTATACCATTTTACAGAGGGGATCAAGCTGATTCTATACCATTTTACAGAGGGGATCAAGCTGATTCTATACTGTTTTACAGAGGGGATCAAGCTGATTCCATACCATTTTACAGAGGGGATCAAGCTGATTCTATACCATTTTACAGAGGCCAGGTCATGAAGGAAGGCTTGGTCATTAACGTTTTTTAGCAAGCGTCTATGACAAATCAGGACAGGTTGTTTCACTGAGCAGCCATTACAAACACAGGCTGTAAAACAGTGATCACTAAGGTCATTACAGAGAACACCAGACTGATACCTATCAGGATTATTTGTGAGGATAACATTGAAGAGAGTAGCCATTTCAAGGTGAAGGGGAGTCATACCTTGTGGGATTGGTAATAATCTGAGAAAGATTTAGGGAGTCCCATTGCTTTAGGACTTGGTCAGGTGGTTTTAGCATGTCCCAGTTTAAGTCACCTAGCAGGACAAATTCAGACTTAGTGTAAGGGGACAGGAGAGAGTTTAGGGCAGGTAGGGTACAGGCTGGTGCTGATGGAGGACGATAGCACCCAGCAACAGTCAACGAAGAGCTATTTGAAAGTTTAATGCTTAAAACCAGCAAACCAAATTGTTTGGGGACAGACTTTGTGGAGACAACCGAGCACTGAAGGTGATCCTCGGTAAAGATTGCCACTCTCCCACATTTGGAAGATCTGTCTTTCCGAAAAGGTTATATCCAGAAAGGTTAACATCAGTATTCAAATCACTCGTCCTTAACTACATCTCAGTAATGACCAAAACATCTGGATTGGAGCTGTGAACCCACACTTTCAATTGATCCATTTTAGGTAATAAGATTCTAGTGTTAACGTGCAGAAAACCCAGGCTTTTACGAGAGCAGAAATCCGTGAAGCAGATATCAAAGCACAAGTCAGAATTGGGGCTAGCCACAATAGATTGGCCAGATATCATCAGCAGTAATACAATCAAGGCACGGCAGAGGACAGGGAGAGCTCTGCAGTGCTGATTTATGACATCTGAATGTGAATTAGATGGCAACAATATCATATTGTTTCATCAGGTAACATGAATTCAAAGCCTATGAGAGGTGGTTAGATTAGGATGGCAGGCCAAAAGTCTGTGTAACCAATGGATAGTCAGAGTTCCGAGTGTGGGAACAAACATCGCTGTTCCACGGTTGGGTAAAGGAAAAAAAAAACAATTCAATCAATTTTAGAATAAGGCTGTAGCGTAACAAAATGTAAGCGTGTTAACCCTCGCAAGGCTGCCGGCCCAGACGGCATCCCTAGTTGCGTCCTCAGAGCATGCGCAGACGAGCTGGCTGGTTTGTTTCCTGACATATTCATTCGCTCCCTATCACAGTCTGCTGTCCCCACATGCTTCAAGATGGCCACCATTGTTCCTGTACCCAAGAAAGCAAAAGGTAACTGAACTAAATGACTATCGCCACGTAGCACTCACTTCTGTCATCATGGAGTGCTTTGAGAGACTAGTTAAGGATCTACCTTACCTGTCACACTAGACCCACTTTGCTTACCGCACCAATAGATCTGCAGACGATGCAATCGCCATCGCACTACACACTGCCCTATCCGATCTGGACAAGAGGAATACCTATGTAAGAATGCTGTTCTTTGACTACAGCTCAGCATTTAACACCATAGTACCCTCCAAACTCATCATTAAGCTTGAGGTCCTGAGTCTGAACCCTGCGCTTTGCAACTCGGTCCTGGACTTCCTGACGGGCCACCCCCAGGTGGTGAAGGTAGGAAACAACATCTCCACTTCGCTGACCCTCAACCCTGGGGCCTCACTAGGGTGCATGCTCAGCCCTCTCCTGTACTCCCTGTTCACCCATGACTGCGTGGCTAAGCCCGCCTCCAACTCAGTCAAGTTTGCAGACGACAACAGGAGTAGGCTTGATTACCAACAATGATTAGACAGCCTACAGGGAGGAGGTGAGGGCTCTGTGAGTGTGGTGCTGGGAAAATAACCTCTCACTCAACGTCAACAAAACAAAAGAGATGATCGTTTTCTTCAGGAAACAGCAGAGGGAGCACCCCCCTATCCACATCGACGAGACCGCAGTGGAGAAGGTGGAAAGCTTCAAGTTCCCTCGGCATGCACATCACTGACAAACTGAAATGGTCCACCCACACAGACAGCGTGGTGAAGAAGGTTCAACAGCGCCTCTTCAACCTCAGGAGGCTGGAGAAATGTGGCTTGGCACCTAAAACCCTCACATACTTTTACAGATGCACAATTGAGAGCATCCTGTCGGGCTGCATCCCCGCCTGGTACGGCAACTGCACCGCACGCAACCACAGGGCTCTTCAGAGGGTGTTGCATTCTGCACCATGCATCACTGGTGGCAAACTACCTGCCCTCCAGGACACCTACAGCACCTGATGTCACAGGAAGGCCAAAAAGATCATCAAGGACAACAACCACCGACCCACTGCCTGTTCACCCCGCTATCATACAGAAGGTGAGGTCAATACAGGTGCATCAAAGCTGGGACCGAGAGACTGAAAAACACCTTCTATCTCAAGGCCATCACTGTTAAACAGCCATCACTAGCACATTAGATGCTGTTGCCTGTATACATAGACTAGAAATCACTGGCTACTTTAATAAATGGAACACTAGTCACTTTAATAATGTTTACATATTTATTATACTGTATTCTACTACTATTCTACGTCCATATATGTATACATTCTTAATTCCATTCCTTTAATTAGATGTGTGTGTATTGGGTATATGTTGTGAAATTGTTAGATGTTACTGCATTGTCGGAGCTAGAAACACAAGCATTTCGCTACACCCGCAATAACATCTGCTAAACACGTGAATGTGACCAATAAAATTTGATTTGAGAGACAGACAGACAGCAAGGTTCATACAGATCTCAGGTGTTGAAAACTAAATGTTAGTCTTAAAGAAATGTGAGATAATATCTATATGCTTTTTACAGTGCTTTTTACAGTCTATATGCTTTTTACAGATCAAGTTTATAAATTGCCTGGCTGGGCTGATGAGACAGTGGATTGTAGCAGTCAGATGGAACAGAGTAAATAGGCATTTTAACATCATTTATGGTAACTTGTGGAATAGACACCGACTGGAATCTGGTTTTAACCAATCAGCAATCAGGATTAGACCCACCCGTTGTATAATGGATGTCAGAGAACATTTTCAGTTTTGTCTAATCGCAAGACTACAACCAAATCATATTTCTACCACACAAAGTAGGGGCAGTGAAAAACTGCATGATATCCGAAGTAGACAGTATCCACCCTGGATGGTGAAAACATCATGGTTTTGTTTCAGGAGAAATTACTTAAAACTTCTTGTTAATAGGGGGGCGCTGTTTTCACTTTGGAAAAAATCGTGCCCAAATGAAACGGTCTCGTACTCTTTTCTAGATCATACGATATGCATATTATTATTACTATTGGATAGAAAACACTCTCAAGGTTCTAAAACTGTTTGAATTATATCTGTGAGTAAAACAGAACTCATTTTGCAGCAAACGTCCATACAGGAAGTGAAAAATCTGAAAACGAGGCTCTGTTTCAGGGCCTGCCTATTCAACTGGCTTTTATTTATCGATATGCATGCACTTCATACGCCTTCCACTAGATGTCAACAGGCAGTGGAAGGTGGAATGGGGTGTCTAGCTTGATCTGAGGCCGAACAAGAGCTTTTGGAGTGACAGGTCCGGTATTTTCTTTTTCTTCGAAGGTGCGCGGCGGAGCTCGACATTGTGTTCTGAAAAGCGTTCGGTTTACACGGCGAATATCTCCGGCTCTGATTTTATTTGATACATATGATAATAACATCATAAAGTAGGTTTTTTCAACCGAGTTTTATCAGTTTATTCAACGTTTATTGGGACTTTTGGAGTTTTCCGTTCTTTGCGTCAAGAGAGGATGGGAATGTTAGCAACCTTGGCTAGCATTGTGGCGCGAATTCAACAGAAGAAATAAACATTCTAAAACCAAACAACGATTTATTCTGGAAATAGGACTCCTTGTACAACATTCTGATGGAAGAACATCAAAAGTAAGAAAACATTTATGATGTTATTTCGTGTTTCTGTGTAAAATGTTGAGTCCTATTCTCTGCCGTTTTGGTGAGCGCTGTCTCGCAATAACGCAAGCTGTATGTTATGGTAAAGTTATTTTTTGAAATCTAACACAGCGGTTGCATTAAGAACCAGTGTATCTTTCATTTGCCATACAACAAGTATTTTTATGTAAAGTTTATGATGAGTTCTTTGGTCAGATTAGGTGAGTGTCCAAAATATCTCCGGAGATTCTGGTGAATCGATGCTACGTATTCACAATGTATAATCAGGATTTGTAGCTCTAAATATGCACCTTTTCGAACAAAACATAATTGTCATCTGATGAATTTGTTCATTTTATCTCTATTTTGTCGGTTTTGTGCAAGCTATTTTTTGCGGGGAGTAAATTGCGTTGTGTGTTTGGCTACTGTAGTCAGCTAATAGAAATATATATTGTGTTTTCGCTGTAAAACACTTAAAAAAATCGGAAATATTGGCTGGATTCACAAGATGTTTATCTTTCATTTGCTGTACACCATGTATTTTTCATAAATGTTTTATGATGAGTATTTATGTATTTCACATTGCTCTCTGTAATTATTCTGGCTGCTTTGGTGATATTTTTGATGGTAGCTGCAATGTAAAACTATGATTTATACCTCAAATATGTACATTTTTGAACAAAACATAAATGTATTGTATAACATGTTATAAGACTGTCATCTGATGAAGTTGTTTCTTGGTTAGTGACTAATTTTATCTCTATTTTGTCGGTTTTGTGAAAGCTACCTATGCGGTGGAAACATGGTGAAAATATGCGGTTGTGTGTTTGGCTATTGTGATTAGCTAATAGAAATACATATTGTGTTTTCGCTGTAAAACATTTAAAAAATCGGAAATGATGGCTGGATTCACAAGATGTTTATCTTTCATTTGCTGTATTGGACTTGTGATTTCATGAAAATTATATTATATGATATCCCTGTCGCGTTAGGCTAGGCTATGCTAGTCAGCTTTTTTGATGAGGATCCGGGATGGGTATTAAGTAAAGGTTAAAGGCTCACATACAGAGAGCATTACAGATCAATGTCAGCAGCACCACAGCCAACTCAAAGGCTCTATCTGAATCTTAACTTGAGAATCACAACCTCAAGTTGAACTTTCACATGAATCATGCATTGATGTCAATGGCAGACAAACTGAGATGCAGCAGGTTGCAGGGGATTTGGCCTTAAATTACTTGAGTGGTTCCACTCATATCTGATGGTGAGGACACAGACATCCTATCCATGCAACCCCATACTAACTCTTTAGCTGGTCCATATCAGATGCTGAAAAACCCTATATGTGTGCATCTCTGTTCACGGTCCACAATAGTCTGACACAATAGCTTCCTCATTGACTCAGATGTAAAAACATATTTGAGACCAACGCAAGCCAGATATATGTGTATTTTACCAGTGGGTATCAGTATAATCCAAAACCCAGTTTAGGAGGTCATAAGGAAACAAGGACATGCCAACAGCATTTCCCCAGACAGACTGTGTCTGAAATAGATCCAGTGTTTCTCACTACAGAACAGCAGGCAACACTGAAGCAGAGGACTGTTAGGCCCTATGACAGCTGCACACAGACAGACAACAAAAAGGAGAGCGGGATGAATGGACGGAGGGAGGGATGGACAAAAAGGAAAGGACGGACGGATGGATGGAGAGAGAGAGAGAGAGACAGACAGACAGACAGACAGACAGACAGACAGACAGACAGACAGACAGACAGACAGACAGACAGACAGACAGAGCGAGAGAGAGACAAAGAGACAGCAAGACAGAGCGAGAGAGAGACATCCTCCTGGGTATTAATTTACTGTGTTACTCATTAATTATCACCGTCAGGCCTGAGTATACAGGACAGGCTGGGAGAAACAAGTCTGTATGAGACAGAATATAGAACATATGAATGGTAAGACATAGAGAATAGACAGCTGTTCCAGATGAATGGTAAGACATAGAGAATAGACAGCTGTTCCAGATGAATGGTAAGACATAGAGAATAGACAGATGTTTCAGATGAATGGTAAGACATAGAGAATAGACAGATGTTCCAGATGAATGGTAAGACATAGAGAATAGACAGATGTTTCAGATGAATGGTAAGACATAGAGAATAGACAGATGTTCAAGATGAATGGTAAGACATAGAGAATAGACAGATGTTTCAGATGAATGGTAAGACATAGAGAATAGACAGATGTTTCAGATGAATGGTAAGACATAGAGAATAGACAGATGTTCAAGATGAATGGTAAGACATAGAGAATAGACAGATGTTTCAGATGAATGGTAAGACATAGAGAATAGACAGCTGTTTCAGATGAATGGTAAGACATAGAGAATAGACAGCTGTTCCAGATGAATGGTAAGATAAAGAGAATAGACAGATGTTCCAGATGAATGGTAAAATAAAGAGATTAGACAGCTGTTCCAAATGAATGGTAAGACATAGAGAATAGACAGATGTTCCAGATGAATGGTAAGACATAGAGAATAGACAGCTGTTCCAGATGAATGGGAAGATATAGAGAATAGACAGATGTTCCAGATGAATGGTAAAACATAGAGAATAGACAGATGTTCCAGATGAATGGTAAAACATAGAGAATAGACATCTGTTCCAGATGAATGGTAAGACATAGAGAATAGACAGCTGTTGCAGATGAATGGTAAGACATAGAGAATAGACAGATGTTTCAGATGAATGTTTAGACAAATAGACATCTGTTCCAGATGAATGGTAAGACATAGAGAATAGACATCTGTTCCAGATGAATGGTAAGACATAGAGAATAGACAGCTGTTCCAGATGAATGGTAAGACATAGAGAATAGACAGATGTTTCAGATGAATGTTTAGACAAATAGACATCTGTTCCAGATGAATGGTAAGACATAGAGAATAGACAGATGTTTCAGATGAATGGTAAGACATAGAGAATAGACAGCTGTTTCAGATGAATGGTAAGACATAGAGAATAGACAGCTGTTCCAGATGAATGGTAAGATAAAGAGAATAGACAGATGTTCCAGATGAATGGTAAAATAAAGAGATTAGACAGCTGTTCCAGATGAATGGTAAGACATAGAGAATAGACAGATGTTCCAGATGAATGGTAAGACATAGAGAATAGACAGATGTTCCAGATGAATGGTAAGATAAAGAGATTGGACAGCTGTTCCAGATGAATGGTAAGACATAGAGAATAGACAGATGTTCCAGATGAATTGTAAGACATAGAGAATAGACAGCTGTTCCAGATGAATGGGAAGATAGAGAATAGACAGATGTTCCAGATGAATGGTAAGACATAGAGAATAGACAGATGTTCCAGATGAATGGTAAGATAAAGAGATTGGACAGCTGTTCCAGATGAATGGTAAGACATAGAGAATAGACAGATGTTCCAGATGAATGGTAAGATATAGAGAATAGACAGCTGTTCCAGATGAATGGTAAAACATAGAGAATAGACATCTGTTCCAGATGAATGGTAAGACATAGAGAATAGACAGCTGTTGCAGATGAATGGTAAGACATAGAGAATAGACAGATGTTTCAGATGAATGTTTAGACAAATAGACATCTGTTCCAGATGAATGGTAAGACATAGAGAATAGACATCTGTTCCAGATGAATGGTAAGACATAGAGAATAGACAGCTGTTCCAGATGAATGGTAAAACATAGAGAATAGACAGATATTTCAGATGAATGTTTAGACAAATAGACATCTGTTCCAGATGAATGGTAAGACATAGAGAATAGACAGATGTTTGAGATGAATGGTAAGACATAGAGAATAGACAGCTGTTTCAGATGAATGGTAAGACATAGAGAATAGACAGCTGTTCCAGATGAATGGTAAGATAAAGAGAATAGACAGATGTTCCAGATGAATGGTAAAATAAAGAGATTAGACAGCTGTTCCAGATGAATGGTAAGACAGAGAATAGACAGATGTTCCAGATGAATGGTAAGACATAGAGAATAGACAGATGTTCCAGATGAATGGTAAGATAAAGAGATTGGACAGCTGTTCCAGATGAATGGTAAGACATAGAGAATAGACAGATGTTCCAGATGAATGGTAAGATATAGAGAATAGACAGATGTTCCAGATGAATGGTAAGACATAGAGAATAGACAGATGTTCCAGATGAATGGTAAGATAAAGAGATTGGACAGCTGTTCCAGATGAATGGTAAGACATAGAGAATAGACAGATGTTCCAGATGAATGGTAAGATATAGAGAATAGACAGCTGTTCCAGATGAATGGTAAAACATAGAGAATAGACATCTGTTCCAGATGAATGGTAAGACATAGAGAATAGACAGCTGTTGCAGATGAATGGTAAGACATAGAGAATAGACAGATGTTTCAGATGAATGTTTAGACAAATAGACATCTGTTCCAGATGAATGGTAAGACATAGAGAATAGACATCTGTTCCAGATGAATGGTAAGACATAGAGAATAGACATCTGTTCCAGATGAATGGTAAGACATAGAGAATAGACAGCTGTTCCAGATGAATGGTAAAACATAGAGAATAGACATCTGTTCCAGATGAATGGTAAGACATAGAGAATAGACAGCTGTTGCAGATGAATGGTAAGACATAGAGAATAGACAGATGTTCCAGATGAATGGTAAGACATAGAGAATAGACAGATGTTCCAGATGAATGGTAAGATAAAGAGATTGGACAGCTGTTCCAGATGAATGGTAAGACATAGAGAATAGACAGATGTTCCAGATGAATTGTAAGACATAGAGAATAGACAGCTGTTCCAGATGAATGGGAAGATAGAGAATAGACAGATGTTCCAGATGAATGGTAAGACATAGAGAATAGACAGATGTTCCAGATGAATGGTAAGATAAAGAGATTGGACAGCTGTTCCAGATGAATGGTAAGACATAGAGAATAGACAGATGTTCCAGATGAATGGTAAGATATAGAGAATAGACAGCTGTTCCAGATGAATGGTAAAACATAGAGAATAGACATCTGTTCCAGATGAATGGTAAGACATAGAGAATAGACAGCTGTTGCAGATGAATGGTAAGACATAGAGAATAGACAGATGTTTCAGATGAATGTTTAGACAAATAGACATCTGTTCCAGATGAATGGTAAGACATAGAGAATAGACATCTGTTCCAGATGAATGGTAAGACATAGAGAATAGACAGCTGTTCCAGATGAATGGTAAAACATAGAGAATAGACAGATGTTTCAGATGAATGTTTAGACAAATAGACATCTGTTCCAGATGAATGGTAAGACATAGAGAATAGACAGATGTTTCAGATGAATGGTAAGACATAGAGAATAGACAGCTGTTTCAGATGAATGGTAAGACATAGAGAATAGACAGCTGTTCCAGATGAATGGTAAGATAAAGAGAATAGACAGATGTTCCAGATGAATGGTAAAATAAAGAGATTAGACAGCTGTTCCAGATGAATGGTAAGACATAGAGAATAGACAGATGTTCCAGATGAATGGTAAGACATAGAGAATAGACAGATGTTCCAGATGAATGGTAAGATAAAGAGATTGGACAGCTGTTCCAGATGAATGGTAAGACATAGAGAATAGACAGATGTTCCAGATGAATGGTAAGACAGAGAATAGACAGATGTTCCAGATGAATGGTAAGATAAAGAGATTGGACAGCTGTTCCAGATGAATGGTAAGACATAGAGAATAGACAGATGTTCCAGATGAATGGTAAGATATAGAGAATAGACAGATGTTCCAGATGAATGGTAAGACATGGAGAATAGACAGATGTTCCAGATGAATGGTAAGATAAAGAGATTGGACAGCTGTTCCAGATGAATGGTAAAACATAGAGAATAGACATATGTTCCAGATGAATGGTAAGACATAGAGAATAGACAGCTGTTGCAGATGAATGGTAAGACATAGAGAATAGACAGATGTTTCAGATGAATGTTTAGACAAATAGACATCTGTTCCAGATGAATGGTAAGACATAGAGAATAGACATCTGTTCCAGATGAATGGTAAGACATAGAGAATAGACAGCTGTTCCAGATGAATGGTAAGACATAGAGAATAGACAGCTGTTTCAGATGAATGGTAAGATAAAGAGAATAGACAGATGTTCCAGATGAATGGTAAAATAAAGAGATTAGACAGCTGTTCCAGATGAATGGTAAGACATAGAGAATAGACAGATGTTCCAGATGAATGGTAAGACATAGAGAATAGACAGATGTTCCAGATGAATGGTAAGATAAAGAGATTGGACAGCTGTTCCAGATGAATGGTAAGACATAGAGAATAGACAGATGTTCCAGATGAATGGTAAGATATAGAGAATAGACAGATGTTCCAGATGAATGGTAAGACATAGAGAATAGACAGATGTTCCAGATGAATGGTAAGATAAAGAGATTGGACAGCTGTTCCAGATGAATGGTAAGACATAGAGAATAGACAGATGTTCCAGATGAATGGTAAGATATAGAGAATAGACAGCTGTTCCAGATGAATGGTAAAACATAGAGAATAGACATCTGTTCCAGATGAATGGTAAGACATAGAGAATAGACAGCTGTTGCAGATGAATGGTAAGACATAGAGAATAGACAGATGTTTCAGATGAATGTTTAGACAAATAGACATCTGTTCCAGATGAATGGTAAGACATAGAGAATAGACATCTGTTCCAGATGAATGGTAAGACATAGAGAATAGACATCTGTTCCAGATGAATGGTAAGACATAGAGAATAGACAGCTGTTCCAGATGAATGGTAAAACATAGAGAATAGACATCTGTTCCAGATGAATGGTAAGACATAGAGAATAGACAGCTGTTGCAGATGAATGGTAAGACATAGAGAATAGACAGATGTTCCAGATGAATGGTAAGACATAGAGAATAGACAGATGTTCCAGATGAATGGTAAGATAAAGAGATTGGACAGCTGTTCCAGATGAATGGTAAGACATAGAGAATAGACAGATGTTCCAGATGAATTGTAAGACATAGAGAATAGACAGCTGTTCCAGATGAATGGGAAGATAGACAATAGACAGATGTTCCAGATGAATGGTAAGACATAGAGAATAGACAGATGTTCCAGATGAATGGTAAGATAAAGAGATTGGACAGCTGTTCCAGATGAATGGTAAGACATAGAGAATAGACAGATGTTCCAGATGAATGGTAAGATATAGAGAATAGACAGCTGTTCCAGATGAATGGTAAAACATAGAGAATAGACATCTGTTCCAGATGAATGGTAAGACATAGAGAATAGACAGCTGTTGCAGATGAATGGTAAGACATAGAGAATAGACAGATGTTTCAGATGAATGTTTAGACAAATAGACATCTGTTCCAGATGAATGGTAAGACATAGAGAATAGACATCTGTTCCAGATGAATGGTAAGACATAGAGAATAGACAGCTGTTCCAGATGAATGGTAAAACATAGAGAATAGACAGATGTTTCAGATGAATGTTTAGACAAATAGACATCTGTTCCAGATGAATGGTAAGACATAGAGAATAGACAGATGTTTCAGATGAATGGTAAGACATAGAGAATAGACAGCTGTTTCAGATGAATGGTAAGACATAGAGAATAGACAGCTGTTCCAGATGAATGGTAAGATAAAGAGAATAGACAGATGTTCCAGATGAATGGTAAAATAAAGAGATTAGACAGCTGTTCCAGATGAATGGTAAGACATAGAGAATAGACAGATGTTCCAGATGAATGGTAAGACATAGAGAATAGACAGATGTTCCAGATGAATGGTAAGATAAAGAGATTGGACAGCTGTTCCAGATGAATGGTAAGACATAGAGAATAGACAGATGTTCCAGATGAATGGTAAGATATAGAGAATAGACAGATGTTCCAGATGAATGGTAAGACATAGAGAATAGACAGATGTTCCAGATGAATGGTAAGATAAAGAGATTGGACAGCTGTTCCAGATGAATGGTAAGACATAGAGAATAGACAGATGTTCCAGATGAATGGTAAGATATAGAGAATAGACAGCTGTTCCAGATGAATGGTAAAACATAGAGAATAGACATCTGTTCCAGATGAATGGTAAGACATAGAGAATAGACAGATGTTTCAGATGAATGTTTAGACAAATAGACATCTGTTCCAGATGAATGGTAAGACATAGAGAATAGACATCTGTTCCAGATGAATGGTAAGACATAGAGAATAGACATCTGTTCCAGATGAATGGTAAGACATAGAGAATAGACAGCTGTTCCAGATGAATGGTAAAACAGAGCATTTTCCAGATGTTCTCTAGTAGTCATACAGGTTGGACTGTCAGCCTGCTGGACAACCTGCTATGTTCTTCTTGAGCACTGAATTGCTTCTCAGTTGTATGTACAGTAACAGCTCAGGGACTTGTGTTCTGTACCATGCCAATAATTCTATCCAACCAGTGTTACTCGTTTAAATGTTTTACATTTATGTTTTCATTTGCATTTATCAGATCAATTAAATAACAACAAAAACAGATGTTACTTTGACGGTTATTTGTCTGTCTGTGTAAAGTTTAGTTATTGTATTATTATATATCTAACAACAAACTAATGAATCATGAAGAGATGAAACAACCCTCAGTCCTGACAAACAGATCAAACAAGAATGTTACGGAGAACTCATGCCGTAGTAGTAACAGACAGGAGTGACTGAGGTGTTGTTGTAACAGACAGGAGTGACAGAGGTGTTGTTGTAGTAACAGACAGGAGTGACTGAGGTGTTGTAGTAACAGACAGGAGTGACAGAGGTGTTGTTGTAGTAACAGACAGGAGTGACTGAGGTGTTGTAGTAACAGACAGGAGTGACAGAGGTGTTGTAGTAACAGACAGGAGTGACTGAGGTGTTGTTGTAACAGACAGGAGTGACAGAGGTGTTGTTGTAGTAACAGACAGGAGTGACTGAGGTGTTGTAGTAACAGACAGGAGTGACAGAGGTGGTGTTGTAGTAACAGACAGGAGTGACTGAGGTGTTGTAGTAACAGACAGGAGTGACAGAGGTGTTGTTGTAGTAACAGACAGGAGTGACTGAGGTGTTGTAGTAACAGACAGGAGTGACAGAGGTGGTGTTGTAGTAACAGACAGGAGTGACAGAGGTGTTGTAGTAACAGACAGGAGTGACAGAGGTGTTGAAGTAACAGACAGGAGTGACAGAGGTGGTGTAGTAACAGACAGGAGTGACAGAGGTGGTGTTGTAGTAACAGACAGGAGTGACAGAGGTGGTGTTGTAGTAACAGACAGGAGTGACTGAGGTGTTGTAGTAACAGACAGGAGTGACAGAGGTGGTGTTGTAGTAACAGACAGGAGTGACAGAGGTGGTGTTGTAGTAACAGACAGGAGTGACAGAGGTGTTGTAGTAACAGACAGGAGTGACTGAGGTGTTGTAGTAACAGACAGGAGTGACTGAGGTGTTGTTGTAGTAACAGACAGGAGTGACAGAGGTGGTGTTGTAGTAACAGACAGGAGTGACTGAGGTGGTGTTGTAGTAACAGACAGGAGTGACAGAGGTGGTGTTGTAGTAACAGACAGGAGTGACAGAGGTGGTGTTGTAGTAACAGACAGGAGTGACTGAGGTGTTGTAGTAACAGACAGGAGTGACAGAGGTGGTGTTTTAGTAACAGACAGGAGTGGCAGAGGTGTTATAGTAACAGACAGGAGTGACTGAGGTGTTGTTGTAGTAACAGACAGGAGTGACAGAGGTGGTGTTGTAGTAACAGACAGGAGTGACAGAGGTGGTGTTGTAGTAACAGACAGGAGTGACTGAGGTGGTGTTGTAGTAACAGACAGGAGTGACAGAGGTGGTGTTGTAGTAACAGACAGGAGTGACAGAGGTGGTGTTGTAGTAACAGACAGGAGTGACTGAGGTGTTGTAGTAACAGACAGGAGTGACAGAGGTGGTGTTGTAGTAACAGACAGGAGTGACTGAGGTGTTGTAGTAACAGACAGGAGTGACTGAGGTGGTGTTGTAGTAACAGAAAGGAGTGACAGAGGTGGTGTTGTAGTAACAGACAGGAGTGACAGAGGTGGTGTTGTAGTAACAGACAGGAGTGACAGAGGTGGTGTTGTAGTAACAGACAGGAGTGACTGAGGTGTTGTAGTAACAGACAGGAGTGACAGAGGTGGTGTTGTAGTAACAGACAGGAGTGACTGAGGTGTTGTAGTAACAGACAGGAGTGACTGAGGTGGTGTTGTAGTAACAGAAAGGAGTGACAGAGGTGGTGTTGTAGTAACAGACAGGAGTGACAGAGGTGGTGTTGTAGTAACAGACAGGAGTGACTGAGGTGGTGTTGTAGTAACAGACAGGAGTGACTGAGGTGTTGTAGTAACAGACAGGAGTGACTGAGGTGGTGTTGTAGTAACAGAAAGGAGTGACAGAGGTGGTGTTGTAGTAACAGACAGGAGTGACAGAGATGGTGTTGTAGTAACAGACAGGAGTGACTGAGGTGGTGTTGTAGTAACAGACAGGAGTGACTGAGGTGGTGTTGTAGTAACATACAGGAGTGACAGAGGTGGTTTTGTAGTAACAGACAGGAGTGATAGAGGTGGTGTTATAGTAACAGACAGGAGTGACAGAGGTGTTGTTGTAGTAACAGACAGGAGTGACAGAGGTGGTGTTGTAGTAACAGACAGGAGTGACTGAGGTGTTGTAGTAACAGACAGGAGTGACAGAGGTGGTGTTGTAGTAACAGACAGGAGTGACATAGGTGTTGTTGTAGTAACAGACAGGAGTGACAGAGGTGTTGTAGTAACAGACAGGAGTGATAGAGGTGGTGTTGTCGTAACAGACAGGAGTGACAGATGTGGTGTTGTAGTAACAGACAGGAGTGACAGAGGTGGTGTTGTAGTAACAGACAGGAGTGACTGAGGTGTTGTAGTAACAGACAGGGGTGACAGAGGTGGTGTTGTAGTAACATACAGGAGTGACTGAGGTGTTGTTGTGGTAACAGACAGGAGTGACAGAGGCATTGTTGTAGTAACAGACAGGAGTGACTGAGGTGGTGTTGTAGGAACAGACAGGAGTGACAGAGGTGAAGTTGTAGTAACAGACAGGAGTGACAGAGGTGGTGTTGTAGTAACAGAAAGGAGTGACAGAGGTGGTGTTGTAGTAACAGAAAGGAGTGACAGAGGTGTTGTAGTAACAGACAGGAGTGACAGAGGTGTTGTAGTAACAGACAGGAGTGACAGAGGTGGTGTTGTAGTAACAGACAGGAGTGACTGAGGTGTTGTTGTAGAAACAGACATGAGTGACAGAGGTGGTGTTGTAGTAACAGACAGGAGTGACTGAGGTGTTGTTGTAGTAACAGACATGAGTGACAGAGGTGGTGTTGTAGTAACAGACAGGAGTGACTGAGGTGTTGTTGTAGTAACAGACATGAGTGACAGAGGTGGTGTTGTAGTAACAGACAGGAGTGACTGAGGTGTTGTTGTAGTAACAGACAGGACTGATAGAGGTGTTGTTGTAGTAACAGACAGGAGTGACTGAGGTGTTGTTGTAGTAACAGACAGGAGTGACAGAGGTGTTGTAGTAACAGACAGGAGTGACTTAGGTAGTGTTGTAGTAACAGACAGGAGTGACAGAGGTGTTGTTGTAGTAACAGACAGGAGTGACAGAGGTGGTGTTGTAGTAACAGACAGGAGTGACAGAGGTGTTGTAGTAACAGACAGGAGTGACAGAGGTGGTGTTGTAGTAACAGACAGGAGTGACAGAGGTGGTGTTGTAGTAACAGACAGGAGTGACAGAGGTGTTGTAGTAACAGACAGGAGTGATAGAGGTGGTGTTGTCGTAACAGACAGGAGTGACAGATGTGGTGTTGTAGTAACAGACAGGAGTGACTGAGGTGGTGTTGTAGTAACAGACAGGAGTGACTGAGGTGGTGGTGTAGTAACAGACAGGAGTGACAGAGGTGGTGTTGTAGTAACAGACAGGAGTGACTGAGGTGGTGTTGTAGTAACAGACAGGAGTGACAGAGGTGGTGTTGTAGTAACAGACAGGAGTGACTGAGGTGGTGTTGTAGTAACAGACAGGAGTGACAGAGGAGATGCTGTAGTAACAGACAGGACTCCTTAGCTTAGCGATGAGCTTTGAGGGCACTATGGTGTTGAACGCTGAGCTGTAGTCAATGAATAGCATTCTCATGTAGGTAGTCCTTTTGCACAGGTGGGAAATGGAAAGGGCAATGTGGAGTGCACTAGAGATTGCATCATCTGTGTATCTGTTGGGCCGGTATGAAAATTGGAGTGGGTCTAGGGTTTCTTGGATAATGTGTTGATGTGAGACATGACCAGCCTTTTGAAGTACTTCATGGCTACAGACGTGAGTGCTACGGATCGGTAGTCATTTAGGCAGGTTACCTTAGTGTTCTTGGGCACAGGGACTATGGTGGTCTGCTTAAAACATGTTGGTATTACAGACTCAGTCAGGGACAGGTTGAAAATGTCAGTGAAGACACTTGCCAGTTGGTCAGCGCATGCTTGGAGTACACGTCCTGGTAATCTGTCTGGCCCTGCAGAATTGTGAATGTTGACCTGTTTAAAGGTCTTACTCACAGCGGCTAAGGAGAGCGTGATCGCACAGTCGTCTGGAACAGCTGGTGCTCTCATGCATGTTTCAGTGCTACTTGCCTCGAAGCGGGCATAGAAGTAATTTAGCTTGTCTGGTAGGCTCGTGTCACTGGGCAGCTCGCGGCTGTGCTTCCCTTTGTAGTCTGTAATAGTTTTCAAGCCCTGCCACATCCGACGAGGATCAAAGACTGTGTAGTATGATTCAATCTTAGTCATGTATTGATGCTTTGCCTGTTTGATGGTTCATAGGAGGGCATAGCAGGATTTTTAATAAGCGTCCGGGTTAGAGTCCTGCTCCTTGAAAGCGGCAGCTCTAGCCTTTAGTTCAGTGCGGATGTTGCCTATAATCCATGGCTTCTGGTTGGGATATGTATGTATGGTCACTGTGGGAACGACGTCATCAATGCATTTATTGATGAAGCCAGTGACTGAAGGTGCCATCAGAAGAATCCTGGAACATATTCCAGTCTGTGCTGGCAAAACAGTCCTGTAGCTTAGCATCTGCTTCATCTGACCACTTTTTTATTGACCGAGTCACTGGTGCTTCCTGCTTTAGTTTTTGCTTGTAAGCAGGAATCAGGAGGATAGAATTATGGTCAGATTTGCCAAATGGAGGGTGAGGGAGAGCTTTGTATGCGTCTCTGTGTGCGGAGTAAAGGTGGTCGAGAGTTTTTTTCCCTCTGGTTGAGCATTTAACATGCTGATAGAAATGAGGTATAACGGATATAAGTTTCCCTCCATTAAAGTCCCCGGCCACTAGGATGAGTGTTTTCCTGTTTGCTTATGGTCGTATACAGCTCATTGAGTGCGGTCTTAGTGTCAGCATCGGTGTGTGGTGGTAAATATACAGCTACGAAGAATATAGATGAAAAGTCTCTTGATAAATAGTGTGGTCTACAGCTTATCATGAGATACTCTACCTCAGGCAAAAAAAACCTTGAGACTTCCTTAGATTTCATGCACCAGCTGTTGTTTACAAATATACATAGACCGCCACCCCTTGTCTTACCAGAGGCCGCTGTTCTATCCTGCCAAAAAAGCGTAAAAACCGCCAGCTAATTTATATTAATGTCGTCGTTCAGCCACGACTTGGTGAAACATAAGATATTACCGTTTTTAATGTCCCATTTGGTAGGATATATCAAATGTATTTATATAGCCCTTCTTACATCAGCTGATATCTCAAAGTGCTGTACAGAAACCTAGCCTAAAACCCCAAACAGCAAGCAATGCAGGTGTAGAAGCACGGTGGCTAGGAAAAACTCCCTAGAAAGGCCAAAACCTAGGAAGAAACCTAGAGAGGAACCAGGCTATGAGGGGTGGCCAGTCCTCTTCTGGCTGTGCCGGGTGGAGATTATAACAGAACATGGCCAAGATGTTCAAATGTTCATAAATGACCAGCATGGTCAAATAATAATAATCACAGTAGTTGTCGAGGGTGCAACAAGTCAGCACTTCAGGAGTAAATGTCAGTTGGCTTTTCATAGCCGATCATTAAGAGTATCTCTACCGCTCCTGCGGTCTCTAGAGAGTTGAAAACAGCAGGTCTGGGACAGGTAGCAGGTCTGTGACAGGTAGCACGTCCGGTGAACAAGTCAGGGTTCCATATATGTGCTTGTAGTTCATCTATTTTATTATTAAATGATTGTACGTTGGCTAATAGGACCGATGGTAAAGGAAGATTACCCACTCGCTGTCGTATCCTTACAAGGCACCCAGACCTACGTTCCCGATATTTTTGTCTCTTTCTCCTGCGAATACTGGGAATAAGGGCCTTGTCGGGTGTCTGGAGTAAATCCTTCCCGTCCAACTCGTTGAAGAAAAAGTTTTCCTCCAGTACGGGGTGAGTAATCGATTTCCTGATATCAAGAAGCTCTTTACGGTCATAAGAGACGGTGGCAGAAACATTATGTACTAAATAAGTTACAAATAATGGGAAAAAAACACACAATAGCACAATTGGTTAAGGAACCATAAAACGTCAGCCATCTCCTCTGGCACCATTATCATACTGTGGTAGGTATGGGTAGTATATACAGTGGTAGTTATGGGTGGTATATAAAAACTGGTCTTCAGTTCAATTGAGACTGATGGGTGGTATATACAGTGGTAGTTATGGGTGGTATATACTGTGGTAGTTATGGGTGGTATATACAGTGGTAGTTATGGGTGGTATATACAGTGGTAGTTATGGGTGGTATATACTGTGGTAGTTATGGGTGGTATATACAGTGGTAGTTATGGGTGGTATATACTGTGGTAGTTATGGGTGGTATATACAGTGGTAGTTATGGGTGGTATATACAGTGGTAGTTATGGGTGGTATATACAGTGGTAGTTATGGGTGGTATATACAGTGGTAGTTATGGGTGGTATATACTGTGATATTATAAAAGCTCTGTCAAGTTGGTTGTTGGTCCTTGCTTTTCAAGTCGTGCCATAGCTGTAACTAGGCCACTCAGGAACATTCAATGTTGTCTTGGTAAACAACTCCAGGGTAGACTTGGCCTTGTGTTTCAGGTTATTGTCCTGCTGAAAGGTGAATTCATCTCCCAGTGTCATGTATCTAGCTAGCAGATGTTTAATGATGACGAGAGACAAGAACTTCAGTAAATAATGATTTAAGAAGTAATTCATAAATAGGCAACAAGAACTTCTGCAAATGTCCTCCCGAGTGGCGAAGCGTTCTGAGGCACAGCATTGCAGTGTTACGGCGTCACTATAGCCTGGGGAGTCCCGTAGGGCAGTGCACAAATGGGCCCAGCGTCATCCAGGTAGGGGAGGGTTAGGCCGGAAGGGGGGAGGCTTTTCTTGGCTCATCGCGCTCTAGCAACTCCTTGTGGTTGGCCGGCCGCCTGCAGGCTGACTTCAGTCATCAGTTGAACAGTGTTTCCTCCAACACATTGGTGCAGCTGTCTTTTGGGTTAAGCAAGAAGGTGTTAAGAAGCGCCATTTGGCGGGTCATGTTTTGGATGACTCGACCTTCGCCTCTAACCGAGCCCGTTGAGTAGTTACACCAATGAGACAAGATTGTAATCATGAAATTGTGTAGAAAAAGCTTGTAGAAAATTAAATAAAAATAAGAACTTCTGCATATAATGATTTTATGCCTCCCGAGTGGCGATGTGTTCTAAGGCACTGCATGTGCCACTAGAGATTCTGGGTTCGAGTCCAGGCTCTGCCACAGCCGGCAGCGACCGGGAAACCCATAGGGCGGTGCACAAATGGCCCAGAGTCGTCCAGGTTAGGGGAGGGTTTGGCCGGCAGGGATGTCCTTTTCCCATCGCACACTAGCGACTCCTGTGGCGGGCCAGGCGCAGTGCACGCTGACACGGTCGCCAGGAGCACGGTGTTTCCTCCAACACATTGGTGCCGCTGGCTTCCGGGATAGGTGGGCATTGTGTCAAGAAGCAGTGCGGCTTGGTTGGGTTGTGTTTCTGAGGACGCACGGCTCTTGACCTTCGCCTCTCCCGAGTCCATACTGGAGTTGCAGAGATGAGACAAGACTGTAACTACCAATTGGATACCACAAAATCGGGGAGGAAAAAAGGGTAAAAAAAAAAAAGTTAAATAAAAAAACATAAATATTTTATAAATAACTGACAAATAAGCAACAACCAGCTGAATGTTGAGTCAATAAGATGGAGGATAGCTAGGCTAACGTTACTTGTCCTTTGTTAGCTAACATTAGCTAGCCAACTAAAGCTAAAACACTATCAAGCAGCTGAAATGACAGCAAACTATGTGCATTTCTGTTTGTTTTACCTTCATTTCTATAGCCAGTTCCTTGGATCCATTATAATGATCCTGATAAAACATGTGCCTGGATCAGAGAAACTGTCAGTCTCGTCACGTTCATATGCATGGCATGGTGGAGATTGCTCTCATGAAAAACTGCAAAATGTTGCACAAGCCGGATAGACACAGCGAGGCTTATATTAACCCCCGTTGTACCAGGGCAAGAAGCATGGATAAATAATGTCTAGGTGCTTTTTTACAGTAGAGGTTACGTTTATGAATGCCTGGCTGGGACGCAGAACAGTAGAGATTACGTTCATGAATGCCTTGCTGGGACGCAGAACAGTAGAGATTACATTCATGAATGCCTTGCTGGGACGCAGAACAGTAGAGATTACATTCATGAATGCCTGGCTGGGACGCAGAACAGTAGAGATTACGTTCATGAATGCCTTGCTGGGACGCAGAACAGTAGAGATTACATTCATGAATGCCTGGCTGGGACGCAGAACAGTAGAGATTACGTTCATGAATGCCTGGCTGGGACGCAGAACAGTAGAGATTACGTTTATGAATGCCTGGCTGGGACGCAGAACAGTAGAGATTACGTTCATGAATGCCTGGCTGGGACGCAGAACAGTAGAGATTACGTTCATGAATGCCTGGCTGGGACACAGAACAGTAGAGATTACGTTTATGAATGCCTGGCTGGGACGCAGAACAGTAGAGATTACGTTTATGAATGCCTGGCTGGGACGCAGAACAGTAGAGATTACGTTTATGAATGCTTGGCTGGGACGCAGAACAGTAGAGATTACGTTCATGAATGCCTGGCTGGGACGCAGAACAGTAGAGATTACGTTTATGAATGCCTGGCTGGGACGCAGAACAGTAGAGATTACGTTTATGAATGCCTGGCTGGGACGCAGAACAGTAGAGATTACGTTTATGAATGCCTGGCTGGGACGCAGAACAGTAGAGATTACGTTTATGAATGCCTGGCTGGGACGCAGAACAGTAGAGATTACGTTCATGAATGCCTGGCTGGGACGCAGAACAATAGATAAGCATAGATACTTGAAATGTAATTATGGCATTTTGCGTTAATTGACATTTTGCGTTAATTGACATTTTGCGTTAATTGACATTTTGCGTTAATTGACATTTTGCGTCAACAAATGAGTATCCAGGATCCAAACTCACGGTTTTAGAATTACTGTTATATCCATATTAATAATGCTTTTAATTACTGTTATATCCATATTAATAATGCTTTTAATTACTGTTATATCCATATTAATAATGCTTTTAATTACTGTTATATCCATATTAATAATGCTTTTAATTACTGTTATATCCATACTAATAATGCTGCTGCATTTTTATTTATTTAACCTTTTTTAGGCAAGTCAGTGAAGAACAAATTCTTATTTACAATGACGGCCAACCAAAAGGCAAAAGGCCTCCTGTGGGGACAGGGGCCTGGGATATAAAAACATATTTAAAAAATAGGACAAAACACACATCACAACAAGAGAGACAACACACCACTACATAAAGAGAGACCTAAGACAACAACACAGCATGGCAGCAACACAACATGACAACACGAGAGACAACACACCACTACATAAAGAGAGACAACACACCACTACATAAAGAGAGACAACACACCACTACATAAAGAGAGACAACACACCACTACATAAAGAGAGACAACACACCACTACATAAAGAGAGACAACACACCACTACATAAAGAGAGACAACACACCACTACATAAAGAGAGACAACACACCACTACATAAAGAGAGACAACACACCACTACATAAAGAGAGACAACACACCACTACATAAAGAGAGACCTAAAACAACAACATAGCATGGCAGCAACACAACATGACAACACAGCATGGTTGTAACACAACATGGCAGCAGCACAACATGGTAGCAACACAACATGGTACTAACATTAATGGGCACAGACAACAGCACAAAGGGCAAGAAGGTAATGTCAATATATCACGCGAAGCAGCCACAACCTTCAGTAAGAGTGTCCATGATTGGGTCTTTGAATGAAGAGATGGAGACAAAACGGTCAAGTATGAGTGTTTTTTGCAGCTCATTCCAGTCGCTAGCTGCGAACTGAAAAGAGGAGCAGCGAACTGAAAAGAGGAGTGACCCAGGGATGTGTGTGCTTTGGGGACCTTTAACAGAATGTGACTGGCAGAACGGGTGTTGTATGTGGAGGATGAGGGCTGCAGTAGATATCTCAGATAGGGGGGAGTGAGGCCTAAGAGGGTTTTATAAATAAGCATCAACCAGTGGGTCTTGCGACAGGTATATAGAGATGACCAGTTTACAGAGGAGAATAGAGTGCAGTGATGTGTCCTATATGGAGCACTGGTGACGAATCTGATGGCCGAATGGTAAAGAACATCTAGCCGCTCGAGAGCACCCTTACCTGCCGATCTATAAATTATCTCTCCGTAACCTAGCATGGGTAGGGTGGTCATCTGAATCAGGGTTAGTTTGGCAGCTGGGGTGAAAGAGGAGTGATTACGATACAGGAAACCAAGTCTAGATTTAACCTTAGCCTGCAGCTTTGATATGTGCTGAGAGAAGGACAGTGTACTGTCTAGCCATACTCCCAAGTACTTGTATGAGGTGACTACCTCAAGCTCTAAACCCTCAGAGGTAGTAATCACACCGGTGGGGAGAGGGGCATTCTTCTTACCAAACCACATGACCTTTGTTTTGGAGGTGTTCAGAACAAGGATAAGGGTAGAGGAAGCTTGTTGGACACTAAGAAAGCTTTGTTGTAGAGCGTTTAACATGTAATCTGGGGAGGGGCCAGCTGAGTATAAGACTATCATATGCATATACATGGATGAGAGAGCTTCCTGAACTGTTGTTGATGTAAATTGAGAAGAGCGTGGGGCCTAGGATCAAGCCTTGGGATACTCCCTTGGTGACAGGCAGTGGCTGAGACAGCAGATTTTTGGGCTTTATACACCTCACTCTTTGAGAGAGGTAGTTAGCAAACCATCCCAATGACCCCTCAGAGACACCAATACTCCTTAGCCGGCCAACAAGAATAGAATGGTCTACCATATAAAAAGCTTTGGCCAAGTCAATAAAAATAGCAGCACAACATTGCTTAAAATCAAGGGCAATGGTGACATCATTGAGGACCTTTAAGGTTGCAGTGACACATCCATAACCTGAGCGGAAACCAGATTGAATACCAGAGAGAATACTATAGACATCAAGAAAGCCAGTCAGTTGATTATTGACAAGTTTTTCCCACACTTTTGATAAACAGAGCAAAATAGAAATAGGCCTATAACAGTTAGGATCAGCTTGATCTCCCCCTTTAAATAAAGAATGAACCGTGGCTGCCTTCCAAGCAATGGGAACCTCCCCAGAGAGGAGAGGCAGGTTAAACACGTCAGAGATAATCTTGGTGATGATAGCGGCAGCAACCTTAAAGAAGAAAGGGTCTAATTTCTGGAGCTCCTTTAGCACCTCGGACTCAGTGACCGCCTGCAGGGAGAAACTTTGTAGCGGTGCAGGGGGAGGGAAAAGAGGGAGAAGCAGCGGGATAGTTGCATTAGAAGAGGTGGGAGATGAGAAAATGTTGGACGGTCAAGGAGGCATGGCTGAGTCAAATAGGAATGCTGACATTATGAAGTGGTGATCAAATACCTTGTGGGATTGGTAATAATCTGAGAAAGATATAGGGAGTCCCATTTCTTTGGGACTTGGTCAGGTGGTTTAAACATGTCCCAGTTTAAGTCACCTAGCAGGACAAATTCAGACTTAGTGTAAGGGGACAGGAGAGAGTTTAGGGTAGGTAGGGTACAGGCCGGTGCTGATGGAGGACGATAGCACTGAGCAACAGTCAACAAAGAGTTATTTGAAAGTTTAATGCTTAAAACCAGCAAATCAAATTGTTTGGGGACAGACTCAGTTGGGACAACCGAGCACTGAAGGTGATCCTTGGTAAAGATTGCCACTCCCCCACCTTTGGAAGATCTGTGTTGCCGAAAAAGGTTATATCCAGAAAGGTTAACATCAGTATTCAAATCACTCGTCCTTAACTACATCTCAGTAATGACCAAAACATCTGGATTGGAGCTGTGAACCCACACTTTCAATTGATCTATTTTAGGTAATAAGATTCTAGTGTTAACTTCTTATGGCTGCAAGGGGCAGTATTGAGTAGCCAGTTAAATCATGCCCATTTCAAACGGCCTCGTACTCAATTCTTGCTCGTACAATATGCATATTATTATTACTATTGGATAGAAAACACTCTCTAGTTTCTAAAACCGTTTGAATTATTTCTCTGAGTCAAACAGAACTCATTCTGCAGCACATTTCCTGACCAGGAAGTGGAATGTCAGAACTCGATGCTCTGTTCAACTTCCTGCCTATACATGGGCATGATACGTAAGAGTCTACGTACACTTCATACACCTTCCCCTGGTTGTCAAGAGGCGGTGAGAGAAGAAATTTCGTGTTTATCTTGGTCTGAGGTGGAATTAAAGCTCTTTGTATGACGTGACCGTCCATTTCCTGTTTCTGGAGCGCGCGAAAGGGGACATGGATTTGCCTTCTGTTTAGCTGTCGTTATGGACGACTAACATCTCCGGTTATATTTTATTTGATACATGTGACCATATCATCGTAAAGTATGTTTTTTCAATATAGTTTAATCAGATTATTGAAATTTTTTCGGGAGTTTTGCCGTGTTCCGTTCTCTGACTTTGTTGACGTTGGAGAGATCCGTGCCACTTGGCAAGTGCCCATGTGTAACAATCGTCTACTTTGTTCTCCTCCTCAGACGAGGAGGAGCATGGATCGGACCAAGATGCGGAGTAGTAAGTATTCATGTTTTAATGGAAAACAACAAACACTACAAATTACAAAACCCAACAAACGTGACTAACCTGAAACAGTCCTGTGTGGCCCAAACACTGACACAGGAACAAACACCCACAAAACACAAGTGAAACCCTGGCTGCCTTAGTATGATTCTCAATCAGGGACAACGATTCACAGCTGTCTCTGATTGAGAATCATACCAGGCCGAACACAAAATCCCAACATAGAAAATCAAACCTAGACCAACCCACCCAACTCACGCCCTGACCAACTAAAACAAATACATAACAAAGGAAAACAGGTCAGGAACGTGACAGAACCCCCCCCTTAAGGTGCGAACTCCGGGCGCACCAGCACAAAGTCTAGGGGAGGGTCTGGGTGGGCGTCTGTCCACGATGGCGGCTCTGGCGCTGGTCGTGGTCCCCACCCCACCATAGTCAACCCCCGCTTCCGTGGCCTCCTCCCAATCTTCACCCTCCATGTCAATTCCACTATTCCAAAGGGCAGTAACCGACTGAGGGGTAGCAGCTGACTGAGGGGTAGCAGCTGACTGAGGGGTAGCAGCTGACTGAGGGGTAGCACCAGGATAATGGGTAGCACCAGGATAAGGGGTAGCACCAGGATAAGGGGTAGCACCAGGATAAGGGGCAGCACCAGGATAAGGGGCAGCACCAGGATAAGGGGCAGCTCCGGACTGAGGGACGGATCCTGGCTGGCGGAAGGCTCTGGCGGATCCTGGCTGGCGGAAGGCTCTGGCGGATCCTGGCTGGCGGAAGGCTCTGGCGGATCCTGGCTGGCGGAAGGCTCTGGCGGATCCTGGCTGGCGGAAGGCTCTGGCGGATCCTGGCTGGCGGAAGGCTCTGGCGGATCCTGGCTGGCGGAAGGCTCTGGCGGATCCTGGCTGGCGGAAGGCTCTGGCTGATCCTGTCTGGCGGAAGGCTCTGGCTGATCCTGTCTGGCGGAAGGCTCTGGCTGATCCGGTCTGGCGGAAGGCTTTGGCTGCTCCTGTCTGGCGGAAGGCTCTAGCAGCTCCTGTCTGGCGGAAGGCTCTAGCGGCTCCTGTCTGGCAGACGGCTCTATAGGCTCATGGCAGACGGGCGGCTTTGCAGGCTCATGGCAGACGGGCGGCTTTGAAGGCTCAATACAGACGGGCAGTTCATGCGGCGCTTGGCAGACGGACAGTTCAGACAGCGTTGGGCAGACGGGCAGCTCTGACGGCTCGGGACAGACGGGCAGCGCTGGGCAGGCAGACAGTTCAGGCAGCGCTGAGCAGACAAGCAGCGCAGGCGGCGTTGGGCAGACGGCCGACTCTGACCTGCTGAGGCGCACAGTAGGCCTGGTGCGTGGTGCCGGAACTGGAGGCACTGGGCTGGAGACACGCACCACAGGGAGAGTGCGTGGAGGAGGAACAGGGCTCTGGGAACCCACTGGAAGCCTGGTGCGTGGTGTTGGCACTGATGGTACTGGGCTGGGGTGGGAAGGTGGCGCCGGATATACCGGACCGTGAAAGAGGACACGCGCTCTTGAGCACCGAGCCTCCCCAACCCTACCAGGTTGAATGGTCCCCGTAGCCCTGCCAGTGCGGCGAGGTGGAATAGCCCGCACTGGGCTATGCAGGCGAACCGGGGACACCACCTGTAAGGCTGGTGCCATGTACGCCGGCCCGAGGAGACGTACTGGAGGCCAGATACATTGGGCCGGCTTCATGACATCCGGCTCGATGCCCAACCTAGCCCTCCCAGTGCGGCAAGGTGGAATAGCCCGCACTGGGCTAAGCACGCGTACTGGGGACACCGTGCGCTCCACCGCATAACACGGTGTCTGACCAGTACGACGCCCTCTCACTCCACGGTAAGCCCGGGGAGTTGGCTCGGGTATCCAACCCGGCTTCGCCACACTCCCCTTTAGCCCCCTCCCAATAAATTTTTGGGTGAGCCTCTCGGGCTTCCAGCCTCTCTTACGTGCTGCCTCCTCAATCCACCGCTCCTGGGCTGTGGCTGCCTCCTTCTCCTCCCGAGAGCGGCGATTCTCTCCAACCTTTGCCCAGGGTCCTTTTCCGTTCATGATTTCCTCCCATGTCCATTACTCTTCTTTCCATTGCTGTTGTTCTTGCCTTCCTTCTCCAATCCGCTTGGTCCTGTTATGGTGCGTGTTTCTGTAACAATCGTCTACTTTGTTCTCCTCCTCAGACGAGGAGGAGCATGGATCGGACCAAGATGCGGAGTAGTAAGTATTCATGTTTTAATGGAAAACAACAAACACTACAAATTACAAAACCCAACAAACGTGACTAACCTGAAACAGTCCTGTGTGGCCCAAACACTGACACAGGAACAAACACCCACAAAACACAAGTGAAACCCTGGCTGCCTTAGTATGATTCTCAATCAGGGACAACGATTCACAGCTGTCTCTGATTGAGAATCATACCAGGCCGAACACAAAATCCCAACATAGAAAATCAAACCTAGACCAACCCACCCAACTCACGCCCTGACCAACTAAAACAAATACATAACAAAGGAAAACAGGTCAGGAACGTGACACCATGCTAAATCAAGAGGGAAATTTGCCGTTCCAGATCCAAACAACGACTGTTCTGGACAAAGGACACCTTGTCCAACATTCTGACGGAAGATCACCAAAAGTAAGAAACATTTTATGATGCTATTTCTAATATCTGTCGTGCATGTGAACTGGCCGTCGGCGCCCAAGTGTTTCTGGCTATTGTGGCTACGCTAATATAACGCTATATTGTGTTTTCGCTGTAAAACACTTGATAAATCGGAAATATTGTCTGGAATCACAAGATGCCTGTCTTTCAATTGCTGTACACTATGTATTTTTCAGAAATGTTTTATGATGAGTATTTAGTTATTTGGCGTTGGTGTCTGTAATTTTTCTGTCTGCTTTCGGTGCAATTTCTGACTGTAGCTGCAATGTAAACTATGATTTATACCTGAAATATGCAAATTTTTCAAACAAAACATATGCTATACAATAAATATGTTATCAGACTGTCATCTGATGAAGTTGTTTCTTGGTTAGTGGCTATTTATATCTTTATTTGGTCGAATTTGTGATAGCTACTGATGGAGTAAAAAACTGGTGGAGTAAAAAAGTGGTGTCTTTTGCTAACGTGGTTAGCTAATAGATTTACATATTGTGTCTTCCCTGTAAAACATTTTAAAAATCGGACATGTTGGCTGGATTCACAAGATGTGTACCTTTCATATGCTGTATTGGACTTGTTAATGTGTGAAAGTTAAATATTTAAAAAAAATATCTTTTGAATTTCGCGCCCTGCACTTGAGCTGGATGTTGTCATAAGTGTACCGACGTCGGGCTGCAGCCAAAACAGGTTAACCTCCACATCACCAGAAGAACAGAGAAGGAGTAGGATAAGGGTACGGCTAAAGGCTAAAATAACTGGTCGTCTAGTACGTTCAGAACAAAGGGTAAAGGGAGCAGATTTCTGGGCACGGTAGAATTGATTCAAGGCATAATGTACAGACAAAGGTATGGTAGGATGTGAGTACAATGAGGGTAAACCTGTGCATAGAGTGACGATGAAAGAGATAATGTCTCTAGAAATATCATTTAAACCAGGTGATGTCACCGCATGTGTGGTAGGTGAAACTAAAGTGTTAAATAAGGTGTATTGAGCAGGGCTAGAGGCTCTACAGTGAAATAAGACAATAAATACTAACCAAAACAGCAATGGACAAGGCATATTGACGTTAGTGAGAGGCATGCGTAGCTGAGTGATCATTGGAGTCCAATGAGTGGCTTCAGGCAGCTTGCGGGCCGGGGCTAGCAAGCTGCAGCCCAAACAGGTTAACGTGCCGAAAACCCAGGCTTTTACGAGATCAGAAATCCTTGAAGCAGATATCAAAGCACAAGTCAGAATTGGGGCTAGCAACAATAGATTGGCCAGGGTGTACATGCACAATTCCAGATATCATCAGCAGTAATATAATCAAGGCACGGCAGAGGACAGGGAGAGCTCTGCAGTGTTGATTTATGACATGTGAATGTGCATTAGATGGCCACAAGATGATATTGTACAGCAATTTCATCAGGTAACATGAATACAAAGCTGGCGAGAGGTGGTTAGAATAGGATGGGTGGCCAAAAGTCAGTGTAACCAATAGAAAGTCAGAGTCCCGAATGTGGGAACAAACATAGTCTGTCCCACGTTTGGGTAAACAAGAAGGTTCCTAGTCAACAAAACATGCAAGAGTCATGAGGCAAATACCAAAATGCACAAGTAAAAAATCAAATATATAATGACTTGGAGCCATTTGTAAGTTCAGAGTCACTCGCCCAACAGTGCGTGTGTGCTGGATGCGAGGGAAAGCTCGGGAGAGAGGGGGGAGTGTGGTGTGGTGGTACCTGTACCAGACAGGGGGAGACAGGGGGAGACAGCCCATGGAGAGAGGGGGGAGTGTGGTGTGGTGGTACCTGTACCAGACAGGGGGAGACAGGGGGAGACAGCCCAGGGAGAGAGGGGGGAGTGTGGTGTGGTGGTACCTGTACCAGACAGGGTCATGATTTTGCCTGATTAGAAAAATTGCTAGCTGACGTCCAACACAGTTAACTCTATGGCAGGGGAGATCGAATTCATATTTTGCAACATTGAGGTAGGAGTGGCAAACAGCAAGGTTCATACAAACCTGTGCTGTTCCAAACTAATTGCTATCTAAAAGCTAGATGAAATAGTGTGTTAATAAGGGAATTAAACCCTATACTCTTAGATAAAAAAAGGGGTTCTATATGGAACATTTTGGTCCATTCAAATTTTAACTACCACCCATTCAGGTTAAAAAACCAACGCCTACCAATAAGCACATTTTGTATCAAGTTATTAAGTTGATACAAAGTTGATTATTTAATTAAAATATGATGCCAAAGTCATATGATAAACTATAAGCTGCATAAATAAAGTTGTATTATAGTTTGGAAATCATTGTTAAGCTAGCTGGCTAGCCTAGCTTTTTCCTGCCTGCTTTAATTAGCCACTTTACAAGCTAGCTAGCTCTTACAAATAAAAAGTATTATTATTTACCTTGGCAAGTCAGTTAAGAACAAATTCTTATTTACAATGTCTGCCTACTCAGGCCAAACCCGGACGACGCTGGGCCAATTGTGCGCCGCCCTATGGGACTCCCATTCACAGCCGGTTGTGATACAGCCTGGAATCGAACCAGGGTGTCTTTATAGATGCCTCAAGTACTGAGATGCAGTGCCATAGACCGCTGCACCACTCGGGAGCCCATTTGGAATATGCCAAATAGAACTACAGACCCAGCCTGACATTGACAATTAGCTAATTGTTCCTTTTATTTCAGTATTTCATTGTGGAGTCAGATGAGGGGACTATGTTTCATGAAGCTATTAGAAGACTGTTGCTGACCTCTGTTGAATGCATGTGATGGGCAGTGGGCTGCCAGAGGAGGTAGCCATGTATCTCAATGATTTATCATAAATTATGTATACTGTAATAAGTCTTGGTGATTCAATAGCCTAGTTAATCATTACATGACTTTTAAGACACTATCTATGTGTTGCTCAGTCCTGCAGTAACCCTGCTATCAGAGGCTCTTGGGCTGCTACTGCTGACAACAACTGCATGTAAGTTGTTCTTTCTAGCTACTGTACATCATAATAATTGCAGTATATCTGTTATGTTACCCAGTTTCTGTGTTGTTGTAGGTTTGTATGTGTGTAATTCAGGAAATGGCTTCCTGGATTCTAAGCAGCTGATTGGTCGGCCCCATCACTGATTGGAGCTCTGACTCCTCCCTCTCGTCAGGGGATACAGCTGTCTCTTCATTACCAACTCCTTCTGCAGCTTGATAAAAGCCTGTGTTCCTTTTTCAGGGAAAAAAAAGCTTATTTTTAATGTTCTGTGTTGGTTGTTTGTCAGTGAAAGGTTTGTTGATATTATTTTGTAGCCGCTCCTTCAGAGATATGTGTATGCCAATAGGACCAATAGTGTTTTTGGTTAATTGAAATTGTTTCATTTGTTCTCAGGGGGGGGGACCTTGGGAGTGTTTAGGCAAGAGGCCTGCGGGCTTACATAACCCATAGTATTGAATATGTCTATGCACACTAGGTAAGACCTGGGCGGACCACCCCATGTATGTTGGTTAGTGCACCAGGTTGCTCTAAAAGTTAGGTAAGTAGTGGGAAGGCAGGTAAGGTAGGAGAGGGGACTCTTTAACTTTTACTTTCTTTTCTTCCGTCCAGCCCCTTTTCCCCACATTACCGTGTTAAGGAATAATAAATTCCATGTAAACGGTATTTTTCTCTGCCTCTGTCGTCCTTCCCCGCACCTACGATCACATACTTTTTCACTCCACGGGGAGATGAGTTGTAGCAGGCTGTTGGGTTCCCTCCAAGATATGGCTGCAGAGCATTTTGTGTTCATTTTGGCAGATAAACATTAGTTCATCTCCTTTGGTATTCTAGGAACCAGCCAGGCAACAACCCACTCTGTACTGTTCCCTAAGAAGTCAGCCAGAGTTGGTACCAAGATTGACCTGGGTCATCATTCAAACAGATGCCTCCCTGGCCACCAGTGCATATTTCCAAACTGTATGCATATAACAATACAATTTTAAAACTATGCTGGTAATCTTTTGTCCATTATTTAATTGTTTATTATATTCTTAGCTAGAAATATGACTTTTTATTAGTAGTAGCGATAATTCAGAAATGAATTCATAAAGGGTTCTATATGGAACCCTTGCTAGACGGGCGCGAGGCTCGCTAGACGGATCTTTACTATATTTTTAAAGCTCGTAGGCCGCCACACTTTGTGGGTGTGTGCTATGTCAATGTTCTAACTGGTGTAAAAACTAAACAAATAATCATTTTTCTATAATTGGGGTGAAACAACAACAAACATCATACCAATGGATATAGATTCTGGTTGATTGTGTTGACAGAACCAATCTGTATGGTAAAACTACAGTGGGTTCGGAAAGTATTCAGACCCCTTGACTTCTTCCACATTCCACATTAGCTACAGCGTTATTCTAAAATTGATCGAATAGTTTTTTTGCCTCATCAATCTACACAATACCCCATAATGACACAGCCAAAACAGGTTTAGAAATTTTTGCAAATGTATAAAATTTACACCACATCAGTCACTGGCTTCATCAATAAGTGCATTGATGAGGTACAGTGACTGTACCTACCCCAACCAGAAGCCATGGATTACAGACAACATCCTCACTGAGCTAAAAAGGTGAGCCATACAGGAACATGTAGTCAGGTGTGATGGTTAATAAATTAGTACTAGTTTAGCAATTCATGGTAAAACTCAACTTTTCATAATGACGTTTTATTTTTCATGTTGCATTCAGGAACTATAGCCTACTAGTATAAAGCATCATAATGAAATATATAAAAAAATACTTTCCACTCATACAAGTTGAAAAGAATGTTGACACCGTTACACAAGCAGGGAGCAACACTAGAATGGAAAAGACCAGCGTCTCCACAAACGGAGATCAACACATGTTGTACTTACTGCAGCCTATTGTGACATGACAACATTTTCCCCGACTTAGTCAACAGTCAGTGTTTGGTTCACTGTGCATCAAATCCAAATCATACACTACACTGACAAGAGGGGGATGGTGAATTAAGTCCATTTTGCAGACTGCAGACAGTGACAAGTAATTATATGAATGAACTTGTCAGTTGGTCCCAGAGGGAGATAAGTCATCATGGTGACTTGTGTGGGATGACTTACCTCCCTCTGGCTTCTTCTCTCCAAACCCACAACAGTACGAGAGGCCCTGGGAGGGAGGCCCTGGCGCCCTGGCAGGGTGGACCTGGCGCCCTGGCAGGGTGGACCTGGCGTCCTGGGAGGGTGGACCTGGCGCCCTGGGAGGGAGGCACTGGCGCCCTGGCAGGGTGGACCTGGCGCCCTGGCAGGGTGGGCCTGGCGCCCTGGCAGGGTGGGCCTGGCGCCCTGGCAGGGTGGACCTGGCGCCCTGGCAGGGTGGACCTGGCGCCCTGGGAGGGTGGACCTGGCGCCCTGGCAGGGTGGACCTGGCGCCCTGGCAGGGTGGACCTGGCGCCCTGGCAGGGTGGACCTGGCGCCCTGGCAGGGTGGACCTGGCGCCCTGGGAGGGTGGACCTGGCGCCCTGGCAGGGTGGACCTGGCGCCCTGGCAGGGTGGACCTGGCGCCCTGGCAGGGTGGACCTGGCGCCCTGGCAGGGTGGACCTGGCGTCCTGGGAGGGTGGACCTGGCGCCCTGGGAGGGAGGCCCTGGCGCCCTGGGAGGGAGGCACTGGCGCCCTGGCAGGGTGGACCTGGCGCCCTGGCAGGGTGGACCTGGCGTCCTGGGAGGGTGGACCTGGCGCCCTGGCAGGGTGGCCAAGGGAGGGTGTTTTACTGTATTGTCAAGCCCCATGTCTATAAAATAACGTGTTTAATCAGACAGAACAACAAGAAGAACAAATCTACCAAGAATTAATATACTGAATGGTCACAGCTAGGGTTGCAAAATTCCGGGAACTTTCAATAAATTCCCGCAGTTTTCCCAAAATCAAGGAAATCCGTAATCCTCCAACCAGGATATCTGGAAAACCAAGGAATTTATTGAAAGTTCCTGGAATTTTGCAACCATAGTCACAGCACACCAAGCAGAGTGCCCATGCACTGTGTGTGTGTGGTGGTGGGGGGGGGGGGGGTTGCACATCACTAACATATAAAAACACTTGCCATTACTTGACAATTCACTGCAGAATTCATTGGCTAAGGCTCACTGTATGAAGGGGTCTGGAGTTCCTCAGTTTGTTTTTAACAAACATAATCGATAATATTTCAACCGGACCGTAACCTATTCAATAAGAGATATATATATTTTTTTAATTCAAGAAATTTCTCCATTTAAAGGGGTATCAACCAGATTCTTTTTCCAATGGCTTCCTCAGGCTGTGACCAGGCTTTAGACATAGTTTCAGGCTTTTATTTTGAAAAATGAGCGAGATTTTTCAAAACTAGTGAGGTGTCCTCTGATTAGTTCCTGCGTGCGAGAGGGTAGCTCTCCATTTTCTTTTTCTCTCTTATTGAATAGGTTACGGTCCGGTTGAAATATTATAGATTATGTTTGTTAAAAACAACCTGAGGATTGATTATAAAAAACATTTGTCATGTTTCTACGACCATTGCGGATACTTTTTGGAATTTCGTAGAACGGAACGAGGCTGTGGTGCAACCCAAATGGCGTTTTTTTTGTTATAAAAGTAATATTTATTGAACAAAAATAACATTTGTTGTGTGACTGGGAGTCTCGTGAGTGCAAACATCCGAAGATTATCAAAGGTAAGCGATTCATTTTATTGCTTTTCTGACTTTCGTGACCAAGCTAACCAAGTTAATATAAGGCTAACTGTTCTAGCATTGATTGATACACTCACAAAAGCTTAGATTGCTTTCGTTGCAAAGCATATTTTCAAAATCTGACACGATAGGTGGATTAACAACAAGCTAAGCTGTGTTTTGGTATATTTCACTTGTGATTGCATGATTATAAATATTTTTAGTAATATTTTTTAATCTGATACGTTTGGGAATTTTCTTCTGCCTTTCAGGACCGGAACGAGGCTGTAGTTTTCTGAACATAACGCGCAACCCAAATGGCGTTTTTTTTATATAAAAGTAATATTTATCGAACAAAAATAACATTTATTGTGTAACTGGGAGTCTCGTGAGTGCAAACATCCGAAGATTATCAAAGGTAAGCGATTCATTTTATTGCTTTTCTGACTTTCGTGACCATGCTAGTTTGGGGCTAGCTGTTCTAGCATTGATTGATACACTCACAAAAGCTTGGATTTCTTTCGCTGTAAAGCATATTTTCGAAATCTGACACGATAGGTGGATTAACAACAAGCTAAGCTGTGTTTTGGTATATTTCACTTGTGATTGCATGATTATAAATATTTTTTGTAATATTTTGCGCACTGCAATTCAGCGGATGTTTAGGAAAATGATCCCGTAAAAGAGATCCATAGCGCAGAGAAGTACACCTAAAGATGTATTACAAAATTAGTTTGAAATGTTTTGGCAAAGTTTACAGGTAACTTTTGAGATATTTTGTAGTCATGTTTCACGAGTTGGAACCGGTGTTTTTCTGGATCAAACGCGCCAAATAGTAAATGGACATTTTGGATATATATCGACGGAATTAATCGAACAAAGGGACCATTTGTGATGTTTATGGGACATATTGGAGTGCCAACAACAGAAGCTCGTCAAAGGTAAGGCATGAATTATATTTTTAATTCTGCGTTTTGTGTCGCGCCTGCAGGGTTGAAATATGCTTTTCTCTCTTTGTTTACAATGGTGCTATCCTCAGATAATAGCATTGTTTGCTTTCACTGAAAAGCCTATTTGAATTCTGACATGTTGGCTGGATTCACAACCAGTGTAGCTCTGCATTTTCTCTGTCTTTTTGCCAAGTGAGACAGTAGCATCCCGTCTAAACTCAGATTTTTGGATATAAATATTAACTTTACCGAACAAAACATACATGTATTGTGTAACATAATGTCCTATGAGTGTCATCTTATGAAGATCATCAAAGGTTAGTGATTCATTTTATCTCTATTTCTGCTTTTTGTTACTCCTCTCTTTGGCTGGAAAAATGGCTGTGTTTTTCTGTGGCTATGTACTGACCTAACATAATCGTTTGGTGTGCTTTCGCCGTAAATCCTTTTTAAAATCAGACATGTTGGCTGGATTCACAACAAGTGTAGCTTTAATTTGGTGTCTTTCATGTGTGATTTCATGAAAGTTAGATTTTTATAGTAATATATTTGAATTTGGCGCTCTGCATTTTTACTGGCTTTTGGCCAAGTGGGACGTTCTCTAGGATATGTGGGACGCTAAGTTAAAAGCAGTGGTTCGGGCTTTCACCTTTGCGCGAATGCTGCCATCGATCCACGGTTTCTGGTTGGGGAAGGTTTTAATAGTCGCTGTTGGTACAACATCACCGATGCACTTGCTAATAAACTATCCCAGTCCACGTGATCCAAGCAATCTTGAAGCGTGGAATATTGAAGCGTGGAATCCGATTGGTCAGACCAGAGTTGAACAGACCTGAGCACGGGCGTTTCCTGTTTTAGTTTCTGTCTATAGGCTGGGAGCTACAAAATGGAGTCGTGGTCAGATTTGCCGAAAGGAGGGCGAGGGATGTATGAGTCGCGGAAGTAAGAGTAACAACGATCCAGAATTTTTCCAGCCCAGGTCGCTCATTCGCTATGCTGATGAAATTTAAGGAGCCTTGTTTTTAGATTAGCCGCGTTAAAATCCCCAGCTACAATAAATGCAGCATCAGGATATGTGGTTTGCAGTTTACATAGAGTACAATAAGGTTCTTTCAGGGCTGTCGAGGTGTCTGCTTGGGGGGGGGATGTACACGACTGTGATTATAATCGAAGAGAATTCTCTTGGTAGATAATGCGGTCGGCATTTGATTGTAAGGAATTCTAGGTCAGGTGAACAAAAGGTCTTGAGTTCCTGTATGTTGTTATGATCACACCACAACGCGTTAATTATAAGGCATACACCCCCGCCCTTCTTCTTACCAGAGAGATGTTTTTTTCTGTCGGCGCGATGTGTGAAGAAAACAGGTGGCTATACCGACTCTGATAATGTATCCCGAGTGAGCCATGTTTCCGTGAAACAGAGAATGTTACAATCTCTGATGTCTCTCTGGAAGGCAACCCTTGCTTGGATTTCATCTACCTTGTTGTCAAGAGACTAGACATTGGCGAGTAGTATACTCGGGAGCGATGGGCGATGTGCCCGTCTACGGAGCCTGACCAGAAGACCGCTCCATCTGCCCCTTCTGCGGCGCCGTTGTTTTGGGTCGCCTGCTGGGATCTGATCCATTGTCCTTGGTGGTGTACCGAACAGAGGATCTGCTTCGGAAAAGTCGTATTCCTGGTCATAATGTTGGTAAGTTGACGTTGCTCTTATATCCAATAGTTCCTCCCGGCTGTATGTAATGAGACTTAAGATTTCCTGGGGTAACAGTGTAAGAAATAATACTTAAAAAAACAAAATACTGCATCGTTTCCTAAGAACGCGAAGTGAGGCGGCCATCTCTGTCGGCGCCGTTTTTTATAAAAAAAAAAAAGAATAATTCAAATCCCACAGTACCTTCTCCCGCTGTGCAATCTGGTTTTCGAGCTGGTCACGGGTGCACCTCAGCCACACGCTCAAGGTACTAAATGATATCATAACCACCATCGATAAAAGACAGTACTGTGCAGCCGTCTTCATCGACCTGGCCAAGGCTTTCGACTCTGTCAATCACCGTATTCTCATCGGCAGATTCAACAGCCTTGGTTTCTCAAATGACTGCCTCGCCTGGTTCACCAACTACCTCTCTGACAGAGTTCAGTGTGTCAAATCGGAGGGCCTGTTGTTCGGAACTCTGGCAGTCTCTATGGGGGTACCACAGGGTTCAATTCTCGGTCCGACTCTTTTCTATGTATATATCAACGATGTCGCTCTCGCTGCGGATGATTCCCTGATCCACCTCTATGCAGATGACACCATTCTGTATACAGAACTGGCCCTTCTTTGGACACTCTATTAACTAACCTCCAAACGAGCTTAAATGCCATTCAACACTCCTTTCGTGGCCTCCAACTGCTCGTAAACGCTAGTAATACCAAATGCATGCTTTTCAACCATT
The DNA here is from genome assembly GCF_016432855.1 of Salvelinus namaycush. Lineage (NCBI taxonomy): Eukaryota > Metazoa > Chordata > Actinopteri > Salmoniformes > Salmonidae > Salvelinus > Salvelinus namaycush. The sequence continues at coordinate 41,877,780 of NC_052340.1, read as the reverse complement.
CGCTGCCCTCACCCCCTCGCACGACTAGCATCACTACTCTGGACGGTTCTGACTTAGAATATGTGGACAACAACAAATACGTAGGTGTCTGGCTAGACTGTAAACTCTCCTTCCAGACTCATATTAAACATCTCCAATCCAAAATGAAATATGGAATGGGCTTCCTGTTTCGCAACAAAGCATCCTTCACTCATGCTGCCAAACATACCCATGTAAAACTGACCATCCTACCGATCCTCGACTTCAGCGATATCATTTACAAAATAGCTTCCAATACTCTACTCAGCAAACTGGATGTAGTCTATCACAGTGCCATCCATTTTGTCAACAAAGCCCCAAAAACTGCCCACCACCAAGACCTGTATGCTCTCGTTGGCTGGCCCTCGCTACATATTCGTCCCCAGACCCACTGGCTCCAGGTCATCTATACGTCTTTGCTCGGTAAAGCTCCGTCTTATCTCAGCTCACTGGTCATGATAACAACACCCATCCGTAGCACGCGCTCCAGCAGGTATATCTCACTGGTCACCATAACAACACCCATCCGTAGCACGCGCTCCAGCAGGTATATCTCACTGGTCATCCCCAAAGCCAACACCTCCTTTGGCAGCCTTTCCTTCTACTTCTCTGCTGCCAATGACTGGAACGAATTGCAAAAATCACTGAAACTGGAGACATATTTCCCCCACTAACTTTAAACATCAGCTATCTGAGCAGCTAACCGATCGCTGCAGCTGAACATAGTCCATCTGTAAATTGCCCACCCAATCTACCTACCTCATCCCCATATTGTTTTTATTTATGTTTCTGCTCTTTTGCACACCAGTATCTCTACTTGCACATCACCATCTGCTCATCTCTCACTCGTGTTAATTTGCTAAATTGTAATTACTTCGCTACCTTGGCCTATTTATTGCCTTACCTCCTCACGCCATTTGCACACACTGTATATAGACTTTCTTTTTTTACTATTGTGTTATTGACTGTATGTTTGTTTATTCCATGTGTAACTCTGTGTTGTTGTATGTGTCGCACTGCTTTGCTTTATCTTGGCCAGGTCGCAGTTGTAAATGAGAACTTGTTCTCAACTAGCCTACCTGGTTAACTTCTTTGGTATAGGGGGCAGCATTTTCACTTTTGGATGAATTTCGTGCCCATAGTGAACTGCCTCCTACTCTGTCCCAGATGCTAATATATGCATATTATTATAACTATTGGACAGAAAACACTCGGAAGTTTCTAAAACTGTTTGAATGATGTCTGTGAGTATAACAGAACTCATATGGCAGGCAAAAACCTGAGAAAAAATCCAAACAGGAAGTGAAAATTCTGAGAGTGGTCGTTGTTAAAGTCATCGCCTATTCACTTCCCTGTAATATATGGATCTGTTTGCACTTCCTACGCCTTCCACTAGATGTCAACAGTCAGTAGAACGTGGAATGAAGCTTATGCTGTGTCGTGGGACCGGATGGGAGGGGAATGAGTCAGTGGTCTGGCAGATTGCCAGTTCTTGGTCACGCGCTTTCCTCATTATATCGTCATGCGTTCCATTACTTATAGAGACTGAAAAGAATTCTCCAGTTGGAACCTTATTGGATATAAATGATAACAAGATCCTGAAGATTGATTCTCTACTAAGTTTGACCAGTTTATTCGACCTGGAATATATATTTTCGTCCGACGCCTGCATCTGCGTGAGCGTTTGGACACGTGTACTACACATGCTAGCAAAATTAGCTAATTGGACATAAGTAATGGACATTATCAAACAAAGCAACGATTTTTTGTGGAACTAGGATTCCTGGCACTGCATTCTGATGAAGATAATCAAAGGTAATGGACTATTTATGATGTAATTTCGTATTTCTGTCGACTCCAACATGGCGGAGAAATGTTGTTTATATCTGAGCGCCGTCTCAGATTATTTCATGGTGTGCTTTTTACGTAAAGTTTTTTTTAAATCTGACACAGCGGTTGCATTAGGAACAAGTGTATCTTTAATTATATGTTAAACATGCATCTTTCATCAAAGTTTATGATGAGTATTTCTGTTATTTGACGTGGCTCTCTGTAATTACTCCGGATATTTTGGAGGTATTTCTGAACATGGCGCCAATTTAAACCGAGATTTGTGGATATAAATATGCACATTATCGAACAAAACATAAATGTATTGTATAACATAATGTCATATGAGGGTCATCTGATGAAGATGTTCAAAGGTTAGTTATTCATTTTATCTCTATTTCTGGTTTTTGTTACTACTATCTTTTGCTGGGAAAATGGCTGTGTTTTTCTGTGGCTATGTACTGAGCTAACATAATTGTTTGGTGTGCTTTCCCCGTAAATCCTTTTTTAAATCAGACATGTTGGCTGGATTCACAACATGTGTAGCTTTAATTTGGTGTCTTTCGTGTGTGATTTCATGAAAGATTGATTTTTATAGTAATATATTTGAATTTGGCGCGCTACATTTTTTCTGGATTTTGGCCAAGTGGGACGCTACCGTCCCACATATCCCAGAGAAGTTAAATAGAGGTGAAATAAATAAAAAATTATAAAATAAAATAAAACGTGGTGGCAACATAACAATGTGTCATTAGTCAAAACGGCATCCTTCACCGTCATGCAATCCTATGTCCATACAACACTGCCCAAATGTTCACATTTCTGGACACACTCCACAACAGACTAATCCCTAATGACAAGGGGCCAGAGCAGCCCAGGTACGTTATCATCTGGGACAATGTTAGTTTCCACCGGGCTGCTGTGGTCTGCAATTGGTTCACAAGTCACCCACTTTTCATCGCACTCAATCTCCGTGCGGAAACAGTGCTCTTTGACACATCCAGTAAGAACTGTATTTATAACAGAGAAGAGTTTCTTTCATAAATGCCTTATTTTGGAAATTCAAATACATGCAGTAAATATTAGTAAAATTTGGCTTTGTCCTTGCAGATATCACACGCAGTAGTTTCTGTTGTGTAGTGGTTATCACGTTTACTTTACACGCGAGAGGTCCCCGGTTCGAAACCGGGTGTAAACAGTGCTCTCTGACACATGCAGTAAGAACTGTATTTATAACAGAGAATAGTTGCGTTCATCAATGCCTGTTTTTGGAAATTCAAACACATGCAATGAATATCAGTAAAATTCAGTTTACTCCTTGTTGAAAATTGAAGCAGCAGTTTCCATAGCGTAGCGGTTATCACGTTCGCTTAACACCAGAAAGGTCCACGGTTTCAAACTGGGTGGAAACAGCATTCATTGACACATGCAATACTTGCTGTATTTGTAACAGAGAATTCACGTTTTCAAATATGCCTCATTATGTGAATTCAAATACATGCAATGAATATCAGTGAAATTCGGTTCACACCTTGTTGAAAATTGAAGTTTTGGTCTGCAATTGATTCACAAGTCACCCACTTTTCATCGCACTCAATCTCCCCCCCATACTCTCCGTTCTTGAATCCTATTGAAGAATTCTTCTCTGCATGGCGTTGGAAGGTGTATGATCGCCAGCCCCACCAACGCATACCCCTTCTACAGGCAATGGAGGAGCACCAACGCATACCCCTTCTACAGGCAATGGAGGAGGCTTGTGGAGAAATCGATCAGGGGTCATGCCAGGCCTGGATACGGCACCCCAGGCGATACTTTCCATGCTGCCTAGATTAAGACAACATCACATGTGATGTGGATTAAGTCTTATGGCCAGACACACAAAGGAAATGTTATTCTGTTCTATCCCCAACCACCCATGTTTGTTTTAATTCAACAACAACAACAAATTCCCCTTATGTGTATTGATAGTGTGTTATGGTCAGGAATACACATCCATACTTGACACATTTGGATACCTGTGTGTATGTGTGTTTACTACATTTATAACAGAACTATTGCAAACTGCTATGCCCTATACACAGAAAAAGCAAAAGCCACAAGTGTTTTTCATTTGTACTGTATTGACACAAAAAGACAATTTCAGATTTTTGCTTTTGCAAGAGATGTATCATGTTATGTTGGTTGGTGTAAGGTTGTGGTTAGTGTGTAGAGTTTTGCAAAAATAGCCTATAGTTTAAAAGATGGTGCCTAAGCAATCAGAAAAAACTAACCAGAGATGCTTATGGCTTTGATGTTGAATCCAAAACATCCCTCACCAGGGAGGCCTAGAAGCACTTAGTCAATGACCCACTGGTCCCTAGCACTGTTGAACTGGCTGAAATTGTTCTGACTAAAGAACTTTTTCATGTTTGAAAATGTCATGTTCATTCAAACTGCTATGGGTAGTAAAATAGCACAGAATTATGCCAATCTGTATGTGGGGTTGTTTGAGAAGGTGATTTTCAATCCATTTATGCGCCATATGAAGCTCTGGAAATGCTTCATTGATGAAGGAGTCCTATTCCAGGGAGCAGCAGAGGAAATGCTTCATTGATGAAGCAGTCCTATTCCAGGGAGCAGCAGAGGAAATGCTTCATTGATGAAGGAGTCCTATTCCAGGGAGCAGCAGAGGAAATGCTTCATTGATGAAGGAGTCCTATTCCAGAACATCTGAAATTCACCTTCATCTTTGATGCGCATGAAACAAGTTCTTGAAATTTTGATAAAGCAGGGGGGGAAATTCTACCCTACACCCCTGAAAAATAATCTTCATCATCCAATACAGTTGCATATTCAGGTTCCAAATGTTGGATGAGGTTTTCGGACAGCGGTTTTACCCAGAGGAATGATGCAAGGGATCGTTACAAAAATATGACCCAGGATGACACCCTCATTCCCAAACCAACCCCCTGAACAACAAATTCCATGCTTCCTTCAATACTCCCCACTTGGCAAACAGTTTCCATATCATATCATAAAAAAAACTGCAACATCTTGAACCACAACTGGAAAAGATGTTTAAAGAACCCCTGCGGGTTCTAACGGGCCCCCAACATCAGTCAAATGGTGGAGCGATCTGCCTTTCCACCGGTACCACGTAGCAACTGCCTAGACAACGTGCAGGACGGTAATTACAGATGTGGCCGAAGTACGCAGCGCAATTTTACAAACAAATGTTCAATCACCCTACTACAGGTCTGGCCATTAAAGATGAAGGGCATCATTACATATTCCACAAACAATGTGGTATACCTGATCAAGTGTATTTGTGGTCTATGCTTTGTAGGAAAACTGAAACGAGCTCTGAAATCAAGGCTAGCAGAACACAGGAGTAATATCAGGACCCTTGACCAGAGAAACACTGTGGCTGCACATTTCGTGGAGGCTCGTCACAACATCAGCTCTGAGACACATTGGTATGGAACATGTTCAGACTCCTAGGAGGGGTGAAGATACTGCTAATCTATTACTGAGGAGAGAATTGTACTGGATTGGTTTGTCGACCAGGTCTGAACCAAGAGTTGGATGTCAGACCATTTCTTACATGAATATGTCATGTTGATTTGTCCTGCCTTACATGTCTCCACTTAGTTATTTTGTACATGTGTTATTCTACTACATGTGCCCATCTCATGGTATCAAATTAGAGGTACACTGGTTGTGTTAGAAATAGATATCACAGTGACCTATGGCCACTGAGTGTCCTGCGCCTAACCGTCATGTGGGTATTCCAACGCAATATTTTTTTTACTGTTGCTTAGGTTTTAACTTGGACCCATTTGGATGTACATAACCCACATTTCCACACCCACCATGTGTCTTGTGCCTAATGGTCAGGTGAAGTATGTATATTTTGGGATGTGAGCACTCAGTCTATTTGACCTGACAATAGATCCGTTAGGGATGGAAACAGAGTCAAAGCGGTCAATATTGAGCATGAACAGTCGTGTCCTTTACATCATTGTCATGCCATGGTAGTTAGGCTGCTGTGGTGATGGCAATCCCAAAGAGAACTTCAGGTTAGTCGGGCCCTGGAGAGGAAGTGAGCTGTTCTGGACTGCAGGTGCTGAATGGTTGGTCATATATTTGAGGTAGTACAGGCGTATGTACGAGATGCCATTGGAGTGGCCCAAACTTACACCCCAGGAAAGCAAGCAAAAAAAGAAACCCTTGAGGAACCAGGCTCAGCTGGGGAAACCATCCTCTTTTGGCTGGTTGGGTAGGATTTGTTGTGAGAAGTAGATGTGCCCGTGAAATGATGGGACTGGAAGACTAAGGAGTTGTACGCTGTCTGAGATGCAGTGTCGAGTTGGCATGGATGCAGCTCTGATGCTGAAGGAGTGTCCAGAGAACAGCAGGATAACCGTATAGTGATAGTTTGTCTCAGATGGGAATGGTAAAATTTGTGAGGTGATGGAACCAGAGTCGGTGATGAATCGTGGATCTGATGGAGAGGAATGTTGAGATTGTCTGGGGTGTAGGAAGTATGTGAGTGGTTTGTAAGGGCTGAGGGTAGATGGTAACCAGAACAGGGTGCTGTGGTTCTGCCAAACTGATCGGATTACTATGTTTGAGGGTGAAGGGATCTTTTTCAAGGATGGTGATGTCCGACATGAAATATAAACGCAAAACACCCCCCAAAAAATAAATCTCAGCATGGAGAGACTGCAATGGAGACGTAACCTGGTCTCATCTGGATGCAGCCAGACAGGATGTCAATGGTGATGGGCTGGCGACAAGGGCAGATTTTGGAAAAGCTGGGATGTGACCGGCTGATGAAGACTTGAACAGAGGCAGTTGTTTCACTGATCTACCCATGTGAGAGACGCAGACTCGGTCTCAACCTTTAAGTCTTTACTGAAGACTTATCTCTTCAGTAGGTCATATGATTGAGTGTAGTCTGGCCCAGGAGTGTGAAGGTGAACGGAAAGGCTCTGGAGCAACGAACCGCCCTTGCTGTCTCTGCCTGGCCGGTTCCCCTCTCTCCACTGGGATTCTCTGCCTCTAACCCTATTACAGGGGCTGAGTCACTGGCTTACTGGTGCTCTTTCATGCCGTCCCTAGGAGGGGTGCGTCACTTGAGTGGGTTGAGTTACTGACGTGATCTTCCTGTCTGGGTTGGCGCCCCCCCTTGGTTTGTGCTGTGGTGGAGATCTTTGTGGGCTATACTTGGCCTTGTCTCAGGATGGTAAGTTGGTGGTTGAAGATATCCCTCAAGTGGTGTGGGGGCTGTGCTTTGGCAAAGTGGGTGGGGTTATATCCTTCCTGTTTGGCCCTGTCCGGGGGTATCATCGGATGGGCCCACAGTGTCTCCTGACCCCTCCTGTCTCAGCTTCCAGTATTTATGCTGCAGTAGTTTATGTGTCGGGGGGCTAGGGTCAGTTGGTTATATCTGGAGTACTTCTCCTGTCTTATCCGGTGTCCTGTGTGAATTTAAGTATGCTCTCTCTAATTCTCTCCTTATCTCTTTCTTTCTCTCTCTCGGAGGACCTGAGCCCTAGGACCATGCGTCAGGACTACCGGGCATGATGACTCCTTGCTGTCCCCAGTCCACCTGGCCTTGCTGCTGTTCCAGTTTCAACTGTTCTGCCTGCGGCTATGGAACCCTGACCTGTCCACCGGACGTGCTACCTGTCCCAGACCTGCTGTTTTCAACTCTCTAGAGACCGCAGGAGCGGTAGAGAACCTCTTAATGATCGGCTATGAAAAGCCAACTAACATTTACTCCTGATTATTATTTGACCATGCTGGTCATTTATGAACATTTGAACATCTTGGCCATGTTCTGTTATAATCTCCACCCGGCACAGCCAGAAGAGGACTGGCCACCCCTCATAGCCTGGTTCCTCTCTAGGTTTCTTCCTAGGTTTTGGCCTTTCTAGGGAGTTTTTCCTAGCCGCCGTGCTTCTACACCTGCATTGCTTGCTGTTTGGGGTTTTAGGCTGGGTTTCTGTACAGCACTTTGAGATATTAGCTGATGTACGAAGGGCTATATAAAATAAACTTGATTTGAAAAATAAACTTGATCTAGGATAGGGTCTCAGCTGGTAAGACCAGGGGTTGAACTGCTGTAGCAGCAGGCACGTAACTGACTGAGCTGGCTGGGATTAGAGAGTTCATTGCTGGTAGGGATGGAAGGTAAGATACTGCGGAAGTGGCAGTAACAGAACCAGCGGGACCGTAGGTGGAGAGGTAGTCACTGGCAGAGAGAGAGGGGGTGAGCCACCGCCAGAGTGTCAAATGGGTGTTGGAGACAAACAAACTAGGTTGTTGGAGCAAGGGGGATGACGGCAAAAAGGATTGAAGGGGCAGATCAGATTGGGGGGGGGGGGGGGGGTGAATCAGGGGCCACTGGTGTTGGGGCAGAAAGGATGGGATGGACAACCGGCAGAGGTTACATGCGATGACACCCTGCAGTCAAAGAGGCTACATTACAGCTGTCAAGAGTGCCCCAGTACATGCAGATATTCCACTGAGAGAGCCTGGAGGCAGTGAAAGAGATTGTTGCGCCATGGCCAGATCCATAACGATGGAGTGGTAGTCTTCCAACGCCTTGCGGCAAGAAGGCCAAAGTCAGGGCCGGAGTGACTGGAGGTGGGGAGAGGTTGTCACTGGCAGAGAGAGGCTAGCGGGACCTTGTAGGATCTGCTGGCGAAGCAAGGAAGAGATAGGATGCAAATTGAAGTGGAGTGTGTTCGGTGGAGGAAGAGCCAGAGGCAGCCGTCAAGAGGGAATGGTGAGCCGGAAGGCAGGGCTGAGGCCAGCAGGGAAAATTAAGATGTATTTTTAATTTAACTAGGCAAGTCCGTTAAGAACAAATTCTTATTTACAATGATGGCCTATTGGTGAACAGTGGGTTAACTGCCTTGTTCAGGGGCAGAATGACAGATTTTTGAACTTGTCAGCTCGGGGATTCGATCCACCAACCTTTTGGTCACTGGCCCAACACTCTAACCACTAAGCTACCTGCCGCCTGGTAGCCTAGCGGTTAGAGATCAAGGCAGTAGGCTCACTGAACTGGGTTTAGGTCACAGCTGTGAGGAACAGGGACTGAGCCACAGCTGGAGCAGAAGGCACGTATAGCTGACTTAGAAATCTTTGCTTGCAGGGAAGGTTAGGCACTGCATGGGTGGCGGTCATAAGGCCAGTGGGACCAGAGGTGGAGAGGGGGAGGTTGTGTCACCATGGGAGCAGCGTTTTTGGACTAGTGGGGCCTGAGGGTGTCACTAGAAAAGAGAAGGGGTGAGCCACTGCACGGGGCCAGAGGGACCTGAGAAGCGGAGTGCTGCTCGAGAATGTGAAGATCATGCAAGCTAGGTAGCCAGGAGGCCAGAGGTGAAGACTGGAACAGAGAGGCAGTATGTTCACTGAATTGGGACAGTGCCAGGGGCTGGACCGTTGCGGGCACTTACCTGGATGAGTCAGTGGGGAAGATAGAGATCGTTGCTGGAAGAGAGAAGGGAGACACTGCAGTGGTGGCAGCGGTACCTGTGATGGCGACGACAGAGATGGTGGCCTCGCATCGCGTTCTTAGGAAACTATGCAGTATTTTGTTTTTTTAAGTATTATTTCTTACACTGTTACCCCAGGAAATCTTAAGTCTCATTACATACAGCCAGGAGGAACTATTGGATATAAGAGCAACGTCATTACGACCAAGAATACAACTTCCACTTAGCGGATCCTCTGTTTGGAACACCACCCAGGACAATGGATCGGATCCCAGCCCCAAAACAACGGCGCCGCAGAACAGGCAGATGCTGCGGTCTTCTGGTCCGTAGACGGGCACGTCGCCCACCGCTCCCAAGTATAGTACTCGCCAATGTCTAGTCTCTTGACAACAAGGTAGATGAAATTCGAGCAAGGGTTGCCTTCCAGAGAGACATCAGAGATTGTAACATTCTCTGTTTCATGGAAACATGGCTCACTCGGGATACATTATCAGAGTCAGTACAGGCATCGCGCCGACAGAAACAAACATCTCTCTGGTAAGAAGAAGGGCGAGGGTGTATGCCTTATGATTAACGAGTCGCGGTGTGATCATAACAACATACAGGAACTCAAGTCCTTTTGTTCACCTGACCTAGAATTCATTACAATCAAATGCGGACCGCATTATCTACCAAGATAATTATCTTCGATTATAATCACAACCGTGTATATCCCCCCCCCCAAGCAGACACCACGACGGCCCTGAAAGAACTTCATTGGACTCTATGTAAACTGAAAACAAGACTCCCTAAATGTTATCAGCATATTGAATGCGCATACAAAACTCCCTCCCCCTCCTTTCGGCAAATCTAACCACGACTCCATTTTGTTGCTCCCAGCCTATAGACAGAAACTAAAACAGGAAACGCCCATGCTCAGGTCTGTTCAACGCTGATCCGACCAATCGAATTCCACGCTTCAATAGTCCATGCTTCAAGATTGCTTTGATCACGTGGACTGGGATATGTTCCGGAACATGTACAAGAAACTGGGTCGAACAAGAACATTGATGTATACGCTGATTCGGTGAGCGAGTTTATTAGCAAGTGCATCGGTGATGTTGTACCCACAGTGGCTATTAAAATCTTCCCCAACCAGAAACCGTGGACTGATGGCAGCATTCACGCAAAACTGAAAGGGCGAACCACTGCTTCTAATCAGGGCAAGGCGACCGGAAACATGACAGAATACAAAACAAACCGCAAGGAAATAAAACAAGCTAAGCATCAGTATAGAGACAAAGTAGAGTTGCAATTCAACGACTCAGACACGAGACGTATGTGGCAGGGTCTACAGTCAATCACGGATTACAAAAAGAAAACCAGCCCAGTCGCGGACACCGACGTCTTGCTCCCAGACAAACTAAACTTCTTTGCTCGGGTTGAGGACAATACAGTGCCACTGACACGGCCCGCTACCAAAACCTGTGGGCTCTCCTTCACCGCAGCCAATGTGAGTAAAACATTTAAACGTGTTAACCCTTGCAAGGCTGCCGGCCCATACGGCATCACTAGCCGCGTCCTCAGAGCATGAGCAGACCAGCTGGCTGGTGTGTTTACGGACATATTCAATCAATCCCTATCCCAGTCTGCTGTTCCCACATGCTTCAAGAGGGCCACCATTGTTCCTGTTCTCAAGAAAGTTCAGGTAACTGAGCTAAACGACTATCGCCCCGTAGCACCCACTTCCATCATCATGAAGTGCTTTGAGAGACTAGTCAAGGATCATATCACCTCCACCCTACCTGACACCCTAGACTCACTCCAATTTGCTTACCGCCCCAATAGGTCCACTGACGACGCAATCACAATTACACTGCATACTGCCCTAACCCATCGGGACAAGAGGAATACCTATGTAAGAATGCTGGGTCTCGACCCCGCCCTGTGCAAATGGGTCCTGTACTTTAATGGGTCGCGCCCAGGTGGTGAGGGTAGGAAACAACATCTCCACCCCGCTGATCATCAACACTGGGGCCCCACAAGGGTGCGTTCTCAGCCCCCTCCTGTACTCCCTGTTTACCAATGACTGCGTGGCCATGTACGCCTCCAACTCAATCATAAAGTTTGCAGACGACACTACAGTGGTAGGCTTGATTACCAACAACGACAAGACAGCCTACAGGGAGGATGTGAGGGCTCTCGGAGTGTGGTGTCAGGAAAATAACCTCACACTCAATGTCAACAAAACAAAGGAGATGATCGTGGACTTCAGGAAACAGCAGAGGGAGCACCCCCCTATACACATCAACGGGACAGTAGTGGAGAAGGTGGAAAGTTTTAAGTTCCTCGGCGTACACATCACTGACAAACTGATATGGTCCACCCACAGACAGAGTGGTGAAGAAGGCGCAGCAGCGCCTCCTCAACCTCAGAAAGCTGAAGAAATGTGGCTTGTCACCAAAAACACTCAAACTTTTACAGATGCACAATTGAGAGCATCCTGTCGGGCTGTATCACCGCCTGGTACGGCAACTGCTCTGCCCACAACCGTAAGGCTCTCCAGGGGGTAGTGAGGTCTGCAGGACGCATCACCGGGGCAAACTACCTGCTCTCCAGGACACCTACACCACCCGATGTCACAGGAAGGCCAAAAAGATCATCAAGGACAACAACCACCCGAGCCACTGCCTATCATCCTGAAGGAGAGGTCAGTACAGGTGCATCAAAGCAGGGACCGAGAGACTGAAAAACAGCTTCTATCTCAAGGTCATCAGACTGTTAAACAGCCATCACTAACATTGAGTGGCTGCTGCCAACATACTGACTCAAATCTCTAGCCACTTTAATAATTAAAATTGGATGTAATAAATGTATCACTAGTTACTTTAAACAATGCTACTTTATATAATGTTTACATACCCTACATTACTCATCTCATATGTATATACTGTACATATATACCATCTACTGCATCTTGCCTATGCTGTTCGGCCATCGCTCATCTATATTCTTATTCATTCCGTTACTCTTGTGTATAAGGTAGTTGTTGTGAAATTGTTAGATTACTTGTTAGATATTACTGCACGGTCGGAACTAGAAGCACAAGCATTTCGCTACACTAGCATTAATATCTGCTAGCCATGTGTATGTGACCAATAAAATTTGATTTGAAAGGGAAATGTCACTGGCAGAGCAGCAGTCACGGGCCAGCGTCACGTGATGGGGAAGAGTCAAAGGCTGTAAAGATGGAGCAGGCAAGATCGCCAGGAGGCCAGAGCAGGCAACCAGAAAACCAGTTTCACCACCAGCAGAGAGCATGAGAGGGGACTAGAGGAAGCGGTACGCTGAGAGAGATAGGCCATTGCTGAGAGAGAGAGAGAGCAGGTGAGTCACTGCTGGGGCGGTGGTCCAGGGTGGCCAGAGAAAAAAGTAATAGCAAGAGGCAAGGAAGCCAGTGGGCCAGAGACTGGGGCAGTGAGAGAGCAGAACGGGACATGTACCAGAGACTGGGGCAGTGAGAGAGCAGGACATGTACCAGAGACTGGGGCAGTGAGAGAGAAGAACGTGTACCAGAGACTGGGGCAGTGAGAGAGCAGAACATGTACCAGGGACTGGGGCAGTGATAGAGCAGAACATGTACCAGAGACTGGGACAGTGAGAGAGCAGAACGGGATATGTACCAGAGACTGGGGCAGTGAGAGAACAGAACATGTACCAGAGACTGGGACAGTGAGAGAGCAGAACGGGATATGTACCAGAGACTGGGGCAGTGAGAGAACAGAACATGTACCAGAGACTGGGACAGTGAGAGAGCAGAACGGGATATGTACCAGGGACTGGGGCAGTGAGAGAGCAGAACATGTACCAGAGACTGGGACAGTGAGAGAGCAGAACGGGATATGTACCAGGGACTGGGGCAGTGAGAGAGCAGAACATGTACCAGAGACTGGGACAGTGAGAGAGCAGAACGGGATATGTACCAGAGACTGGGGCAGTGAGAGAACAGAACATGTACCAGAGACTGGGGCAGTGAGAAAGCAGAACATGTACCAGAGACTGGGGCAGTGAGAGAGCAGAACGGGACATGTACCAGAGACTGGGGCAGTGAGAGAGCAGAACAGGACATGTACCAGAGACTGGGGCAGTGAGAGAGCAGGACATGTACCAGAGACTGGGGCAGTGAGAGAGCAGAACAGAACCTGTACCAGAGACTGGGGCAGTGAGAGCAGAACATGTACCAGAGACTGGGGCAGTGAGAGAGCAGGACATGTACCAGAGACTGGGTCAGTGAGAGAGCAGAACATGTACCAGAGACTGGGGCAGTGAGAGAGCAGAACGGGACATGTACCAGAGACTGGGGCAGTGAGAGAGCAGAACATGTACCAGAGACTGGGGCAGTGAGAAAACAGGACAGAACATGTACCAGAGACTGGGGCAGTGAGAGAGCAGAACATGTACCAGAGACTGGGACAGTGAGAGAGCAGAACATGTACCAGAGACTGGGGCAGTGAGAGAGCAGGACATGTACCAGAGACTGGGGCAGTGAGAGAACAGAAGATGTACCAGAGACTGGGGCAGTGAGAGAGCAGAACATGTACCAGAGACTGGGGCAGTGAGAGAACAGAACATGTACCAGAGACTGGGGCAGTGAGAGAGCAGAACATGTACCAGAGACTGGGGCAGTGAGAGAACAGAACATGTACCAGAGACTGGGGCAGTGAGAGAGCAGGACATGTACCAAAGACTGGGGCAGTGAGAGAGCAGAACATGTACCAGAGACTGGGGCAGTGAGAGAGAAGAACAGAACATGTACCAGAGACTGGGGCAGTGAGAGAGCAGAACATGTACCAGAGACTGGGGCAGTGAGCGAGCAGGACATGTACCAGAGACTGGGGCAGTGAGAGAGCAGAACATGTACCAGAGACTGGGTCAGTGAGAGAGCAGGACATGTACCAGAGACTGGGGCAGTGAGAGAGCAGAACATGTACCAGAGACTGGGGCAGTGAGAGAGCAGAACATGTACCAGAGACTGGGGCAGTGAGAGAGCAGAACATGTACCAAAGACTGGGGCAGTGAGAGAGCAGAACATGTACCAGAGACTGGGGCAGTGAGAGAGCAGGACATGTACCAGAGACTGGGGCAGTGAGAGAGCAGAACATGTACCAGAGACTGGGGCAGTGAGAGAGCAGAACATGTACCAAAGACTGGGGCAGTGAGAGAGCAGAACATGTACCAGAGACTGGGGCAGTGAGAGAGCAGGACATGTACCAGAGACTGGGGCAGTGAGAGAGCAGGACATGTACCAGAGACTGGGGCAGTGAGAGAGCAGAACATGTACCAGAGACTGGGTCAGTGAGAGAGCAGAACGGGACATGTACCAGAGACTGGGGCAGTGAGAGAGCAGAACGGGACATGTACCAGAGACTGGGTCAGTGAGAGAGCAGAACATGTACCAGAGACTGGGGCAGTGAGAGAGCAGGACATGTACCAGAGACTGGGGCAGTGATAGAGCAGAAGGGGACATGTACCAGATACTGGGGCAGTGAGAGAGCAGAACGGGACATGTACCAGAGACTGGGGCAGTGAGAGAGCAGAACGGGACATGTACCAGAGACTGGGGCAGTGAGAGAGCAGAACGGGACATGTACCAGAGACTGGGGCAGTGAGAGAGCAGAACAGGACATGTACCAGAGACTGGGGCAGTGAGAGAGCAGAACGGGACATGTACAAGAAACTGGGTCAGTGAGAGAGCAGGACATGTACCAGAGACTGGGTCAGTGAGAGAGCAGAACATGTACCAGAGACTGGGGCAGTGAGAGAGCAGGACATGTACCAGAGACTGGGGCAGTGATAGAGCAGAAGGGGACATGTACCAGAGACTGGGGCAGTGAGAGAGCAGGACATGTACCAGAGACTGGGGCAGTGATAGAGCAGAAGGGGACATGTACCAGAGACTGGGGCAGTGAGGGAGAAGAACATGTACCAGGGACTGGGGCAGTGAGAGAACAGAACATGTACCAGAGACTGGGGCAGTGAGGGAGAAGAACATGTACCAGAGACTGGGGCAGTGAGACATGTACCAGAGACTGGGGCAGTGAGAGAGCAGAACATGTACCAGAGACTGGGGCAGTGAGAGAGAAGAACATGTACCAGAGACTGGGGCAGTGAGAGAGAAGAACATGTACCAGAGACTGGGGCAGTGAGAGAGCAGAACATGTACCAGAGACTGGGGCAGTGAGAGAGCAGAACATGTACCAGAGACTGGGGCAGTGAGAGAGCAGAACGGGACATGTACCAGAGACTGGGGCAGTGAGAGAGCAGAACGGGACATGTACCAGAGACTGGGGCAGTGAGAGAGAACTGGGATATAGAGAGTCTGAAGACAGCAATTGAAAACAATGAAACTAAAGCATGCAACACCAAGAGACTATTGATTTCAACATGTTGTGAGACGAATAGAGTAGAGGTTAGTGAAGAAGACCTGAACAGAAGCAGATGCAACAAAACATTACAATTAACTTGCAAAGTAGCTAAACTTGCTCAGCAAAACTTGATAAGGCTAGTAACACACAGCATCCTATTACATGCAGTGCAGAACAAACAGACTTAATGTTTGGTTGGTCAGGTTTAAGTAGGGTGGCAGTGCTGATTAAGGAGAGTGAGGACAGGTGTGGAGACTGATTACCAATGAGTTGCAGCTGATGCTTGTTGAGGAACTGCTGGTCAAGGCAACTAGTTAAAGTGTTGAAAACCAGCTTGGAGGCTGATTGGCAATTAGTAGCAACTGGTGCTTCATGAGCTCCCAGGGAGCTGCGTTCAAGCCTGGTCCTCTCTCCTGAATTTGGGTTCATTTTTAACACAATTAAATGAATCAGAACTCCAGACTGACAAGAGTTGTGAGAAGAGGTCTTGAAATTGATTCTACCTTTTCAAGAACCGTTGTTTTAACCATGGCTTGGATTAGTATATATACCCTAGGCTATGTGTGGGTTGTATTAGTATATACACTAGACTATGTGTGGGTTGTATTAGTATATATACCCTAGGCTATGTGTGGGTTGTATTAGTATGTACACTAGGCTATGTGTGGGTTGTATTAGTATGTACCCTAGGCTATGTGTGGGTTGTATTAGTATATATACACTAGGCTATGTGTGGGTTGTATTAGTATATATACCCTAGGCTATGTGTGGGTTGTATTAGTATATATACACTAGGCTATGTGTGGGTTGTTTTAGTATATACACTAGGCTATGTGTGGGTTGTATTAGTATATATACCCTAGGCTATGTGTGGGTTGTTTTAGTATATATACCCTAGGCTATGTGTGGGTTGTATTAGTATATATACCCTAGGCTATGTGTGGGTTGTTTTAGTATATATACTAGGCTATGTGTGGGTTGTATTAGTATGTACACGAGGCTATGTGTGGGTTGTATTAGTATATATACACTTTATACACTAGTATATACATTTTAGTCACTTAGCAGATGCTCTTACCAAGACCAACAGTAATGAGGGCATCCATGTTCGTACTTGTCCCCTGTGGGAATCGAACCCACAACCTTGATGTTGCAGTGCATTAAACATGAATATACTAACTACAAGTAACATTGAGGGTTATGTGAGTCGATGCACTTGGAGGGTGGTAGTCAGTGGAACTTATCTATTGTACAATGACATAATGCAAATCCTTTTAGGCTAAAATGAACTTTCTTTGACAACAAAGGAACTTTCAAAGGCACATAAAAAACATTCTGTTTTTAGACCACATGCACAACATGGATCCCTCAAAAGGTTTTCAACAAACTCTCTGCTTGAGCAACGTTAAGCATCCTAGACAGTTTAATGTGACGTGTATGAGTAGGTTACCAATGAATATATGAGTTCCAGGGAGCCCTCTCAGCCTAACTTAGATGAAGGGGTGTAGTGCCAAATATATAGGAAGGAGCAGAGAGCAGCAGGCTTGGGATAGAGCAGTAGTCCAGGGTGTAGTCCAGGCTCTGTCACAAATAGAAACAGCACCATGCTTCACTGGACTCAATTCTACATTGATCAATTCTTCAATGCAACCTACACTACAGATGGAAGTGTGCATTATAATCTACCTGCCCTGTAGGGAAATGGCCACTCTAAACTGGCTCTGACTGGAGCACTTAACAGCAAGGAGTCCACTGAAGGGACTGAAACCAGCTGTCAGTGAATGGTCATACTTTCTCTCGCTCTCTTAGTGAACGCTGGAAGCAAGCAACGAATAACAAAAGCCAAGCGACTCTGTTGTGGCCAGTCTTACTACTGCTCACATATATATGGGTTGAGGATGTAAAAAGAAATATCTTGCTATTGCAGAGAATCTGAAACAATGGTGTTCATTGTTGTTTTGGCTGAGTAAGTGTTTTCCTGAAAGACATAGTGAAGACAAAAGTAACTCATCTGAAAGTAGGCTGAATAGGTCTGTACCTATCAACTTTCAACAATTAACGTGAACTGTAGTGTAGTCACTGTCACACATTATATTCTACTGTAGCTATAACGAAATACAGCAAAAAGTAATATCTTGTTGTTGTGAATCTTATACTAAGATAAGTATTTCTTATTTAGAAAATAAACTAGACGTATTTTATTTTCATTATTATGACAGTATTGTTATGTAACAGGCTCCCTGAAGAGGAGCGCATGTCTTGCATTGAAGCTCACCGCTCATATAACCCCACAGTTTTTAACTCCAATCTCATCCATCAAAAAAACCACCATAAAAACATTACAATAAAGTATCCCCACTCACGGCTAAAAGCAGGGAAAAGGCAGGTTGTTCCTTCGTAGTGTCACGTTGTTTTCACTCCGTGTCAGAGAATCTACCAGTAACCAACCAGTCTCTGTCGCTTGATTCCAAAGGGCTCCTTTTCTCTCCTCCGTCTATCTACAGAATGAGACGACGGCGTGAATAGACCATCCTTCGCGCCCTTCGTTCTCTTGCCGATTTCAAAACTGTCCGTTGCTTTCCGGAGGAGTTCACCTTCGCCTCCACTTCGGGAACCTTTCAGTCCGTCACGGAATGCGGTCTGAAAGGGATTAACACAGCGGTGATGACAATTCAGCGGTTGAGTCCGCGCGTCAGGTCGCCTGTTTGACTCAGCAGCTTATTTTCTGCAATCGCGTTCTGCATCTTTCTAGAGCTAGAAGAGCAGAGCTCCCAACCCACTCCTAGCGCTTCTAATCATTTACACCAGTTCCATAAAACAGCTTGTGTCTGTGAAGTTCCTGCTGGATAGACAGCCCTGAATGTGATGTTTCCAACATCTATTCTCTCGAGTAGAGTGCACGATTTGTTTGTAGACTATTGTAGTTTAATACAAGGTGTTGATAATGAGATTAACTAATATAGTAAATTAAATTTAAGAATCCAGCAGCTTGTACCATGCAAGGTAAAGGATATGTGCTTCTACACCTGCATTACTAGCTGTTTGGGGTTTTAGGCTGGGTTTCTGTACAGCACTTCGAGATATTAGCTGATGTACGAAGGGCTATATAAAATAAAATTGATTGATTGATGTGGATTGTTCCCTTCTAAAATTGATACCTGTCAAATGATAGGCAACTGTCTCAGGGCTAAGGCAGGTGACAGGTATGCAGTAGCCAGTGATAACAAGGAAGGTGACAGGTTCAGTATGTAGTAGCCAGTGATTACAAGGAAGGTGACAGGTTCAGTATGCAGTAGCCAGTGATAACAAGGAAGGTGACAGGTTCAGTATGCAGTAGCCAGTGATTACAAGGAAGGTGACAGGTTCAGTATGTAGTAGCCAGTGATAACAAGGAAGGTGACAGGTTCAGTATGTAGTAGCCAGTGATAACAAGGAAGGTGACAGGTTCAGTATGCAGTAGCCAGTGATAACAAGGAAGGTGACAGGTTCAGTATGCAGTAGCCAGTGATAACAAGGAAGGTGACAGGTTCAGTATGCAGTAGCCAGTGATAACAAGGAAGGTGACAGGTTCAGTATGCAGTAGCCAGTGATAACAAGGAAGGTGACAGGTTCAGTATGCAGTAGCCAGTGATAACAAGGAAGGTGACAGGTTCAGTATGCAGTAGCCAGTGATAACAAGGAAGGTGACAGGTTCAGTATGTAGTAGCCAGTGATAACAAGGAAGGTGACAGGTTCAGTATGTAGTAGCCAGTGATAACAAGGAAGGTGACAGGTTCAGTATGTAGTAGCCAGTGATAACAAGGAAGGTGACAGGTTCAGTATGTAGTAGCCAGTGATAACAAGGAAGGTGACAGGTTCAGTATGTAGTAGCCAGTGATAACAAGGAAGGTGACAGGTTCAGTATGCAGTAGCCAGTGATTACAAGGAAGGTGACAGGTTCAGTATGTAGTAGCCAGTGATAACAAGGAAGGTGACAGGTTCAGTATGTAGTAGCCAGTGATAACAAGGAAGGTGACAGGTTCAGTATGTAGTAGCCAGTGATAACAAGGAAGGTGACAGGTTCAGTATGCAGTAGCCAGTGATAACAAGGTGACAGGTTCAGTATGTAGTAGCCAGTGATAACAAGGAAGGTGGCAGGTTCAGTATGCAGTAGCCAGTGATAACAAGGAAGGTGACAGGTTCAGTATGTAGTAGCCAGTGATAACAAGGAAGGTGACAGGTTCAGTATGCACTAGCCAGTGATAACAAGGTGACAGGTTCAGTATGTAGTAGCCAGTGATAACAAGGAAGGTGACAGGTTCAGTATGTAGTAGCCAGTGATAACAAGGAAGGTGACAGGTTCAGTATGCAGTAGCCAGTGATAACAAGGAAGGTGACAGGTTCAGTATGTAGTAGCCAGTGATAACAAGGAAGGTGACAGGTTCAGTATGTAGTAGCCAGTGATAACAAGGAAGGTGACAGGTTCAGTATGCAGTAGCCAGTGATAACAAGGAAGGTGACAGGTTCAGTATGCAGTAGCCAGTGATAACAAGGAAGGTGACAGGTTCAGTATGCAGTAGCCAGTTTTAACAAGGAAGGTGACAGGTTCAGTATGCAGTAGCCAGTGATAACAAGGAAGGTGACAGGTTCAGTATGTAGTAGCCAGTGATAACAAGGAAGGTGACAGGTTCAGTATGCAGTAGCCAGTGATAACAAGGTGACAGGTTCAGTATGTAGTAGCCAGTGATAACAAGGAAGGTGACAGGTTCAGTATGCAGTAGCCAGTGATAACAAGGAAGGTGACAGGTTCAGTATGTAGTAGCCAGTGATTACAAGGAAGGTGACAGGTTCAGTATGTAGTAGCCAGTGATTACAAGGAAGGTGACAGGTTCAGTATGTAGTAGCCAGTGATAACAAGGAAGGTGACAGGTTCAGTATGTAGTAGCCAGTGATAACAAGGAAGGAGACAGGTTCAGTATGTAGTAGCCTGTGATTACAAGGAAGGTGACAGGTTCAGTATGTAGTAGCCAGTGATTACAAGGAAGGTGACAGGTTCAGTATGTAGTAGCCAGTGATAACAAGGAAGGTGACAGGTTCAGTATGCAGTAGCCAGTGATAACAAGGAAGGTGACAGGTTCAGTATGCAGTAGCCAGTGATAACAAGGTGACAGGTTCAGTATGTAGTAGCCAGTGATAACAAGGAAGGTGACAGGTTCAGTATGTAGTAGCCAGTGATAACAAGGAAGGAGACAGGTTCAGTATGTAGTAGCCTGTGATTACAAGGAAGGTGACAGGTTCAGTATGTAGTAGCCAGTGATAACAAGGAAGGTGACAGGTTCAGTATGTAGTAGCCAGTGATAACAAGGAAGGTGACAGGTTCAGTATGTAGTAGCCAGTGATAACAAGGAAGGTGACAGGTTCAGTATGTAGTAGCCTGTGATAACAAGGAAGGTGACAGGTTCAGTATGTAGTAGCCAGTGATAACAAGGAAGGTGACAGGTTCAGCATGTAGTAGCCAGTGATAACAAGGAAGGTGAAAGGTTCAGCATGCAGTAGCCAGTGATAACAAGGAAGGTGACAGGTTCAGTATGCAGTAGCCAGTGATAACAAGGAAGGTGACAGGTTCAGTATGCAGTAGCCAGTGATAACAAGGAAGGTGACAGGTTCAGTATGCAGTAGCCAGTGATAACAAGGAAGGTGACAGGTTCAGTATGTAGTAGCCAGTGATTACAAGGAAGGTGACAGGTTCAGTATGTAGTAGCCAGTGATAACAAGGAAGGTGACAGGTTCAGTATGTAGTAGCCAGTGATAACAAGGAAGGTGACAGGTTCAGTATGTAGTAGCCAGTGATAACAAGGAAGGTGACAGGTTCAGTATGTAGTAGCCAGTGATTACAAGGAAGGTGACAGGTTCAGTATGTAGTAGCCAGTGATAACAAGGAAGGTGACAGGTTCAGTATGCAGTAGCCAGTGATAACAAGGAAGGTGACAGGTTCAGTATGCAGTAGCCAGTGATAACAAGGAAGGTGACAGGTTCAGTATGCAGTAGCCAGTGATTACAAGGAAGGTGACAGGTTCAGTATGTAGTAGCCAGTGATAACAAGGAAGGTGACAGGTTCAGTATGCAGTAGCCAGTGATAACAAGGAAGGTGACAGGTTCAGTATGCAGTAGCCAGTGATAACAAGGAAGGTGACAGGTTCAGTATGCAGTAGCCAGTGATAACAAGGAAGGTGACAGGTTCAGTATGCAGTAGCCAGAGATAACAAGGAAGGTGACAGGTTCAGTATGCAGTAGCCAGTGATAACAAGGAAGGTGACAGGTGCAGTATGTAGTAGCCAGTGATAACAAGGAAGGTGACAGGTTCAGCATGTAGTAGCCAGTGATAACAAGGAAGGTGACAGGTTCAGTATGTAGTAGCCAGTGATAACAAGGAAGGTGACAGGTTCAGTATGTAGTAGCCAGTGATAACAAGGAAGGTGACAGGTTCAGTATGCAGTAGCCAGTGATAACAAGGAAGGTGACAGGTTCAGTATGCAGTAGCCAGTGATAACAAGGAAGGTGACAGGTTCAGTATGCAGTAGCCAGTGATTACAAGGAAGGTGACAGGTTCAGTATGCAGTAGCCAGTGATTACAAGGAAGGTGACAGGTTCAGTATGCAGTAGCCAGTGATAACAAGGAAGGTGACAGGTTCAGTATGCAGTAGCCAGTGATAACAAGGAAGGTGACAGGTTCAGTATGCAGTAGCCAGTGATAACAAGGAAGGTGACAGGTTCAGTATGCAGTAGCCAGTGATAACAAGGAAGGTGACAGGTTCAGTATGCAGTAGCCAGTGATAACAAGGAAGGTGACAGGTTCAGTATGCAGTAGCCAGTGATAACAAGGAAGGTGACAGGTTCAGTATGCAGTAGCCAGTGATAACAAGGAAGGTGACAGGTTCAGTATGCAGTAGCCAGTGATAACAAGGAAGGTGACAGGTTCAGTATGCAGTAGCCAGTGATAACAAGGAAGGTGACAGGTTCAGTATGTAGTAGCCAGTGATAACAAGGAAGGTGACAGGTTCAGTATGTAGTAGCCAGTGATAACAAGGAAGGTGACAGGTTCAGTATGTAGTAGCCAGTGATAACAAGGAAGGTGACAGGTTCAGTATGTAGTAGCCAGTGATAACAAGGAAGGTGACAGGTTCAGTATGTAGTAGCCAGTGATAACAAGGAAGGTGACAGGTTCAGTATGTAGTAGCCAGTGATAACAAGGAAGGTGACAGGTTCAGTATGCAGT
The DNA here is from genome assembly GCF_016432855.1 of Salvelinus namaycush. NCBI lineage: Eukaryota > Metazoa > Chordata > Actinopteri > Salmoniformes > Salmonidae > Salvelinus > Salvelinus namaycush. Next base: position 41,854,783 of record NC_052340.1, on the reverse strand, counting down.
AGCCAGTGATAACAAGGAAGGTGACAGGTTCAGTATGCAGTAGCCAGTGATAACAAGGAAGGTGACAGGTTCAGTATGTAGTAGCCAGAGATAACAAGGTGACAGGTTCAGTATGTAGTAGCCAGTGATAACAAGGAAGGTGACAGGTTCAGTATGCAGTAGCCAGTGATAACAAGGAAGGTGACAGGTTCAGTATGTAGTAGCCAGTGATAACAAGGAAGGTGACAGGTTCAGTATGTAGTAGCCAGTGATAACAAGGAAGGTGACAGGTTCAGTATGTAGTAGCCAGTGATTACAAGGAAGGTGACAGGTTCAGTATGTAGTAGCCAGTGATTACAAGGAAGGTGACAGGTTCAGTATGCAGTAGCCAGTGATAACAAGGAAGGTGACAGGTTCAGTATGCAGCCAGTGATAACAAGGAAGGTGACAGGTTCAGTATGCAGTAGCCAGTGATAACAAGGAAGGTGACAGGTTCAGTATGCAGTAGCCAGTGATAACAAGGAAGGTGACAGGTTCAGTATGTAGTAGCCAGTGATAACAAGGAAGGTGACAGGTTCAGTATGTAGTAGCCAGTGATAACAAGGAAGGTGACAGGTTCAGTATGTAGTAGCCAGTGATAACAAGGAAGGTGACAGGTTCAGTATGTAGTAGCCAGTGATAACAAGGAAGGTGACAGGTTCAGTATGTAGTAGCCAGTGATAACAAGGAAGGTGACAGGTTCAGTATGCAGTAGCCAGTGATTACAAGGAAGGTGACAGGTTCAGTATGCAGTAGCCAGTGATAACAAGGAAGGTGACAGGTTCAGTATGCAGTAGCCAGTGATAACAAGGAAGGTGACAGGTTCAGTATGCAGTAGCCAGTGATAACAAGGAAGGTGACAGGTTCAGTATGTAGTAGCCAGTGATAACAAGGAAGGTGACAGGTTCAGTATGTAGTAGCCAGTGATAACAAGGAAGGTGACAGGTTCAGTATGTAGTAGCCAGTGATTACAAGGAAGGTGACAGGTGCAGTATGTAGTAGCCAGTGATAACAAGGAAGGTGACAGGTTCAGTATGTAGTAGCCTGTGATAACAAGGAAGGTGACAGGTTCAGTATGTAGTAGCCAGTGATAACAAGGAAGGTGACAGGTTCAGTATGTAGTAGCCAGTGATAACAAGGAAGGTGACAGGTTCAGTATGTAGTAGCCAGTGATTACAAGGAAGGTGACAGGTTCAGTATGTAGTAGCCAGTGATAACAAGGAAGGTGACAGGTTCAGTATGCAGTAGCCAGTGATAACAAGGAAGGTGACAGGTTCAGTATGCAGTAGCCAGTGATAACAAGGAAGGTGACAGGTTCAGTATGTAGTAGCCAGTGATAACAAGGAAGGTGACAGGTTCAGTATGCAGTAGCCAGTGATAACAAGGAAGGTGACAGGTTCAGTATGTAGTAGCCAGTGATAACAAGGAAGGTGACAGGTTCAGTATGTAGTAGCCAGTGATAACAAGGAAGGTGACAGGTTCAGTATGCAGTAGCCAGTGATTACAAGGAAGGTGACAGGTTCAGTATGCAGTAGCCAGTGATAACAAGGAAGGTGACAGGTTCAGTATGTAGTAGCCAGTGATAACAAGGAAGGTGACAGGTTCAGTATGTAGTAGCCAGTGATTACAAGGAAGGTAACAGGTTCAGTATGTAGTAGCCAGTGATTACAAGGAAGGTGACAGGTTCAGTATGTAGTAGCCAGTGATTACAAGGAAGGTGACAGGTTCAGTATGTAGTAGCCAGTGATAACAAGGAAGGTGACAGGTTCAGTATGTAGTAGCCAGTGATAACAAGGAAGGTGACAGGTTCAGTATGTAGTAGCCAGTGATAACAAGGAAGGTGACAGGTTCAGTATGTAGTAGCCAGTGATTACAAGGAAGGTGACAGGTTCAGTATGTAGTAGCCAGTGATAACAAGGAAGGTGACAGGTTCAGTATGTAGTAGCCAGTGATTACAAGGAAGGTGACAGGTTCAGTATGTAGTAGCCAGTGATTACAAGGAAGGTGACAGGTTCAGTATGTAGTAGCCAGTGATAACAAGGAAGGTGACAGGTTCAGTATGTAGTAGCCAGTGATAACAAGGAAGGTGACAGGTTCAGTATGTAGTAGCCAGTGATTACAAGGAAGGTGACAGGTTCAGTATGTAGTAGCCAGTGATTACAAGGAAGGTGACAGGTTCAGTATGTAGTAGCCAGTGATTACAAGGAAGGTGACAGGTTCAGTATGCAGTAGCCAGTGATTACAAGGAAGGTGACAGGTTCAGTATGTAGTAGCCAGTGATAACAAGGAAGGTGACAGGTTCAGTATGTAGTAGCCAGTGATTACAAGGAAGGTGACAGGTTCAGTATGTAGTAGCCAGTGATAACAAGGAAGGTGACAGGTTCAGTATGCAGTAGCCAGTGATAACAAGGAAGGTGACAGGTTCAGTATGCAGTAGCCAGTGATAACAAGGAAGGTGACAGGTTCAGTATGCAGTAGCCAGTGATAACAAGGAAGGTGACAGGTTCAGTATGCTAGTAGCCAGTGATAACAAGGAAGGTGACAGGTTCAGTATGGCAGTAGCCAGTGATAACAAGGAAGGTGACAGGTTCAGTATGTAGTAGCCAGTGATAACAAGGAAGGTGACAGGTTCAGTATGCAGTAGCCAGTGATAACAAGGAAGGTGACAGGTTCAGTATGTAGTAGCCAGTGATTACAAGGAAGGTGACAGGTTCAGTATGTAGTAGCCAGTGATAACAAGGAAGGTGACAGGTTCAGTATGTAGTAGCCAGTGATTACAAGGAAGGTGACAGGTTCAGTATGTAGTAGCCAGTGATAACAAGGAAGGTGACAGGTTCAGTATGTAGTAGCCAGTGATTACAAGGAAGGTGACAGGTTCAGTATGTAGTAGCCAGTGATAACAAGGAAGGTGACAGGTTCAGTATGTAGTAGCCAGTGATTACAAGGAAGGTGACAGGTTCAGTATGTAGTAGCCAGTGATAACAAGGAAGGTGACAGGTTCAGTATGTAGTAGCCAGTGATAACAAGGAAGGTGACAGGTTCAGTATGTAGTAGCCAGTGATAACAAGGAAGGTGACAGGTTCAGTATGTAGTAGCCAGTGATAACAAGGAAGGTGACAGGTTCAGTATGTAGTAGCCAGTGATAACAAGGAAGGTGACAGGTTCAGTATGTAGTAGCCAGTGATAACAAGGAAGGTGACAGGTTCAGTATGTAGTAGCCAGTGATTAACAAGGAAGGTGACAGGTTCAGTATGTAGTAGCCAGTGATTACAAGGAAGGTGACAGGTTCAGTATGTAGTAGCCAGTGATAACAAGGAAGGTGACAGGTTCAGTATGTAGTAGCCAGTGATTAACAAGGAAGGTGACAGGTTCAGTATGTAGTAGCCAGTGATTACAAGGAAGGTGACAGGTTCAGTATGTAGTAGCCAGTGATTACAAGGAAGGTGACAGGTTCAGTATGTAGTAGCCAGTGATTACAAGGAAGGTGACAGGTTCAGTATGTAGTAGCCAGTGATAACAAGGAAGGTGACAGGTTCAGTATGCAGTAGCCAGTGATTACAAGGAAGGTGACAGGTTCAGTATGCAGTAGCCAGTGATTACAAGGAAGGTGACAGGTTCAGTATGCAGTAGCCAGTGATAACAAGGAAGGTGACAGGTTCAGTATGCAGTAGCCAGTGATTACAAGGAAGGTGACAGGTTCAGTATGCAGTAGCCAGTGATAACAAGGAAGGTGACAGGTTCAGTATGCAGTAGCCAGTGATAACAAGGAGGTGACAGGTGACAGGTTCAGTATGTAGTAGCCAGTGATAACAAGGAAGGTGACAGGTTCAGTATGTAGTAGCCAGTGATAACAAGGAAGGTGACAGGTTCAGTATGTAGTAGCCAGTGATAACAAGGAAGGTGACAGGTTCAGTATGTAGTAGCCAGTGATAACAAGGAAGGTGACAGGTTCAGTATGTAGTAGCCAGTGATAACAAGGAAGGTGACAGGTTCAGTATGTAGTAGCCAGTGATAACAAGGAAGGTGACAGGTTCAGTATGTAGTAGCCAGTGATAACAAGGAAGGTGACAGGTTCAGTATGTAGTAGCCAGTGATACAAGGAAGGTGACAGGTTCAGTATGTAGTAGCCAGTGATAACAAGGAAGGTGACAGGTTCAGTATGTAGTAGCCAGTGATAACAAGGAAGGTGACAGGTCAGTATGTAGTAGCCAGTGATAACAAGGAAGGTGACAGGTTCAGTATGTAGTAGCCAGTGATAACAAGGAAGGTGACAGGTTCAGTATGTAGTAGCCAGTGATAACAAGGAAGGTGACAGGTTCAGTATGTAGTAGCCAGTGATAACAAGGAAGGTGACAGGTCAGTATGTATTAGCCAGTGACTAACAAGGAAGGTGACAGGTTCAGTATGTAGTAGCCAGTGATAACAAGGTGACAGGTTCAGTATGTAGTAGCCTGTGATAACAAGGAAGGTGACAGTTCAGTATGTATAGCCAGTGATAACCAAGGAAGGTGACAACGTTCAGTATGTAGTAGCCAGTGATAACAAGGAAGGTGACAGGTTCAGTATGTAGTAGCCAGTGATAACAAGGAAGGTGACAGGTTCAGTATGTAGTAGCCAGTGATACAAAGGAAGGTGACAGGTTCAGTATGCTAGTAAGCCTAGTTGATAACAAGGAAGGTGAAAGGTTCAGTATGTAGTAGCCAGTGATAACAAGGAAGGTGACAGGTTCAGTATGTATTAGCCAGTGAATACAAGGAAGGTGACAGGTGCAGTATGTAGTAGCCAGTGATAACAAGGAAGGTGACAGGTTCAGTATGTAGTAGCCAGTGATTACAAGGAAGGTGACAGGTTCAGTATGTAGTAGCCAGTTGATAACAAGGGGTAACAGGTTCAGTATGTAGTAGCAGTGATTACAAGGAAGGTGACAGGTTCAGTATGCAGTAGCCAGTGATAACAAGGAAGGTGACAGGTTCAGTATGTAGTAGCCAGTGATAACAAGGAAGGTGACAGGTTCAGTATGTAGTAGCCAGTGATAACAAGGAAGGTGACAGGTTCAGTATGCAGCCAGTGATAACAAGGAAGGTGACAGGTTCAGTATGTAGTAGCCAGTGATAACAAGGAAGGTGACAGGTTCAGTATGTAGTAGCAGTGATTACTACAAGGAAGGTGACAGGTTCAGTATGTAGTAGCCAGTGATAACAAGGAAGGTGACAGGTTCAGTATGTAGTAGCCAGTGATAACAAGGAAGGTGACATGTTCAGTATGCAGTAGCCCAGTGATAACAAGGAAGGTGACATGGTTCAGTATGTAGTAGCCAGTGATAACAGGAAGGTGACAGGTTCAGTATGTAGTAGCCAGTGATAACAAGGAAAGGTGGACAGGTTCAGTCTGTAGTAGCCAGTGATAACAAGGAAGGTGACAGGTTCACTCTATATAATAATACAACTCATTTAACATCTATGATATATACACCTTTAACTCTATGTATAATACACCTTTAACTCTATAATATAATACACCTGTAACTCTGGTATAATACACTTTAACACTATGATATAATAACACTTTAACACTATGATATAATACACCTTTAACACTATAATATAATACACCTTTACTCTATATATAAATACACCTTAACTCATAATGATATAATACACCTGTAACTCTGGTATAATACCCTTTAACATCTATGATATAATACACCTGTAACTCTGGTATAATACACCTTTAACACTATGATATAACCTTAACTCTGATATTATACACCTTAACACTATGAAATAATACACCTTTAACACATGATAAATACACCTGTAACCTGGTATAATACACCCTTAACACTATGGTTAATACACCTGTAATCATTGTATAATACACCTTTACACATATGGTATAATACACTTTAACACTATAATATAATATACCTTTTAACTCTATGGTAAATACACCTTTACTCTATGGTATAATACCCCTTTAACTCTATGGTATAATACACCTTTAACTCTATGGTATAATCACCTTTAACCTATGATAAATACACCTGTAACTCTGGATAATACACCTTTAACACTATGATATATACACCTTTAACACTATAATATATATCCTTTAACTCTATGGTATAATACACCTTTAACTCTATGTATAATACACCTGTAACTCTGATATACACTTATAACTCTATGATATAATACACCTTTAACACTATGATATAATACACCTGTAACTCTGATAAATACACCTTTAACTCTATGATATAATACACCTTTAACACTATGATATAATACACCTTTAACTCTATAATATAATACACCTTAACTCTGTATATAATACACCTTTACACAATATAATATATACCCCTTTAACACTATGATATAATACACCTTTAACTCTGATATAATACCTTTAACTCTGGTATAATACACCTTTAACTCTGATATAATACACCTTTAACTCTATGGTATAAATACACTTTAACTCTAAATAATACACCTTTAACTATGATATAATACACCTTTAACTCTGATATAATCAATCCTTTAACTCTATGGTATAATACACCTTTAACTCTAAAATAATACACCTTATCACTATATATAATCACCTTTAACTCTATGATATATACACCTTTAACTCTATGTATAATACACCTTTAACTCTATAATATAATACACCTGTAACTCTGATATATAACACCTTTAAACTCTAATGATATAATACAACTTT